>NC_136647.1:24304361-24821861 GCF_949748355.1 Melanostigma gelatinosum | reverse complement strand
AAGAACTGATGTACCGAGGATTCTCCTCAGAAGGACTGTCACTCTGGTTTCCCACAAAGTCTCGAAGGGCATTTTGCAGTGTGTTTAAAGCATCATTCTCTGCCACAACAGCTCTCCCTTGGTGAAAAAGAGGGACATGGGACTTCTCTTTCGGTCCGAGGTAGTGCTGATAATCCTGAGGGATGAAAGATCTGGCGAGGCGTGGAAAGGTCATCAGCTTCTTCTCTGGGGCTTTTTTGGATTGTGTTGAAGTAGAGGAGCTTGAACTACATTGTTGTGTATTCACATTACCAAGGTAAGCCCCTCGGTCCTCTGGATGTGAAGGGAGAGATTGAGAGGTGATGCCTGCCCTAATTTTAGTGTCTGTCCGCACTGTCTGCTTTGCCTCATGTGCGGGACTCTTCTTCTGTCTTGGAAATGGTGTTGGCTTCCCTTCTTGCTCTTCAACGACCTTAGCTTGGGGGTCGATGTCTGTTGGAAAGGTTTTCAAGGGAGAGCCTTGCAGCTCGGATCGCTCAGGACTGGAGGATTCTCTAGGCAGGATCCTTGGATGGCAGGTCTTAGATGGACTCCTCCTGACGTTGTCATCCTGGTCTTTTGATCTTGGAGTTTGGGATCGTTTAGGACTGAGGGGCCTTTCTTGATACTCAAAATCAGCCTTGACTTGATATTGGTGACATGCTGATTGTACATCCTCAGTACTACCAGAACTGACAAAACATTTGTCTGTCACTTTTGATAGTTTCAAGACGTTAGACTTGGTTTTGTTCAGAGATGTCTGTGCCTCTTCCTCAGACTTCTCTCTGTTATCTAAGGAAGTTCTCAGATCAAACTGTGGAGAAATCACTTTGTTACTGAGTATTGAACTGCGTGAGGCTTCCTTGACTCTTGCAGCGATTACCCTGGGTCCTGTATATTCCTTTTCCCAGAAATTCTTAACCTCACTAATCTTGGCTGGCCTGTTCTCTTGAGGACTGGAACTGGACTGACTGGGAAGGGGAACTGGAATATCCCTCTCAAGCTTTTGGGTGTTGAAAGCTACACAGGAAGGTACAGGAATGATGGTGTTATCCTGTGTGTCAGAAATCTTGGACTCTGTCACTGAACCTGTTAAAGAGTCATCTGTCTCTTCATATATGATGACTGGATTAGCTCTATATGTGCCATCTTCTTTAGATAAATCTATAAAGAAGCTACAGTCAGTTTGTGGTGACCTGTCAGCACTGTCCTCAACTGTCATTTCCATTTGAGGTGAGAGATTGTTGTTAATGTTCTCCACATCAGAGTTGGTCTGACAGCCATGTGGAGCTTTTACTCCACTCTTAGAGAAGTCTTTTCGCCTTTCCTCTTCTCTGGTAAATATTATTTTGGGACCACTGTTTTCTCTCTCCCAGAAAGCTTTCAGATTGGATAGTCTCTCCGGAAGCTGAACAACTCTATCTTCTGTTGCCTCCTGCTGAGTGTCTTCATCTACTGAGGTCACTGTTTCTTCAAACAGTGTGTTCTGCAGTGCTGTAAGTTGTAGTGTCCTGACCTCTGTCATCTCAGAGGGTTTAGCTTCTTGTTTGACACTTGCAGGTTTGTCCGTGGTCCAATCTGCTGCCTCTTGAGAGAGATTCTGGGTTTTGCCTGGTTCTATCTGCTTAGGTATCTTCACCTCTTCTTTTTGTGGACTGTGCACTTCAACAGTTTTCTCTTTCTCTCTTCTAAAAATTCCAAGCAGTCTTTGTCTGGGCTTTGGTGAAACAGCGTGAGATGAACCCGTTGAGCCACCAATAGATGGCTTGGTATCTGAGGGAGCCTCAACAGAGACATCAGTTTTTTCTTCAGGCAGCCTTTGGTGACGAATGTTGGAAGTTGGCCTTCCTGTGGAGGTAATCTGGGAGTGACGGTCCTCTTCAGACTCTGTCTCCAGATGAACAAGCTTACCTGACTCCTGCTCAGCAGAAACAAGTCTGGACACTGCAGGGCTTAGGAACTCTGAATGGCCGTGCTCCGAGACATCTGCAAAGACAGCAACAACATATTGGATCACACATGTACATTATGTCTACTTAACACTGCAAAGTATAATTAAAGCTACCTATGTAGGACTTTTTTGGCATATCACTGTCAAGTGAAGTGGGGCTTTGTGTGTTGTAACTGCATTTCAGAGGAATTCTCAGTGGTATTATAAAATAGATGACAGGGTAAACAGCAATGCACATACTAACAGATCAGACCCATACACTGAAAAATAAAATGGAGTGCACCAGTTGTCTGTTTTCATAGCATATTTTAAATATGGTATAAAAACAAAGAAATCTCTGGGTTGCATTATAATTGGACTATATTATATTATAATAGCTGTGCACTAATTCAATTAGCAGTTTTTTAAGGCTGACATTTAGCCCCACTCATACAGAATACCTTAAGAATTGCAATGTCACACTTCAATTCACAGTAACACAAGAAGTCCAACACATCGCATGAGACATTGAAAGCTAAATTGCATAATGTCAAAGCAAGGTACAGTAACGCCAATGATACAATACAAACAGATGTTTTCTTGCTGTTCTTATCCACCAGTCTCTATAAGCAGTCATACATACATGCACATATTTTGCCCCATGCAAGAACATGCACAAGCAGGATGAATATGAACATTACTTTTGGATAATCTTGTCTGATGTCTAAATGTTTATGAATATGATAGATAGATACTGAAGTCATTGGTTGTTACAATAGTTTGACTTATTGATCGATGGCTTAGTTCAGTGATTCTTAACCATAGGGCCGCGGCCCATGATTGGGCCGCGAGGGCCACCTAGAGGGCCGCGAAAAACTTTCAGTTTTGCACCTGTGGGCCGCGAGGGCCGCGGGACCGCATAGGTTATCAATTGAAGACACCAGAGATATTACTGTTATCCATGATACGCTCAGTTACAATATAGCTTCCCACCACCTGGTGGTGGTAATGCGTCAGTCAGTTGTTTAACAAGCTGCAATAAGCAGAAGAAGACACTCAGCTAGCCGCTAGCCTGTAGCGAAAGTTATGGATAAGTTATTAAAAAGAAAAAATGAAGACGACAGTGGTGCCATACCCCCCAAAAGTCTAAATGTGTGTGCAAGTACAACCCTGACTTTCTGAAGTACGGCTTTGTGAACGGAGGCAACGAGGCAGAGCCGAGGGCTCAGTGTGTGGAATGTGGGCTAATGCTATCAAACGAAGCACTGAAGCCTTCAAAAATAAAGCGACACCAAGCGACGAAACATCCAACGCTCGTGGGAAAGTCTGTTGGGCTTCTTGTTGTGTATGCAGGTTTACAGACACATGATAATAAATGTCTTTGTGATCATCACATTGTATCATCTCATTTATTTAACAAGGGTTTTGCCTGTTCAACACCGGCATCCTCGATCCCCTCCCCTTCCTACGGCTTGTTTGCGCAAATACGTCACAAAACATGTCCGTGTTTGGTATCCCAGCATGCCCAAAATCCTCATCTTTGCAAAGAAATCATAGATTTTCTTTCATTTCTTATGGTTTCTCCACAAAAGGAGCCCACACACACACTGTCCAAAGTCGCCATAACCGCTGCAAATCGTATCTTGCAGCATTTCGACGGAAAAAGACACATTACAGACCCGACAACGTGCTAGCGGATGTTACCATGGAGCTACTGCCTTCAGAAAACGCTAGTACTTATAGTACAAACCTTATCATCCTCTTCCATAAGCCGTCAACCAACGTTTGCGTAACTGAGCTTAAATTGTTATCTTATTTTATGGTGCTTTTATTGAATCCATTTGATCCTTTTCTTTGGTGTCATGGTTTGGAAACCTCTCTTTAAAGAACAGGAACTCTCTGGATCAAACTGTGAAATGGTCTAGCAGGCTGATTGGGGAGTCACAGCTTGGCCTAGAGTCCTTGTACACCAGACAGGTGAAACGGATCACCGGCTCCATTTTAAAGGACGACTCCCACCCTTTGCACAGAGAATCTCAGCTTCTTCCTTCTAAACGGAGGTATATGGTCCCACGGTGCAGAACAAAGCGCTATAAAACAGCTTTGTTCCAGCAGCCATCACACAGGTGAACAAATCATAGCATAGTGCACAGATGCTATAGAAACCTGTGTGTACTTATTTATTTTACTTATTGATTGACTGATTTTTAGCCTTGTGTACTTTCATCATGTTTGTCTTGTTGTCTGTGCTGTTTGTAATGTCTGTTGAGATGGATGCCTCTCTCTATTTGCAAACCAAGTCTACCTACGGGTATAAATAAAAGGAACCTGAACCTATTTTCCTCCGTGACTTTTCTTTTTTTGGATTTATCCATTGATAGCTTACTGAGGGCGAGGGTCTGAAAATCATGTTAGCCACCTGCAGGGAAAAGCTCTTGACAGGGTTAATGGGATGTGACGCACATTTTAGTTGACAAAATATTAAAACGTTTTTCTTTAAGGTCAGGTGTTGCTGACCGTGTTGTCTTTACTAGCAGCTGTTGTGCTGTTAAAGTCTGCATTATTACGGAGGAAGCAGCTGTTATTGGAGCGATCAGCGAGCAGCGTGTCCAGCGGCGTTATCAGACCTACGGAGCGGCCGTCTGAAGTCACGTTAGCGGCTTTGAGCAACTAATCTACTTCCTGTTTACACCGGCACCCACCTGCATGCCCAGTGTACGTGAAGAGTCACGTGATATTCGATTTCAGACGTGTTAGTCTGGATGGAGATCATTATGAAAACGATGCAGAAACGCCGTGTGGACGGAGATCGTTTAAAAGGTATTAGTGTGGATGTAGACTCAGGGAGTCGCAGCAGAGGGGCTGAAGAGCAGCAGGTTGCCGGCCCCTGAACTAAAGGATCTGAATACTTATTCCCCTTTAGGGTGGCTCTTTAGTGTGGACAACCCGAGCCACCACCTTTAAACAACTTGAGACTTCGTGAGTGTCTTAGGAAGTCCTTTACTTCTAAAACACATTACTGTTTATTTGAAAATATTTATGAGACTACTGTTTCACAATTTGTTGATTAATACTAAGCCTTGCACATAAGCAAGGCGTATTGCTATGATTTGAACCAATGATTGGAAACCCAGTCTGCATAATATTAGTGTTCATCATGAAGGTTTAAACATCTATTTATGTCAAGAGCTTGTTGTGTATGTACATACATAATACTGGTACAGTTCTCAGTGTGGGTAGGTATTCGATAACCCATTGACTTGTTATGCCTCATCTAATCTGTCACTATTTGTCTGGGTTGCTTACTTCTTATCCTATAATTTCTCCCACAATAATGTTGTTTTCATAGCTCCTGCGAAATATTTCCAGCAGCCACAAGTCAAAGGTAAAGATTAAGGCTTTGGAATGTATTTCTGTGTAATCCTCTGGCTAGTCGGGAAGCCTTGTGTATTTGGACCTGTACTTTGACAACCCCTGGGAAAATCGGAGGTCCCAGCTCACTGGCTCATTTCACAAGGACTGCAAGAGAACACAAAGACTTCAGCAAGAACTTCAATCAAACTCTAAGAATCATCTCTGCTGTGTACACTTAGCGAATGGTTGTGGTTCATGAGCTGTTACATACTTTTAAAACAGCACTGTTAACTACCAAGAACCTGCATGGAATTGTATTTTTCTCTTTTCCCATAATACTAAAATGCCTTCTCTGAATTGCAACAAAAAGAAGATGGAATGAAATCCGATGATAGAATTGTTAGAAATCTCAAGCCAGTACATGCCTTCCACTGCCATGCAGCCACTGCTCATGCCAACATGCTGTTCACAGGAAAGTAGAAGCAGCTGCAGCGTAGAGGACCCACACACCTGATGTCAAACTGATTGCTAAACCAGACTTACGTTTGTTTGTAAAGTAACTGCTTTCACCATTTGTCCATCAAGGCGTCCACTCAATTCAAAACACATGGTGTATCATTAGGTCAAGAAATCCACTCACACGCACAATACATATTTAAAGTAGCATCAACTGAGTTAACATATAGAAACTCACCCTCAGTCTGTATCGGGGTTTGATCCACTGCTCCCTCCAATAACTGACTGTCCTTGTTTTCAAAACTGTGAGTTGCAATGACATCACTGTTGAATGGATTTTGTCTTTGCTTGAACAAAATAAAAGATTGATAAATACAACAGCTGTATGGACTCACACTCACACCTTTGAAATGGTTTCTCCAGTCAGAATCCTACCTTTGTGGGTGACTGTAGAACGGGTGCAGGTGGATCGTGTGGTGTTTCACGTGGCTTCTGGCTTTCATACCTATTATTATAAACAAAGACCACAAGATGCAATGGCAATTTCTGAAGACAGGAAAACTGTCAGGGGATTTAAAAAAGAAGGAATCTAATCTTGATTTGGAAATCTGCATGCTGATGGAAGTGCATTACAACATGTTCTGGTCATTGGAATACAAATCTCCTAAACAATGCCTGTTCTCTTGTTTTTTCAACGATACCTTTCATCTTACGTTTTTTGGGACAAATAATTACAGTGAAATAAATATAGTTGCTATGAAGAACAGTGCAGAAGGTGTGCGATGCTCCTCAGAGGCAGAGGAGAACATCAACATGTGATACTTGACCTTGTAAGAAGATTACTACCGGGCCGATTACCGAGTATCGTCTCCTGTGTGCACAACTCCACTCAGCGGCACTCACAGCCACACAATGTGCTCCACTAGTGCAGCATGTGATGTTGCTCAAAGCAGACTACAGACTACATCTTGTGTTGATACGATGTTCTCTCAGTGTCTACGCAGGACTTCTCCTTCAATATACACTTTCTGTGATGTGAAGCAAAGTGGAATTGAACTTGCTAACAATGTATGAAGAGCATACATTGGGTAAAATCTGCTTTCCATTTATAATCCCTCTGTGTGTGTGTGTGTGTGTGTGTGTGTGTATATGTGTATATGTGTATATATATATATATATATATATATATATGAAATATTATATACAAATGAAATGTGCATTAATCCACTGTTGAAAATGGTCCCTAAATGAAAGTATATATTTGTGAGATTTATGTTGTCAACAATGAGAAGAATATAGAATAAGGCCAACCGTATTCTTTAAAACAACACTGATCAGAACTAATATCTCACCTTTTCTAAACATGTTGTAGATGCATCCAAACATCCAATGTACGGAAATCCCTTTAAAAAGCCAAACAAGCTGTAAACTGGTTGTGTTGCTGAACTTGTGTGCACAGAGCAGCTGAAAACACGCTGATGAGACTGATGTGGATGAACCAAAGCTGAACGAACCATGAAGCTGTAGTTTTGAGGGGAAATGTAAATTTCAACCCACAAAAACATGCCTTACAAAATGTAGTAATGTGTGACTTCTGCTCGCAGACTACTTCCTGCTCTGGTTCTCTGTGCTCACCTGAGCTGCGTCTCCTCTTGAAGGATTCCACAAAGTGCAGGTGGGACGAACACGTCTTTGTTCTCGCTGCTGACAAAACTGGGCTTCTCGGGCAATATCTGTGAGAGGTCCACTGCAGCACACAACACACAGCTGCTGTTAGAGAAGCTTCACCGTTCACTGTACAGCACACTGCAGCATAACAGAGAGCTCCACATGCCACTGGAACCATTCAACAGTCTGTCAATAAATACAAAGGACTGTTATCCACAGCAAGCCTTTTGAGGTTAGAATGATCACAGTTACAAATATGCATCTGAAATATGAACATGTGCTCCGGTTGTGATGTGTGCTTTTGTTAAACCTGTTCTACAAGTGTTCAAATGACTTGGTATTTGTGGGGAGCTTAGAAGACGCTCTTGTAAATACCCCAAATTACACATAAATAGTTGTGCACATTTATAAATCTTATTTTTCATTTGTCGATCATAAAATACACATTTGTGACTATTTTGAGATCGATTTCCTTCCATAGGTTGGAACGGTGATTTTGAGATTAGCCATGCAGAATCTAGAGGACTCGCATATAGTCAGCGGTTTCTGCGAGTGTGTCATGGAGGCGCTGATGATCTCGGAGCCATGGATGCGGCCCTGATGTCGCAGCTGCTTGGTCTCGTAGAACCATTCTCCAGTCATGGACCTCAGCCGGCCCTCGTCCCTCACCGTCTTCTGGAGCTTTCTGAATGCAGACACATCAATAGGACATGTGGAGTCACTACTTAAATATTCATAGCACTTGTTTCAAAGTTTTGGGATTCGAAAAATAAGAATTACTTCATTGCATTGCTTTTTGCAAAACATCTTCTGCAAATAAAAACATGTCTGCTGTGCTGCAAGCAACATTTCCAGCTGCACCTGAAACAGGTAAAGCCATGTTCTTTGTGCAGACAGACGTGTATATCGTCCGTCTGTCTTCTGTGACTTAAAGAGTCGGCTTCCTTTGTGACCACAGAACATGGAACTCACTGAACACGCTGCTCCTCAGCCTTCTTCAGCTCAGCGTCTCTTCTCAACACGGCCCGGATGGTCTCCTGCTCATCCTCCGTCAGGAAACTCAGGTCGATCATGATGACTGCTGCCACTCGCTGCGTCCTCAGCTTTCCACTGATCCGAGTTAGTGTCTAGAGGCCGAACATGATCACAGCTTTATACACTTCTTCTGGAAGCTCTCAAAGACCTCGTCCTGCTCTTCAAGTCAGTGTGAGCAGTGCACTATCCATTGTAAAAATAAATGCTCCTTATTGTTGGCTACGTTTTGCTTCAGCTGGGCTTCTTTCCTGCAGTGTTTGACCCTTTCTGCACCACTTTCAACCTGAAAGAACATTAGATTAGATTAGAAAACTTTATTAATCCCAAGTGGGGAAACTTTGAAGAATTGAAGAATTTGAACATTGAAGAATATCATCAATTTTTGTATCTGACATTTACAGAAGAAAGTCTGCTTCTCTTTGTGCATCCCTCAACAGACAGCATGGTTGAAATGATAGATGATTTAACAGCTGTCAATCAACATGTAACTAATCTGCAACAATTTTGATAATTGATTATTCGTTTAAGTCAGTCAGTGATAATAAATTGAAGATTATAGTTTTTTCATTCGGACTGTTCATGCAAAATGAGCAAATTTAATATGTAATTTATGAAATTGTGAAGGGCATTTTTCTCTAAATTATTTAAGAGAATGTTACAATTTGAATAAGCCTCTCAGCTGTAACTTACACCAAACATGTCAACACTGTGACATGAGAATACACTGACGGCTAGACAGCAAATCATCAGAATTGTGCTTTGTGATATTCAATGGTGGTTGATGGGGAAGGTGTACTGTAATAAGATGTACACAACTCCAAATTAAAAATGGTTGTGCTGCTGAAGACAGAAGTCAGAAGCTGAATGTGAAATGGACCGACAGGCATGGGACCATATGAACATTTCATGTTTTGATTATTCTGGCCAAAATAATTGCGATTCACAATATTACACAGGGATACCTTTACCTGACATTCGTTTGAGAAACAATTCATTTATTGCATCGTTGAACTCTTAGAGAATAACAGTCTCAAGGTAGCCATCATTCATGAGCTCCCCTGCATGAAAAACATTCTTCTGTGCTTTCTTACATGATCATTGGAGTATTATTGTGAATTAGTTTATAGTTTTCACTTTTCTACCATGATAGTGTGCTCAACAGCTTTTTCAAGTGAGAATATTGACAATTATCCCGAGAACAGAAATTCACCTCTTATTCTGATTGTAATCAGTAATCCTATATAGTCCCATCCCATGAAATGGAATCAGATGATGACTAGTCATCAGATCAGTTCACCTCATGAAAGCAGACTATGGGAGAATGTGGCTCTGAGAGCTCAACACACATAAATAACGAGAACAATACGAGAAGACCAAACGCAAGCAAATGATTTCGAACAGAACAGAGTAAACACGAGCAGATAGAGAAACGCTTTCCCTGTATCTAGGGGAAAGTACAGAACGCCTTTCACACTACACACCATTTGATCCTTGTTTCATGTCAACATGTTGATCATTGCTTTATTTCAAATGATCTCATATGTGCTTGGGGAGAGTGTGGATACATTGTAACTGACTGTTGGGGCAAATCAAAGTCCTAACATGTGTCAATTAGCACAGGACTTTTTTTTGTCCTACAGGTTGAAGAAAAAAAAAAACCAAAACAAGCTCCAGTTGTGGCCATAAAGAAAGCCTCAGAACACAGGCTGCTACTTACAGCTGCAGTCAGCCATTCTAATGCTAGCAACCTTTTGTCAACTTCAGCAATTATCTCCTCTCGGTCAGCTAGCTGTGCGTTCTGTGTGTGCACTGAGAAGAATGTATGTTCATATTAATACTAGTTAGCATGTTATGGACAGCTAAGCTAACACAAGCAGAAGGCTAATGCTGGGCTCACAGCAGATATCTGCAATAACATCTTAATCATGTGATCACAATGTAATAATAACCAAAGATTATTCATAATTCAGAACTAGATTTCAGTTCATTTTCCAAAACCACTGACGGATAGCAGACTTTAATGACTTTATACAACAAAACCCATGGCAACAATAAGTGTGCCCGCCGTGTGCATCACTGTTTAGTGTCCCCTGGAAACACTTCCTGTTGGGTTGTGTGCTGCTAGCAGTGTTTCTCTATTTGCGTGTGTTTCCTTGAGCTCTCCAGGCCGCCGACCGAGCCGAGCTGTTCACACCCTGGAGCCACAGTGACAGGTATCAGTGTTTCCCGTTACACTGAAACACTCCGACCTGTTTCACTCTTCCTCTCATTGCCTACCTATGTCTGTCATTCCTGTGTCTGCCACACAAACAGTACCTATGAGTGTCACGGTGATGATACATACACCTTACCTGATCTACAGGATCAATACATGTATTGATCCATGAGTTTGTGCCATGCCAACAGTAAAACAACAAATACAAGTTGAATACAACTTACAGCAGAGCTGCTGCTCTTCCTTTAAGAGTAGACAACATCTACTAAACGCTACTAAACATCTACTAAACACCTATGGTGCTATTTCAGGATATAAGGTCAATCTGGAAAAAAGTGAAATTATTCCACTCACAAACTTCGATCACACTGAATACCAACAAACAACCCCATTTAAGTGGCTCCCGAATATTAAATATCTAGGAATAATTATAGATAATGATCTTAAAAATTTGTACAAACTTAATTACCTCCCATTGCTGAGTAAAATCGAGGACGACCTACGCAGATGGATGAATCTACCCATTACTTTAATTGGTCGAATAAACTGTGAAAATGAATATTCTCCCAAGGTTGCAGTATCTTTTCCAGTCCTTACCCATTCCATCACCTCAAACCTTTTTTAAAACCCTCAACAAACACATTTGGCAGTTTTTATGGAACTGTAAAATGCCAAGGGTGTCAATGGAAAAATTAACATGGGATTATAGTCTGGGAGGTTTTCGACTACCTAATTTGAAGAAATATTATTCAGCAGCCCAGATGCGAAATATTTTGTCATTTTTTGACGGTGATGCTGCCCCCTCCTGGATACAAATTGCACTTCATCCTCTGAAAGAAGAAACCTCCAGTGATTTTATTTATAAATGGAACTCCAAAACCATATCCAAGAGGACAGACAATCCTATTTTGAAACATTTTATTAAAATATGGTAAGAATTTCACAAAACTCTAGGACTAAATATGAGACTATCACCAAAAACACCTCTAAGACAAAATGAACTTGTGCCCATGACTAAGTAACAAGATTCTGGAGAGTTGGCATGACAGAGGAATCAGTATCTGGAAGACTGCTTTGATAAAGGACTCCTCATGCCTTTTGAAGAACTGAAGAGAAAATATGATTTGCCCAGCAGAACTTTCTTTTGTTACCTCCAGTTAAGATCCTTTGTGAGAACCAACCTGGGCCCTGGAATGACTCTACCTGTGTTAACTAATGTGGAAAAATTGCTTCACCAGGGAAATGTGTACAAATTCATTTCTAAAATGTACTCTATGTTGCTGAATGAGGGCCCAAAACCAGGATTACACAGATCCAGGATGAGATGGGAATCAGACTTGAATATAACAATTGATGAAGAACTCTGGCCAGATTTGTGCCAGAACAGTTTGTCAGCAACAGTTCATGCCCGGTACAGACTTGTTCATTGTAACTTTCTTCATCAGCTGTACCTCACCCCACAGAAGCTACATAAATCCAAACCTGAATGTCAGAAATGTGTTTCAGATGTGGTATAGAGGTCGGCTCCTTCCTTCACTGTACCTGCTTTGCACAGAGGTGAGGTCCTTTTGGTATGACTTTTGTAGTATAATAACTAAGATCACAGGGGTTACCTTTCCATTAGATCCTGAGCTATGTTTACTGGGAAACTTCACAACTCTCAACAGGTCTTTAACGAAGCCCCAAATTAAACTTGTAGAAATTGCTTTATGTGTGGCCAGGAAATGTATCGCGATGACGTGGAAGTCTGATTCCCCCACTCTCATCGACAAATGGTCTGTGGAAATTAACAGTTGTATTCCTCTTGAAAAAATTGCATGTAGTCTCAGAAAAAGATATAATTTATTTTTTTAAATCTGGCAGCCTTATTTTTGAGTACATGGGTATAACACTAACAGCACCATAGGACTGTAATTATTTAGAGCTCCGATTTACAATATAGTCATTGCATTCACCTTTGTGTTGTGTTACTTGATGCACCAACCTCTTTTATTCGTTTGGGTGGGGGGAATTATTTATTTATTTACTTAATTTTATTTCATTTATTTGTTTAGTTTTTTTTCCCTCTTAACTTGTTATGTAGTTTGTAATGTTTAATGTTCTGTGTTCTATATGCTCTCTTGCATTGTTAAAATAAAATATTAAAAAAAAAAAAAAAAAAAAAAAAAGAGTAGACAACATCTTTGGGAGGAATGTTGCATTGCCCATGTCCACCCACATAAGACACACCTGTGGGAATCTGTTGGAAGCTTCCCTTAGTTTGATCTTTACACTGAGATAACGCTACATGGTGTTGAAATGAGCACACCTGTACTTTATGTAAATCTTCTCTGTGCCAGAGTAACGTGTTATGTCATTCAGCTGCTCTGGAGAACATTGTAGTTATGTAATTGTGGCTTAGAAATGGTTGTGGTTGCACAATGTTTTTTCCCATTGTTTATTCATTATCCAAGTTGAGAAAGTTGTAATCGCCTCCTACTCTGGAGTACAAGGCTGGATGAAGCCCTCAATAACATGCTGGTTCCTGGGAGTACTTCATTTTAACAAAGAAAAATGTTGCATGTCCAGTACATCACAAGGAGGAAGGTACAGCTGAAGGACGGGACTTATGTCCTTGTTATGATATTTTACTTCCTCATCACTGCACTTCCTTGAGAAAAAAAGATTTAACAAGCGACATTATTGTTTTAAAAAATACATTTGGTAAAAGTGACCTGACTATTGGCATACAAAGGAACCCTGTCTCTCAGCAGCAGGTTTCACACTTAAAGCTGAAGTGGTGACACAGATCCTTCATGCTGCTTGCACTGACTGAACACTAAAGCCGTACTCATCGAGGACTAACAGTGAGCACTGGGTCACTTGTTTAAACACTACCATCAAGGTTCTCTGTAGAAGATTTTTTAAATGTGATTTATAGCAGTTCATAAGTATAAAAATGCATTAACATAAAATAAAGAATTGTTAAACGTAGATATGTCTTCTGACGTCTGGTTAATATTTAGTCACTGCAGACTTTTAGAAGTTGCGGTTCAGTGAATAGGACTTAAAAAAGGATTGCATATTGAAAAACTATGAAAGTCAAAACATCAAATGACATGTTTCTATGCAACCCGACAAGTCTGACTTGGGACACTGCATTTAAATGGATGACATGGATTTGAAGTCATTGTTCAGCAACCATATATAGAAAGTATAAAGTTACAAATGTCTCCTAATTATAACAATCTACACCATATTCCTGAGGTGTTTTAACATGACGTGAGTTAACACAATGACCTAATGGTATGTTGTTACATTTGCAATCTGCTACGTGGCCAGTTGACAGCAACAGGAATATGTAGATTATCAGTGGTGCTGGAGTGACACGGACAAATCGTTTGGCTGTTCTGACCAACATGGATCTTTGCTGAACCTTTTACTTACTATTCCTCCCAAACTGCACTAACAGTGTAAGAACAACAGCATACAGAGCAGAGTGGACTACACCGCTAAGAGATGCCAGGCCAGGGTGAAGTCAGAAAGCAGTGCGCTCACCTCTCGATGCTGCTCCTCGCTGGGTGGAAACCAACCTGCAACTGGATCCGGAGCTGCTGCAGCTGGGAGGAGCTGCAGACCCGGAGCAGCAGGGGGCGGCATAGAGCAGCCGGGAGGTCCGTGAGATACCGTCACAGTGAGATAGGTTCGGCTTTAGGGCGTGGCTTCTATGTGATTGACAGGTCACTGGTGTTTCGGTTTAAGAACTTTAACCCTTTCATCGTGTGTTTTCACTTCAATGTAGTTCATTGTAGCATTTTGGTCGATCTTCTAAAAGTTATATAACATATATAGTGTATAACTGTACACTGATATTACTCCACAACATTTTTGATTGCAAATCTTGCACTTTGTACATTTATTTTACAGCTTTAGTTACTATTAAATATCAGGTTCAGAATAATAATAGAAAAATAGATACCCATCAGTACAGTATATGAAGTAAAAATCTGAATGTAGGACTTTTGTGAACTCCCCGACACCCTGAGCTTCTTTGCCCGCTTTGACAGACAGCACAGCGGAGCAACAGCTGAGAAGACCCAGCCCAAGGAGGAGCAGACACTCTTCCTCCAGCACCACCAGGTGAGGTCCGCTCTGAGGAGGATCCACATCACCAAGGCAGCGGGACCGGACAAAGTGTCGGGCCGCACACTGAAGACCTGTGCCGACCAGCTAGCAGAGGTTTTCACTAACATCTTCAACCTCTCCCTGCAACAAGGTGCAGTCCCCACCTGCCTCAAAGCCACCACCATTGTCCCTGTCCTGAAGAAGACCGCAGTCACCTGCCTCAACGACTACCGCCCAGTCGCCCTGACCCCTGACCCCTGTCATCATGAAGTGCTTCGAGAGGATGATACTATCGCACATCAAGGACGTCCTCCCAGCAGACCTGGATAGCAACCAATTTGCGTACCGAGCAAACAGGTCTACGGAGGACGCGGTCTCCATCACTCTTCATACGGCCGTGTCTCACCTGGAGCACCCTAACACATACGTCAGGATGCTCTTCATTAACTTCAGCTTTGCCTTCAACACCATCATCCCCCATAAACTGGTGCATAAACTCAAAAACCTTGGACTTTCAACATCACTCTGTTCATGGATTCTGGACTTTCTCTCTAACAGACCACAGAATGTCAGGATAGGGAACCTGACATCAACAACCACCATCCTGAACACTGGTGCACCGCAGGGCTGTGTGCTCAGCCCGGCCCTCTTCACCCTCTTCACTCAGGACTGCTCCGCCACATATTCCTCCAACACAGTGGTGAAGTTTGCTGACGACACCACTGTGCTGGGACTCATCTCCAACAACGACGAGATACACTACAGACAGGAGGTCCAACATCTGGCTGAGTGGTGCTCGGACAACAACCTGGTCCTGAACACCACCAAGACCAAAGAAGTCATAGTGGACTTCAGGAGATCCAGGAAGACCACCCCCTCTCCACTCTACATAAGTGGGGAGGAGGTGGAGAGGGTGGACAGCATCAAATTCCTGGGGCTCCACATCACTAAAGACCTCACTTGGTCCCTGAACACATCACACCTGGTGAAGAAAGCCCAGCAGAGGCTCTTCTTCCTGAGGAAGGTCAAACAAGCTGGCCTGCCCCCTGCACTTCTGGTTAACTTCTACAGAAGTGTGATCGAAAGCATCCTGTGTATGTGGTTTACTGTGTGGTACGGCAGCTGCACAGCAGAGAACCGGAGGGACCTGGCCCGGGTGTTAGAACAGCAAGGAGGATTGTGGGAGTTACCCTGCCTGACCTGGACGCTGTGTATGCTGGCTGTCTCCAGAAGAAGGCCAGAAACATCTGCACAGCCACCACTCACCCGGGTCACTCTCTGTTTGTTCCACTGCCATCAGGAAGGAGATACAGGACCATCAAAACCCGGACTAACAGGCTGAGGAACAGCTTCTTCCCCAGAGCGGTTTCCTCCATCGCCCCCCTTATCCTTTTACTCAGAGTAGACTTTTATAACAGAGTATTTCCATTCTGATATTACTGCTTTTATTGATGTAAAAGTTCTGAATACTTGGTCAGAGCCAAGGAATACAGGACTACAGGACTACAGGACCAGATGAGAAGGATGGAGGACCACAGGACCAGATGAAAAGGATGGAGGACTACAGGACAAGATGAGAAGGATGGAGGACCACAGGACCAGATGAGAAGGATGTAGGACTACAGGACAAGATGAGAAGGATGGCGGACTAGAGGATAGGATGAAAAGGATGGAGGGCTACAGGACTAGATGAATAGGATGGGGGACTACAGGACCAGACGAGAAGGATAGAGGACTAGAGGACCAGATGAGAAGGACGGAGGACTACAGGACCAGATGAGAAGGATAGAGGACTAGAGGAACAGATGAAAAGGATGGAGGACTACAGGACCAGATGAGAAGGATGGGGGACTACAGGACCAGATGAGAAGGATGGATAACTAGAAGACCGGTTGAAAAGGATGGAGGACTACAGGACCAGATGAGAAGGATGGAGGACTACAGGACCAAATGAGAAGGATGGAGGACTGCAGGACCAGATGAGAAGGATGGAGGACCGCAGGACCAGATGAGAAGGATGGAGAACTAGAAGACCAGTTGAAAAGGATGGATACTAAAGAACCAGATGAGAAGGATGGAGGACTAAAGGACTAGATGAGAAGGATGGATAACTAGAAGACCGGTTGAAAAGGATGGAGGACTACAGGACAAGATGACAAGGATGGAGGACTGCAGGACAAGATGAGAAGGATGGAGGACCGCAGGACCAGATGAGAAGGACGGAGGACTACAGGACCAGATGAAAAGGATGGAGGACTACAGGACCAGATGAGAAGGATGGAGAACTAGAAGACCGGTTGAAAACGATGGAGACTACAGGACAAGATGAGAAGGATGGAGGACTAAAGGAGAAGATGAGAAGGATGGATAACTAGAAGACCGGTTGAAAAGGACGGAGGACTACAGGACCAGATGAAAAGGATGGAGGACTACAGGACCAGATGAGAAGGATGGAGAACTAGAAGACCGGTTGAAAAGGATGGAGACTACAGGACAAGATGAGAAGGATGGAGGACTAAAGGACCAGATGAGAAGGATGGATAACTAGAAGACCGGTTGAAAAGGATGGAGGACTACAGGACAAGATGAGAAGGATGGAGGACTGCAGGACCAGATGAGAAGGATGGAGGAACACAGGACTAGATGAGAAGGATGGAGGAACACAGGACCAGATGAGAAGGATGGAGAACTAGAAGACCAGTTGAAAAGGATGGATACTAAAGAACCAGATGAGAAGGATGGAGCACTACAGGACCAGATGAAAAGGATGGAGGACCAGAGGAACAGATGAGAAGGATGGAGGACCACAGGACCAGATGAAGGATGAGGACTAAAGGACCAGATGAGAAGGATGGAGGACCACAGGACCAGATGAGAAGGATGGAGGACTACAAGACCAGATAAGAAGGATGGAGGACTCTATGACCAGATGAAAAGGATGGAAGACTACAGGACAAGATGAGAAGGACGGAGGACTACAGGACCAGATGAGAAGGACGGAGGACTACAGGACAAGATGAAAAGGATGGAGGACTACAGGACCAGATGTGAAGGATGGAGAACTAGAAGACCGGTTGAAAAGGATGGAGGACTCTATGACCAGATGAGAAGAACGGAGGACTAGCGGACCAGATGAGAAGGATGGAGGACTACAGGACCAGATGAAAAGGGCCGAGGACCACAGGACCAGATGAGAAGGATGGAGGACTACAGGACCAGATGAAAAGGACCGAGGACTACAGGACCAGATGAAAAGGATGGAGGACTACAGGACCAGATGAAAAGGGCCGAGGACCACAGGACCAGATGAGAAGGATGGAGGACTACAGGACCAGATGAAAAGGATGGAGGACTACAGGAAAAAATTCCTTAAGTGGGCTCAGTAAGTAGTCCCTTCTACAGACGTACCAGTATTGACATGAAGTGTTGATGAACGAAAGTTAACTTTTGACACCACCCGCTTCACCCACCAGTTGAGAGGATGAGGGCTTGAGTACCTCACTCTGTAACTGGTTCTGGTCTCACAAACAGACCCCATCAGCTCCTCCACTCTAGTGTTGAACACCGGAGCCCCTCATGGCTGTGTGCTCAGCCCCATCCTGTTCACACTGTTCACCCACGACTGCTACTCCAAACATGGAGGGAACTCTGTTGTGAAGTTTGCAGAGGACACAAACAACAATGAGACATCATTTAGAGAGGAAATCAACAACCTTGGAGAGTGGAACAACCGCCTACTCAACGTCAGATCAATGGAGCTGAGGTGGAGCAAGTGAACAAGCTTTAAGTTGCTGGGAATCAGCATCACAAACAACCTGATGTGTTAATGTGTTCATGGTTTAGTCAACAGTTTACAGAAATAATTATGATATGAACAATGATTATTATAACAATACGTAAGTAATTAATCAGGGGGAACAATACATCACTCACTGATTGATGAGTATTTATTTGTCCTCTTTTAACTGCGTAAGCCTAATGTTGAATGACATCTCATTCAAAAGCATGTTAACTTCCAGGAGGTCATTACACTGCAAAAGTGTTTCACTGTACAGAATTCAGTCACACATCAATTTGCTAATGAGACAGATATTGCCTCAAGAGTAGGTGGAGACTGGACTTATATTCATCATGTGGACACACGACAAAACATGAATAATAACGTTCTGCATGTGAAAATAAGCAACACATTCATCACATCAACTTGTTTCCACTGACCACAAGGACCAGAATTCTAAAAGAACAATAAACAGCACAGGGCAATAAGTCAGTAGCAACACAACATGTACACCACAAGGTGGCAGAAGAGCTTCACTCTGTTCTAGTCCACTGACTGATTGCTGATTGCTGAACAGGAGCAGGGAGGTAAACCTCGTGTTCAAACTCACAGTACAGGATTTTGACTATGTCATCTTTGCAAAGACTAACGATTTTAAATGTTACAGCTGTGGGAAAGAAGGACATCAGAGCAGAGCTTGTCCTGGGGAAAACGGTTCTCATGAAAACCAGAACCAGAAAGGTACTGAGGAGGACAGAGGGGACAAGCAGGAGGGAACAAGTGGAGCACAGGAGGTGAGGGTGGAGGAGACGGGTGGGGCCCAAGAGGTGAGGGTGGAGGAGACGGGTGGGGCCCAAGAGGTGAGGGTGGAGGAGACGGGTGGGGCCCAAGAGGTGAGGGTGGAGGAGACGGGTGGGGCCCAAGAGGTGAGAGTGGATGAGACGGGTGGGGCCCAAGAGGTGAGGGTGGAGGAGACGGGTGGGGCCCAATAGGTGAGAGTGGAGGAGACGGGTGGGGCCCAAGAGGCGAGGGTGGAGGAGACACGTGTGGCCCAAGAGGTGAGGGTGGAGGAGACGGGTGGGGCCCAAGAGGTGAGGGTGGAGGAGACGGGTGGGGCCCAAGAGGTGAGGGTGGAGGAGATGGGTGGGGCCCAAGAGGTGAGGGTGAGCTCTCTGAGTGCAGGGCTGGCAGTTGTAAGATCTCTGAAGGCTACAGTGTGGAGGAGATACAGGATTATCTGATGAAGAGTAAGAATGTAAGAGGAGCTAAAGTGGAGGACTACATCTCTGATAAAGAGAAGCTCTTAAACTCTGTCAGAGCACACATGAGGAGTAAGGACAGAGGAGGTCTCACAGAACAGGAAGAAAAATATTTCTGATTTTAACGAAAGAGCTGAACAATGATGGAGCTAAGGGAGAATAAGAGACCAGAGCCCACGTGCTCACACTGGCTGCTTCAGGAACCGCTGGTGAACGGAGCCAAGATGGACATCCAGGATGGCACGACTCCAGGTCTGAGCAGCATGCTGTGATCCTCTGGGACCACCACCCTGAGGACACCACCACCCTGAGGACACTGGTGGAGGTAGATGTTCCTGGACTGAGAGATGCACCTGCAGTGGCTTCTCTACTCGGGCTGAATTCCATCCTGCAGAGCAGGAGGATCCTGAGCAGGTTGGCGGAGAGACTGACTGAGGACGAGGTCGAGATGCTGAAGGAGGACAACAGAGGAGAGGAAGCTCCTGACTCTACTGATTTATTGCGGAGCTGAATGGGGTCTCAGGACCATCATTCAGTGAAACAGAGTCTAAGCACTTGGACCTCCACACAGGGAAAGGGTGTGAGAGTCCACACTGTGAGGAGACAGAACCTGAACATGAACAATATGCAGGATTCATGGAGAACCGCTGCAACAACGAAGCACAATGCTGTGTGTCTGGAGATTAACTAATCTTCAACGGTCCTTTAAAATATTATGAAGAGAATCTGTTTTGATTGTTTTTTGTTTTGTTGATTTGTATCGAATTCATTGCCATGGCAATGTTTTAAGAAAATAAAGGTTTCTAAAAATCAAATCTCTCTCTCATATACACTCACCGGCCACTTTATTCGGCACACCTGTTCAATTGCTTGTTAACACAAATAGCTAATCTGCCAATTTAAGTGACTTTGAACATGGCATGGTTGTTGGTGCCAGACGGGCTGGTCTGAGTATTTCAAACTGCTGATCCTCTGGGATTTTCACCCACAATCATCTCTAGGGTTTACAGAGAATGGTCCGAAAAAGAGAAGATATCCAGTGAGCGGCAGTTGTGTGGAGCAAAATGCCTTGTTGATGTCAGAGGTCAGAGGAGAATGGGCAGAGTGGATGGAGATGATAGAAAGGCAACAGGAACTCAAATAACCACTCGTTACAACCAAGGTATACAGAACACATCTCTGAACGCACAACACGTGGAACCTTGAAGCAGACGGGCTACAGCAGCAGAAGACCACACCGGGAGCCACAACTGTCAGCTAACAGCAAACTAAGGCTACAGGCTCACCAACATGTGACAACAGAAGATTGAAAAACGTTGCCTGGTCTGATGAGTCTCCATTTCAGCTGCCACATTCAGATGGTGGGGTCAGAATTTGGCGTAAACAACATGAAAGCATGGATCCATCCTGCCTTGTACCAACAGTTCAGGCTGCTGGTGTAATGGTGGGGGGATATTTTCTTGGCACACTTTGGGCCTCTTGGTACCAACTGAGCATGGTTTTGTCAAAAATAGCTTTAAATGAGGGAATACATGTTCGGTATGTAAATTAGGCTAAAGGGACATAAAACATATAATTATAGTTTAACGGATGAAATCTAATAATCATTTTAAAGCAAGCGTGTATTACATAACAAATGTAAAGTGATTTTAACAAATGTAAACCTGATAATAATAATAATAATAATATGTGTATCTGAGTATAGTGCAGTCTGGGTGTAGAAAGTACAGAGAAAGAGGAAGTAAGCAGGGTGTTGGCTTCAAGGGATGGGGAAATAACGGTGGTTGAGAAGAAAAGACACAAAGCACAATAATGATGAAGGATGAGATCAATAATCATTTAATAAGCAAATGTGTACTCAGTAAAGTGATTAACAACTGTAACTGTGATTATTAAAACTAATCTGTGTTAGAAATGTGTGAGTGTAGGAAAAGGGGAAGTACAACAGATGTTGAACACCCAGACACGCGCAGAGCTTGATTAAGTAAGCGCCCAGACAGGGAAGTTGGGGTGATTTCCTCATGCACACACACAAAAGTTTGGTACTTTTCGAAGCACTTGCACCAAATCAATGATGTCATGTTAATCATGGGCTGAGGGAGGACGTGTTGGGGAAGAGGGGGGAGAGACGGGAGAGGCAGCCCAAAAAGTGTTATAAAAGAAGTAACTTGCAAACAGCAAGATGGGATTTCTACACGAGCTGTCCAGATGCTCTGAGAAGAAGATACGGACGATCGTAACTGAAGTATTCGAGGACTTCGTCTCTGTTCACGGAAAGAAGGCCGCTGTTCGTGGACAAAGATTGAAAGACGGAGATTTTCCTCTCCCCATTGCTCGACTTTAACAACTGAACAACGGAGGAACGCGGCAGTCCTAGAAAGACTTTGTACTGAGCCTTGAGGACTGTTGAACGGACTCCGCTGCGGGAGCAGGAGGACTGAGGGTCTGGCCAGACCTTCGCTCCTAACAACTCCAAAAGAACCTTTTCATCGCACCATTGAAATCCAGCTCCCACCGGGCCGTCTCGGCATCTATAAACGAATGAGTATCATCTAAAAGATAACTAATCAAGTGTAGTAACATTTTATGTGAGCTGTAGCTTAACCCTTGCTAACTAACTAAATATAACCTGCAATAAATATCTAATCTGCATTTAAAGTAAATTTCTCAACTGCATTTATTTGCTTAAGTAGTAAAAGTTCCTCGTGGCAGTAAAAAGTTAAATCCATTGTATGTCTAACAAATGAGTTCTGTAAGGTAATCCTAGAGACCGAATCCACTTAACAATCCCTTACGGTTTTAGAAGTAATCCTATCCGTTAAAACCTAACCTGGCATTTACCAAGAGCACGGATCCAGAAGAGGGAAGCTGCCATAACCGACGCGACTGGTAGGAGCGCCCGGGGCCAGGGTGGCCTCTCGGCCGAGTGCACTCAGACTGGAGGAAGCAGGGTAGACGTCGGGAGTAACGGCAGTTAGAAGAGCCAGGCGAGTTCCCTCGCAAGAACACCAGCTCGACAATCTTTTAATGGAGAGCTGAGTCAGTAAGCAGCCTCGTATCGGGCCAGAAGTACCCCAGGATCTAACAGTTTAAACGCCACGCCTACCTGAGTGTTGTTGCTGACCGTGTCCATCCCTTTATGACCACAGTGGACCATCTTCTGATGCTACCTCCAGCAGGATAGTGCACCATGTCACACAGCTCAGATCATCTCAAACCGCTTTCTTGAACATGACGATGAGTTCACTGTATTCCAATGGCCTCCACAGTCACCACATCTCAATCCAACAGAGCACCTTTGGGATGTGGTGGACCGGGAGGTTGGTTTCATGGATGTGCAGCAGACAAATTTGCAGCAACTGCGTGATGCTATCACATCAATATGGAGCAAAATGTGAGGAATGTTTCCAACACCTTGTTGAATCTCTGCTACGAAGAATGAAGGCAGTTCTGAAGGCAAAAGGGGTCCAACCCGGTAATAGCAAGGTGTACCTAGTAAAGTGGCCGGTGAGTTTATATAAATAATATATTTACACCGGCATCATTAGGGATGTTTGTCCACGTCCCTTCCACGGTGGTTCACACTGACGGGAATGGATGAGGGGGATGTCAGTGTGTCCAGACTGAGGCTTCATCTCTGCACCTCAGGATCTTTGGGTGCTGCTTGGCAGAAGGAACATTTTGGAACCCCACGGCATAGCAATTAACATTATGTTCAACCGGTTCACAGGAAAGTGATTTTCTGAACATAAAAAATGGAATTTCTCACTTTCATTTTCTTGAAATCATGTTTACAGGCATTTCGTATAAATGTTTTTTTTTACCACATTCAGACGATTGAAAATACATGATTTTTTAATGTCCATATGTCAGCTTCCCAGCGACTCTTAATCTAGAGGAAGCAGTCCAATCCAACTCCTTTAGGACGGGAAGGAATAGTCACATGAGGTTTACTGAAAAAGGGAAGGCCTCAGTTAAACAGTGAGGCTTCTATTAACTTGCCAATTAATTCTATCATGAAAGTCAGTGTCTCACACAAACACACACTTGCATCTTTCTACTGCTGCAACCAAACTGAGGGGAAGTGGCAGCACAACAAAGAATCTTCTCATTGCTGGTGGAGAGGCTTTGCCAAGCAGGATGTAGCTTCCATGTCCTCTGTGTGTGTGTGTGTGTGTGTGTGTGTGTGTGTTGCACATGGATGCACCTGTGGGTTCAGTAGCAGAAGACTCCATAATGATGAAGGGTGGGACCCCTCACCACTTAGATCATCCGGCCGCTCAGTCTCCACATATTGAACTGGTGTTTCCTGAATGTTGCCATTATAGGGAAACTCCACACATGTCAATCAAAAAGGCAGGATTACTTGTAATACAATACTCAAATTAAATTACGATGAATTTGTTGTAGAATGTCTTCTGTGGCTCTGAAGGAGTTTTGTTAAGTCTGTGAAAAAAAAACATGATTTGTCATCATGGTTATTTCAGTTTGGGCTGGGAATAACAGAAAGCCCGTTATACTGGGGCTGTTGAGCTTGATATTGGCAGGTGTCCACCAGGCATGGAGGGTCTAACAAATATATGCTATTGATTGATGGGATGTCACATCCAGCAGCAAATTGAACTCTCTCACTGTTACCCACATTTTCTGATAGAGGGAGCAGCAGAAAGTGTGTTTTCCTCATACTTTCATATTGATGTTGAAAAGCCATTAAAAAGTACATTTTGCACAAGTGACCTTAAAGGAACAGTGTGTAGGATTTGGGGTAGTGGTACGGCAACATACCGAATAGCCTCCGCTCTCTCCTCCCTTTCCACGACTGTGGTAGCGTTGAGTGTAAAACTGTAGCTACGCTGTTCGCCCCGCTCAGAGGCCATCCATACCATAATAACTACTGTAAGAACGAGACAGTGGCACTGAAGTTTTGCACCCTATGGCTCACATTATTGCAGTTTCACAATGTCAGAGAACTACGGTGGCCTTCAGGTGCCGTAAAAGAAACATGAAAAGCACTCCAAGAGCCAGTGTTTGGTTTGTCCATCCTGGGCTGGCATAGAAACATGGGGGTGTAACATGGCAGACTTAGTCATATCTCACAAAAACACGATTCTTTGTTTCAGTGTGCACAAATGAAAACATGGTTATGAATACTATATTTCATTTCTACAAATTTTTCCCCCAAAATGTTACTGGCAAATGACAAAACCCTTTATGTTCAGACAAGTCGAATAATTCTGTCACCACATGAAGATTAGAAGTCACTTTATTATAGTTCAGGCTACATCCTGCTTATTTTTATATCTCACACACACACACACACACACACACACACACACACACACACACACACACACACACACACACACACACACACACACACACACACACACACACACACACACACACACACACACACACACACACACACACACACACACACACACACACACACACACACACACACACACACACACACACACACACACACACACACACACACACACACACACACGTGGTTTATGAGGGCTTTTCACCCATACCAGTTCAAACCCTGGTATATGGAGACGCACCTTTTCCTTAGTCGTAGACAGTGATAATAAGTATTAAACTGGTCCTTATGATAAAGGGAACAAACCTCACTGTTCAGAATTAATATCTCATCAAAGAATCTGGAGATATTAAGACCTGACATTCTACAGGACTGTTGGGACGGGGCGGATCCTAACATGCCGCTGACTTATGAAGACCCTGCTGGTTTAGCGGGACATTACCAATACACACACACACAAACATGGCAAGACCCTGAGTTATGAGGACCATCCTGGTTTAGCGGGACATTACCAATACACACACACACAAACATGGCAAGACCCTGAGTTATGAGGACCATCCTGGTTCAGAGGGACATTACCAACACACACACACAAACATGGCAAGACCCTGAGTTATGAGGACCATCCTGGTTCAGCGGGACATTACCAATACACACACACACACAAACATGGCAAGACCCTGAGTTATGAGGACCATCCTGGTTCAGCGGGACATTACCAATACACACACACACACACAAACATGGCAAGACCCTGAGTTATGAGGACCATCCTGGTTCAGTGGGACATTACCAATACACACACACACACACAAACATGGCAAGACCCTGAGTTATGAGGACCATCCTGGTTCAGTGGGACATTACCAATACACACACAAACATGGCAAGACCCTGAGTTATGAGGACCATCCTATAGATAGATAGATAGATATGGCAACCCACCTGACATAACAGACAACGTGCTGTCTGACATGCCCACCACAGAAGAACAACATTCTACTCTGGTGAGGCACATGTGTTCTGGGAGGCGCACTACGCTAAACTAGTTTACCAGTAAAACCAACAGCAGCACACCCACTTCAACCTCTTCCCGCAGTGTTTAGGCAGCTACTCCCTACCGATTCAAACAGGTCTAAAGCAATCGCCACGGCGATTGTTATATTTATAGCCGCAGATACGAGACCCTAATCTGGACTGGAACACCAGACTGTACCAACATGCTTAATGTTATTGAGCCCCGTGACACTACTCATTCACGAGCCCATTTCGCCAGACCATAATTCCTGCTTTGTTAAAGAAAACAAAAGTCCAAACAGAGAATCAAATGTCCGAGGCTCCCGCTGTTCCTCTAACAACAGACGGCCGGACGTCATGGACTACACAAAGCTACCTGACTGTAACGACACATTACCTCACTACTGAATGGGAGATGAAGAGCCATGTTCTTCAGACACGCCCCCTCGAGTCTCACCAGCGAGGCATTTCTGCTTATTTGCTGTATTGAAAATGTACCGAACCTAACCATGGCACCACTGTATTGTATTGAAATGAGAATTTCGTGAACTGTATACCCCTAATACACACACATAAACTCAAACAAACCCCTCCCATTAAACTAGAATTACCTCTTCACAGTTGTATGCATCCATCAACCAGTCATGTTACAAATTACATCTATGTAGGTTTAAATGTTAACATTTCACACGCACATTTTTTGTATTCATTCGTGTGATATTGTCATAATTAGCAAATGAAGACTTTTTGTCTGGTCAGTGACCTTTGACCATCAAAATCTAATAATTTCATCCTTGAGTTCAAATGGACGTTTGCATAAGAATGGTAGAGACGGACAACATTTGAATTGCATATATTCAATGTTTATTCTGATAGGTTGCTTTTACTTTAAAATTGTGACGACTTTTTTGTTTGTTGTTTGTTTAGAATAAGTATAAAATGGTATCAGCAACAGGGTAATGGAGGAAATAAAATCAAACGCTAGATCAGAATGCCTTTAAATGAAAATACATTTATTGTGATGTACATGACTTTAAACATTGAGAATGTACAAGATTTCTGTCGTAAATAAAAGAAAAATGCTACATTTAAAACGCACTGCGACGAAACAGAGAAACGCACTGCTGCGAAACGCACTGCAAGCGACACAGTAACCAGCACTGCAAGCAGCGCAGTGAAACGCACTGCAAACAACGCAGTGAAACTTACTGCAAGCGGTGCAGTGTACAGTGAAACGCACTGCAAACGATGCAGCGAAACGCACTGCAAATGACGCAGTTAAACGCACTGCAAACTGCCCCATTAACCGGCACCGCAACAGAAACAGACGCAGTAAACGGCGCTACAAACTGTGCTGCAACAGGTGCAGTAATGCAACAGATGCACTAAACTCTACGGTTAATGGATATTCATGTTACATTATTCCTTTTGTAAGTCAGGCCCCTGTTCCTCACAAAATCTCGGATGTTTTGAACAGTTCTGTCTTTCAAAACATGGTCTTGAGCATTCTTACATTGCTCACACTCAACTTCGTAGCAAGGTGTCCCTTTGAAATGTGTATTCTAAAGTGTTTCATGACAGATGAAACTTCTACCTTGCTCCACGGCTTTTTGGAAGATCTTCTTCAGACATCTGCCAATCACAAGAACATATTTTCCTTGATTAGATTATAATAAAGACAATCATAAGTTTAGTCGAGATTTACAACATTCTTGGAATAACTTTTGATGCACTCAAATGTAGCATTTGTGGGTTATCGAGTATATTATTTATCAAAGTTACATATACTTAAGTTCAATTAAAATGAGTATAAAAACAGCATTATGTCACCACTGTACCGATAGTATTCGGTAAATAAACTTTACATAACTCCTGCTTAAGGCTGTAACATAGTACACTTAAAATATATATTTGAAACATTCGAAATTGTACAAAAACTTTTCTCTTTAGGACTGACTCTCTACACTGTTATTTTTGCAAGTGTGCAGGTCGGACTTGTGAGTTCTGGCATCTTTGAACTATCTGCATTGGTTGCCAGGGCAATGTGTTTTTCTAGAAATAGAACCAAAACTAAAATGCAGAATGAGGCGCATCGTCTTTTCCTCCGCACAACAGTACAATGTAGTAGTGGTACAGAAGAACCTATCACAGTAGACAAAGCCATAAGTCTTTATGCAGGCCCACTTAAGCATCAACAGGACCACATACATTGAATTGCTAAAAAAATAATAATTAAGAAATCCATCCATAGCATTATTATATTTACCTTCGGAGTTGGTGGCCTCATCCTGGGTCAAATCAATCTTCTTTTTTCTCCCTAAAACAACAAAAAACAACTTGATTTCTATACCATAACTCCAATTTTAACAATCCAAATACTTGAAGTTTCTAAGCATCAGGAAATCTGAACTTTTGTACAGGTGTCCATAAGAACAGGTGTCCTCACAAAGCAGGTCCATGCTGTGCCCATCCCCCGACACACAAGTGATGCCATTTACTGACCGGGATGGCTAATTCATGTTTGACAAGTTATCTGCAGTTCTTCCGCATTATTATTATTTACACTGTTTTATATTGTAGTTTATATAATTTTACACATTTCTTATTTCCATATATGTTATTTATTGTTGTAGTATATTGCACATTTATTTTTTCTATTTTCTTATAATTTGTCTTTGTGTACTTTTCTATTCTAAATGGGCAAAACTGTATCGATGAAACCCAAATTCTCCCCGGGAATCACTTTAGTAAATTCTATGCTGATTAAATACCTACTGCCACTTTCACTGTTAGCATGCGGTGTGCACTGCAGACATGAAATACATCCCATCCCAGGAAGTAGGCGGATGTGTCATGGAGGTGTTGTTTCACCCCATTCTAGCCAAACAGCATGCGACTGCGATATTACAAAAAGGAACTTACCATTTCTTTTTCTGACGAGAATGGAACTCCTTTCTTGGGTTCAGGATTAGACGGTTCTTTACAAGGTGCCTAAGATTGTACAGAGAAAATATATGCTGTTGTCATATAACTTCTGGAGAAGTTTGAGGAAGACTTGTGTGAAGGCAGAGGCGTTGCAGTTATGAAGGTGTGTACATTTACAGTGGATCAGCTAGCCTACAGAGTACTCCAGTCTTATACACAATGACAACAGAAAACTGAGAAAAATAAGTTACACCTCTGATAGAAATCTATCAAGACCTTCCTTCAAATAGCGCAAATTATGTATGCAAGTCATTTGTTGTAGTTGTAACAGTAATGAAAGTATGTCCAGCCTTGAATTGTGTACGTAAGGCCTGAGCCTAGTCAATGCTTAAAAGCTAACATAAAACCAACTTGTTTGACCAGTGTGTGAAGAAATATGATGGTCCTCATAAGAACAGGTGTCCTCACAAAGCAGGTCCATGCTGTGCCCATCCCCCGACACACAAGTGATGCTATTTACTGACCGGGATGGTTAATTCATGTTTGACAAGTTATCTGCTGTCCTCACAAGACACTGTGACCAGACATCATTTTACTTTACCATGTTTTCTAAAACATTCGACCAGCTTCTGTTTGACCCAAAGAGTGGAGACATATATGGTTCAGGTAAAACAGCCCGGTACTACAGTCTTCCCCCAGCCACCCACATGTAACGTCTTGCCAGTGTGTGAAAGAAGAATACATTCCAACTTACGTTCTCATTCACTGGTGTGAAGGGAGTTGCACAAGGTGTATTCAAAGCATCACTTGATTCACCACAGAATTCCTGTGAATGAGTCAAAAATAGGCACACTCTTAGAAAATATAAAAACAGCAGCGATTCATTTACATTCAGCAATCAAAGTTCTACAACACTGGCCATTTGTCTGGCTGAAATTCTGCTTACTAGCCAGCAAGGAAGGATGGAACATAAAAGATCACTGATGAATCCTATACACGGAGACAAAAGAACCTGAGAAAAATACCTTCAACTTAAGAGAGAAATCTGTCAAGACCTTCCTTCATGTTCAATAAATACCACAAATTATGTATGAAAGTATGTCCTGCCTTGAATAGTGTACGTAAGGCCTGAGCCTAGTCAATGCTTAAAAGCTAACATGAAACCAACTTGTTTGACCAGTGTGTGAAGAAATATGATGGTCCTCATAAGAACAGGTGTCCTCACAAAGCAGGTCCATGCTGTGCCCATCCCCCGACACACAAGTGATGCCATTTACTGACCGGGATGGCTAATTCATGTTTGACAAGTTATCTGCAGTTCTTCCGCATTATTATTATTTACACTGTTTTATATTGTAGTTTATATAATTTTACACATTTCTTATTTCCATATATGTTATTTATTGTTGTAGTATATTGCACATTTATTTTTTCTATTTTCTTATAATTTGTCTTTGTGTACTTTTCTATTCTAAATGGGCAAAACTGTATCGATGAAACCCAAATTCTCCCCGGGAATCACTTTAGTAAATTCTATTCTGATTAAATACCTACTGCCACTTTCACTGTTAGCATGCGGTGTGCACTGCAGACATGAAATACATCCCATCCCAGGAAGTAGGCGGATGTGTCATGGAGGTGTTGTTTCCCCCCATTCTAGCCAAACAGCATGCGACTGCGATATTACAAAAAGGAACTTACCATTTCTTTTTCTGACGAGAATGGAACTCCTTTCTTGGGTTCAGGATAAGACGGTTCTTTACAAGGTGCCTAAGATTGTACAGAGAAAATATATGCTGTTGTCATATAACTTCTGGAGAAGTTTGAGGAAGACTTGTGTGAAGGCAGAGGCGTTGCAGTTATGAAGGTGTGTACATTTACAGTGGATCAGCTAGCCTACAGAGTACTCTAGTCTTATACACAATGACAACAGAAAACTGAGAAAAATAAGTTACACCTCTGTTTCACTGGGACTTTAAGGACATTGTAATGTCTGGGAATAAAATATGATCTGAATAAATCAGCCAAGTAGTTCAATGAAAAGCAGGAGACAATGAAACACTGTTGCCCCGTCAGTTACCACACACTATCATTTAGAGAACATGAGAACATAAACTCACCATTGATCTCCATGGCCAAGAAGACGCCCCATAGTTGTACGTTATCTCCTCGCCTGGAAATATGTCTTTTATAGCAAACAGGCACAAGTGTGGCCTTCCTTTGAAAATTATTTTTTTAACTTTGCAGTTGGGATTTCTGTGATTATCATTTGCTAGTCGTCCGAGTGTTCCATCCTCTTCTATGCTGTAAGACAAATAGCCCAGATAAAACTCAAAAGCTTTCCTGGGGTTAAATCATTCAAAATGTCATGACAGAAATATTTTCTGTGTTGTCCAACCTTGGTTTATATGTAAAACAGGAACCTTTTGTACACATATACCACTGCACCACTCTTACATTTTCCCACGCATTGTGCTGTATAACTTCTGGGAAATTCACACTCACAAGATGAGGCCCTGGTTAAACTAAATAGATACAAGTATACCATGCAGCATACACCATCTTTGTTCTGAATCTGAACTGATGATTGATTTGTTCTTTTACAACAAATAACTCTATAAAAAGAAATCCATTTCAGTAAATCAACAAGCAGCTAACTTACCAATAGTGTGTTCCATTCCAGATGAAATCAAACACACAGGGATTATTTGTGTCATCTACACCTGTAGTTCGTGACAGAATTCCACGGTACTCCATCACAAAACTGGATGGTGCAATGTATTCCCGTGTAAAAACACCTCTCCCTAAAATAGCAAGGAAAGAATTAACTATTTGTTCGGCAATTAACGCTACTCGTGGCTTATCTTCTGAATGAAATAAATCCTGCAAAAACATGGAATGTAGGTCGCAAATTCTTAACAAAGTTAACCACACAATGGCTTTATCTGGGTGGGCCGCCCACAGTTATTTGTGCCCTGCAGGTACATTTGGAGTACAGATTTTACATTTGCTTGATCAGCACAGATCTTTATACAATAAGCTCTACACTTGCATGTATTTGTGTTTGTTAACAGCAGTGGTGGGCTGTCAGGGCCTTCAAAGCCTTCTCTGCTGGCCTAAACAGAATCACAAAGTTATCGCTATTTTATAATTTAAAACATTTTCATAAATACACTACATGTATTCTAATTTATCAACATATTTTCCCATTATCTTATGTTCTCATTGCACCGCTACTGTCTTCCTCAGTTGCTCTGCTTCCAGTGCAGCTTGTTTTAAGTAGAGCTTTCATCCAATCAGCGTTCACCTCTGTGTCTCTAGGTAGAAGACTAGGCCTGCAGACTCTCACTTGAATCTCTTTGCAGTTTAAGTGAATGGGGACGATATTGTTGATTGTCATCGTGTTCAACCAATCAGATCTTTAGTTTGACATGTTGGGCGTATTCTTTGACGTGTCAGAGCTGCTAGCTGGCCTACAAGTACGTGATTGGTCAGTGGGCTAGCGTGACGTGTTGGGCGGTGACAATCCCAAAATCTGCTGCCTCTGTGAGCAGACATCTTCAGCCTCAAACGCATTAAAACGTATTCAAGAAATACAACTGGGAGACTCCACTGTCTTCACTGGCGTCCATGAACGGAGAAGGACTTCTTACTGGAACTAAAACACACGGATGTACTGAACAACCGTGAGATTAAACTCTTTAACAAAGAAAGGAGGATGCACTTTGTCTTTAGATAGTGAACAGCAGCTCTGCTAAGTTAAATGCGTTTGTTTTTACATCTGCAGTAGCTTTAATATGCTTGTTTATATATTATTATTTTTACAACTTGTTTTTATGAAGATGGATTTTTGTTTGGTTTTATATGCGATAGGAATTATTGTTACGTCCAATGTTGCTCTGGGGACATATTTAGCCAGTGCTGGCAACTTGCCGACTTTCTCGCTAAATCCGGCGACTTTCCAAACCCTCATGGCTACTTTTTTTTGCCAAAAGCTACTTGCGACAAACCTAGCGACTTTTTCTGGTGTTATTGGAGACTTTTCTGGTGTTTTGACTGTGACGTTAAAGCTCGTACATTCTGCACTGTCCTGAACGAGCAGCGGGGGTGCTGCCATGAACCCTTCCGCCGCCCAAAAGCACTCATATGCGGGTACTGTCATCAGGGGCGGACTGGGGGAAAAAAGTGGCCCGGGAGTTTACTGTCAGACCGGCCCACTCAATGCATCGCACGTATCGATGTCAGTGGCCTACTTGGAAAAATACCCATACACTTAACATTATTTTCGATGATTACAAAGAAATTACATCATATATGTTTTTTTTTATAACATTTGGATCCACCAATTTGCCTGGATGGACACATTGAATAAAATAATACTCGCTATTGTAACACTCCAAGGTAGTAGTTTGCTCGATGAATATGCTGAACTTTGGGCTAGTATCAGATGGTTATACGTACAACTACAGAGCCTTAAGGAATGAATGTCAGCAGAGAAAGACCACACAATAAAGAAACTGGAATCAGAGGGTAGAATTAGTTTGAACTATATTGAAATGAACAGAACATACGATGGGGTGTGAACATCAGTGGTATCAGTAGTGTTGCATGCTGGGTGTGTGATTGTGTGTGTGTGTGTGTGTGTGTGTGTGTAGGGGTGTTGAAGGTGCATAACAAAACAATAAGTTAAGTAACAGAACCTAAACTAACTCTGCCAGCCCAGGTGCATTATAGTCACATAGTAATAAAAAACAATATCAGTATACTCATGTGTTATTATTACCTCACTACACGAGTAGTTTTTGCAGCAGCTCACTCTTTTCTGCAACACCGTCTATGATTTTCTCACTGTCCAGCATCTGCAAAACATCTGTCTGAGTAGCCATCAACATAAAAGCCTCCAGGTGCTGTTGAGAGCTGGTTAACTTAAACATTATTTGACATAAATTATTAGAAATGATAAGATTGCCCTCTTTACAACTACCACCATGGATAGCTTGCTCATCGATTGTAAGCAAGTAACTACGGCTAACATGTTAAATTAAATAATCTCGATGATGCGAACAGCGCCAGCTTGCTTATTTGACCAGATCATAACGGTCTCAATTTTGGACATTTATCATTTATCTAGCTAACGTTAGCTAGGCTAGCTTGTAGCCGAACACTACCTCATCTGTGAAAAGCAAGCTAACATTGGCCAAGTCAATGCCACAACTTACCATCATAACACTGTCACCAGTCGGTGGTTTCCCAAATAAGTCAGAGATTTTTAAATATTTTGATGCACCTTCCTCCAGATATCTCTTCTTTTTCTCCCTGAGCTTTTCAGCTCCACCTTTAAAGGATTTACGTTTTGGTACCGGTGCCATGCTGCTAGCTCGCACTCAAAACGGCTTGTCTCTGAGCGAGTGACGCAAGCTGCAGATACATGAATCCGTGACGGGACGCTACGTCAATAACTGACAACGCATGGTCAAATCAACGTAATTAACACAAGGACAGCCACAAAGTCATAAGAACCAGTCACATATATTCATATGACAACAAAGCACATCAATCCAGCAGACCTGCAGCGGATCCACGCATTCCACCACACAAGAGCACGAGCCATCAAATATTATTCATAAAAACGTTACTGCAGATGTAAAAAAACAAACGCAGTTTGTCACTTACCAAATTCTTTGTTGACAAAGAATTTAATCCCAGTACATCGTTTCAGTTCCAGTAAGAAGTCCTTCTCGATTCATGGACGCCGTGACAGTCGAGCCGCCCCTGTATTTCGCCGGTCTACAGCGGCCATTCGCACCTGCGCCGGCCCCGCCCCGACCGTCGCCCGGCACGAGCGCACGGCGCAGACCGCGGTTATGGAGAAAAGTTTTTAAAAGCACCGTAGTGTCCAGCCGTGCTATGGCGTCTCAGATCGCGAGGAGTAGTATAATGTCAGTCTATACTGTTGATACAGTTTTCACTGATTATTGACTTTCGGTATTAGAGTCAATTGAACGTGTTCTGTGAAGCATATAATATAGTCGGGGCCGGCGATGTCAGAGACCGGCCCAAACCCCGTCGGCCTACCGGGGATTCCCCCGGTATCCCCGATGGCCAGTCCGCCCCTGACTGTCATATACGGTAGTCTAATGCGCATATACTGGGGTTTATACGGGAGTTCCAGATGTATGTAAAGTGAGACACGGTGATCCATTAAAACCAGCTGAGCAAACTAAGAAGCCTCTATTGCATTGATTTACATGGTGTCAGAAGTGAAAGCGGAGACATGACAAAGTTCAATCCCCCGACAAACTTTTCCTTCGATAAGCCAGGAGAATGGCCGGAGTAGAAGCAGCGTTTTGTGAGATTCAGAACCGCCACCAAGCTGGACAAAGAAGATGGTGCCGTGCAGGTGAACAGCCTGATATACGCTATGGGAAGCGAGTCGGAGAACATCTTCCGTTTGTTTGCATTTCCCGAAGATGGACATAAGAGATGATTTTGTTCGGGTGCTTGGAAAGTTCAATGAGTACTTTGTGCCGAGAAGGAATGTAATACACGAATGTGCATGTTTCCATCTGCGCGTGCAAATACCGGGAGAGAAAGCTGAGACTTTTATCAGGGCTTTGTACGAACTAGCGGAGCATTGTGAATTCGGCGCTCGCAGAGATGAGAATATCCGTGACTGAATCGTCGTATTCTCTGCAGTTAGTGTATTTACAGGTGTTGAGCTTCATTTTAACATAATAATAATAATAATAACTTTAATTTATATAGCGCCTTTCAGGGGACCCAAGGCCGCTTTACAAGAGTAACAGTTTAGACACAAACAGTTTAGACAAACAGTCAGAAAAACAGAACAAGTGAACATGAAACAAATAATAACCGTAGCTGTGTTTCAGCTGCAGGACAGCAGTGAAGGCCCAGGTATAAAATGCACGGCCCGCCACTGGTTAATAGTAACTTGTCAATTGACAACATGTACAAAACTGCGAGTTAACTATGATGTCAGTGGTGTCCAAACAATATGAGATGAAAGACTTACCTTTAAATGTGTCAATGAATTTTCCTTCCAGAAAAGATTAGTCTCTGGCCAGAATGATGTGGTCCATGGCATCCCGATCAGGAGTCTTTGTTCTCCTTCTCGCCGCCATCTTTGCTGCAATAATTTCCAGAGAACATGCTGAGTCTGCAGTACTAAACCAATCTGTATTTATAGTGAGGATAGCAATAATTAAATTAGGTTTCAAAGTTGGATAATTAACAGGGGCATATTGTTTGATACAAACTTCCTGAAAAACAAAGTTGCACAGATCACCTTTTAATAATAATAATAATAATATATGTGAAGAGACTGTCTGATCACATGTCCATGTTAATTATTCCTCACAATAATTATGAATGCTCGGGCTGACGAACGTCACCGGGCTTAAGTCATATCAGCTGTCACTAATTAAGACGTCTTATTTCTAATGGATATTATTTTTAATACTTAATATTTTGGTTACTCTGTTACTTTACTTGTTGGTGTGTCTTGCTGCTGTAACATACAAATGTCCCCCTGGGGATGAATAAAGTACCTATCTATCTAAATCCGACTCGCTAGCTTCTAAGCTAATTTTAACATTACCTCCAATGGGGAAATGCTAACCGCGATTAGCATTAGCGAATATACCGGTAATAACTGTTGCTCGTCGTAGCTCGGAAAAGCATTTACAGCTAACTGGCTTGGCCAGTTGCTGCTAGCACAACGAGCTCCAATAACAGCTGATTCCTCCGCAGACTTTTACAGTGCAGTAAAAGTTTGCGGTGGAATCAGCTGAACATTAAGCCGGATTGATTCCACCTGGTGCAGCGCCGGTCCAGGCTCACGAGGAAGTGGAGACGTTTGTTTTACAAAGCAACGAAAAGACAGCCCTTCACTAAATGCATTTAGTTGTTAATACATCGTTAAAACTTTCACTTACCAGTTCGGTAAAGTTAATTCCAAGTCCGTATTAGCCCACAAAAGACGTCCATCGAATCCAGACTCATTTCTTCAGCGTCAGGGCGAAACCTGACCGCAGGTTCAGAAGCCAATCACTGACCAGCATCTCCCTGAGTGACTTCGAGAACAGCCAATCACTGATCAGAGTGTGTGATTGACTTCGAGTACAGCCAATGACCAGTCTGCCTAATACTAGCCAATGATTGACGACACACTGATACACATTCGCGGGAAAATAAAAAAATAAAAAGAAATGTGGAAATCTAAATTATACACTGGGCGCACACACTGGCATACACTAGAATTCTGGTGAAACCGAGTTGTTGAGACATGCGGAGAAAATGCGGGAGGACGTTAGTTACGTGTTGATAAGTGCCTCTACAGTGCGCGACTTGTGAGGACATGGACTATGTCCTCACAAAGTAAGTATGTAAACAGGTGAAAAGCCCTCACAATCCGGACACACACACACACACACACACACACACACACACACACACACACACACACACACACACACACACACACACACACACACACACACACACACACACACACACACACACACACACACACACACACACACACACACACACACACACACACACACACACACACACACACACACACACACACACACACACACACACACACACACACACACACACACACACACACACACACACACACACACACACACACACACACACACACACACACACACACACACACACACACACACACACACACACACACACACACACACACACACACACACACACACACACACACACACACACACACACACACACACACACACACACACACACACACACACACACACACACACACACACACACACACACACACACACACACACACACACACACACACACACACACACACACACACACACACGCTTCCGTAACCCTCCTGCTGGCTCTAGCCCCCCACCACTAGACCCCATTAGGGTCATGAGACTCTTCATTCATCTATCGAGTCTAGACAAAGTACTTTCTGTTGCCAACCTCAATAAATATTCTCATTGATGAATAAATATGGAGCCAAAGTGTAGAAGCTTGCACTTTATTGGAAAAAATCAAAACAAAAATATAATCTGCAGGGACAATGCAGCAAATATGCTCCGTGAATGGATTCAGGGCCATTTTAGTCTTCAAACCTGCATTCATACCTGCACTCACCAGTTTCTGTGATTGGCAGGGAAAGTTTTATATACACAAAGCACCGATCAACAGTGCTCTATTCTGAACAACTAGAACCCCCCGTTACCAGTGAGACTCCCCATGGCCCCACATTGTCCTGAACGCTCCAGTGCTGGCCGATGGAAACATGATCTGAGTTGGACCAGGGCAGCCAGGAGCTTTGTTAAAGGTCACAATAAATGCCATGCCAAAAGCCTCAAAAGCATGAATGCAGATTCCTTTCCAATGCAGCGCGGCCTCCATCACAACATTTAGTGCGGATGTGAAAAACGTTCCCTCACAAATTTGTAGAAATGCTCCTCACCAATCTGACCGTGTTAATGAATGATTATGAACATTCACATCCTCAGTGACCCCTGGAGCCACAGGTAACTGTACAAGGCATTATGCAAGTACAGATAATATTTAGTGCCCCAACAGCAAAACATGGCATCTCTTTATAGTCTTTATATTAACTTCTTCTTGAAAAAAAAAAATAAAAAATCCTTTCAATCACTCAAAATCCAATTCTACAATCAATCATACCTATAAACCTGAAGACCGTCCACAAGGAGATCAGTGACTAGTTACTATATTTTGTCATCTTATCTATAGGTAATCATAAATAAATACAAACAATACACAAGGAATGTCGACTGCAAACAATCCATAAAAGAGTGGTGTAAAGAGTTTGCAATTGCGTTCCTAATTTGGGGATACTTTAAGAAGGTGTTATGATAATCAAAAGAACTGAAACAATGTGTGACAATGCTTTTTTCTGCAGGTACATAAAGCGTGACGTCACAGAGCTCTCCTCATGGGTGTGGCGTTTCTCTTAGTCCAGGATGAAGTAGGGGTTGATCCCTGGCCACATGGGTCTGAATGGCAGCACACTCTCCCTCTCCTTCCATGACTTCAACATGATTAGCACAATGTCCACTGCGATGCCCGTCTGAGATGGTCAGAGCCGCTCCTAGTCACCGTGGTTTTATTCAACATGTCTTATTTGGGCCTTTTATTCCCAGAGAGGAGAGTTCAGCAGATGCAAACTGCAGGTTTGCTTGGATAGTTGTCTTCGTCACGAATGATCTTCAGATGAGGAAGACCCCTCCCCCCTTCAGGTTACATAAAGTGCATCTGGTGAGGTAAAAAACAACAGTGTCATCTTTTTATGGGGGGGGGGACACAAGATCCAATAATACAGGACCAGATTCCAGAGGTCTGGTATGCTTTAGCTACATAAACACACCAGCTACAATGGTCCAACAAGCAAGACAAAGGTGTGCTAAGCTTGGATTGCAAAATAAGAACTCCAATTCACAAAAGACTGGTACCACTACTTATTTGAGTTCATTTCCCAGATCCTCTGATATCACATCAACGGCAGCCTTTTCTTTAGTATCACACATTCGGATTGTGTCCTGTTGCTTTGCATCGCTATTGACAAGGCACACCAATTTATTTCTCATGTCCATGGACATGAAATTCACTCCTGCAAGAAACTGCAAGTGTGATTCTCTCCCATCACATGAGTCCTGAGCAAGTAGCGTGTGTAAAGCAACATCTGGGGTGTCAGGTGTGATGGTATCTCACAGGAGAGTGTAGTGACGGGCATCAAAACAATCAGCCATTTAAGGTCCAGTTCTGCTCAATCTTAATAGGAATAAACATGCACTTTGTTGACATACGCCGACCTGGAGTGTCAATGACACGTATGAGAAAGTCTGCAGAAAGGGCTGAGACCTGAAAGATGCTGCTCAGTCAGAGGATAAACAGGAGAGCCAATGATAAGAGAGGAACGGCCAAAGAAAAGCTATGCTACAGGTGTGTGACCACAACATAGAACCTATGCATTAGTGTTTGATTAATACGGTGTGCGGATATCATGCACTTTGTGGCATTTTGTTATTGATCAACATCAACCTTTCTACTTCAGACAAGCATAAACCCACACAAATAAACTCAAGCTACGCATTGACCTGCTGTGGAGAAAGACAACTGACAACAAAGCTAATCATAGGCAGAGGACCCTCAGAGCATTATGGAAGAATCAAGCACAACCGTTGATCTGGCTCAGACAGGGCGGGCCTGTACGCTCCGATGTGGAAGGATTGATTAGATGCAGTAATCCGTTACCTGTGCACCTGGACTGGGGCCAAAGGAGTTGGCTGGCCTCATCACTGGCTGGGTGTACATCATAGTGGGCTGTGTCGTCATCGTCATGGAGCCTACGTTGGGAGGCTAAGAGGAGAGAAACGAAAACACAGCGGGGATGGATTACACAACCTATGCACAGAAAAGAAAATACATCTCCGAAATAAGGTGCGAGGGGTAGTGCATGTCATTTCCATCTGCACTAAAACAACTGTGGCACTGAAGGAAACCAGCCTGTTTATTGATGAGGACACGACTCATCACCCTCACTCATCACCCTCTCTCAATTCATTCTGTTGTGCTGGCAGAAGCAGACACATTTACTGTAATTTATTGCCTCTGAGATAGCACATGAAAGTCCTTACACTCATGTTTAAAGATGAAATGAATACTGTTCATATTGACGGATAATAAAAGAAGTTAGTGCACACTACGCTACACAGATATGTTAGAAAATCTCCTCCTTGCATGCCTGCAGAGTCTCTGTCTGTGTGTGTGTGTGTGTGTGTGTGTGTGTCCCTGCTGACTTACCATTGCATATGCCATCATGCCTGTCGGTGTGGTTGCAGGGAAGGCCATAACAGATGGTGCCTGAGGTGACACAAGACACAAGATGATTCCTTCTACAGAATCAGCACAGCCAAACCCAACTCACCATTAACAGTGAGGAGAGGAACACATTTAAGGCAGACCTCAGCATACATGTAATTACAATAACTCAAATGAATATATTCAGGAAGATGTCATGATGAAGGCTTCTACTCAATACCAATATTAATCATTTTCACCTCTGATCACAGTCAAAAGGTGCTTAACGGGCATTTTTTCCCCACTTAGAGCAGTCACATGACATACGTATCTGACCTTATTCGGACTTGTCAAGCTTGCTGAGATTTTTCACTGCCTTCATTCAAAACTCATTTCCATAGTAAATCAAGAATGCAGCTTGAAGGAAGAAGATGGAATCAACAACGACAGCAGGATTCAGTCAATATGGCCATTTACAGTTGATAGAAAATGAATACAGCCTTTGAACAATCTTCAGATATCCATCTATAGCCTGGAATTCAAAAGGCAATAAATCAATGTATTTTTCCTAATAATCACACAATATTTTGTCATTTTAAAGTGAATAATAAACAAAACAAAATCTAACATTAATCACAAATGCCTTCAGGGTCATACAATAACTCAATACCCAACACCTGTGTGCAATCACAACAACTGACTTGATGAAATCATGACTACAAACAGCTGTTCACCATGGTTCCTCTGTTTAGAAGTGCAGCGACAACAACATGGCTCAGAAGATCTCCCATAACAATTCCGGACTAAGTTGTAGAAAGGAACACATCAAGTGAGGGATACCAAAAGATTCCAAAGATACCTGGGAACATCGTTAAGATCATCATTACAAAATGGAAAGTGAATGGCACCACCCACAGTGGACCAACATCAGGGTGTCCATCTACACTACATAATCAGGAGAGAAGGCCAGCAGGGTGCAACATGTGCATCACACAAGAACAATGTCAAAGACAATGCAAACATGTGGCCTGTATGGGAGGCTCCATGTGGAAGGATCCCTCAACAAACTGGCAGAAAGTTTTGTGGTCTGATGAAACAAATATAGAACTTTTTGGCATAAACGCCAAACATCACATTTGGCAAAAAAAAAACAGCAACCATCGCCAAAAAATATATTGACTGAAGCATGGTGGTGGCAGCTTAATGTTGTGGACATGATTCTCATTAGAAGGGACTGGGGAAGGATGGATGGAGTCAAATACAGGGAGGTTCTGGAGAAGACTGATAATTAGTCAGAATTTCATATTCCAACAGGCCAAAGTGAATTTGGACTGGCTAGCTAAAACAAGGTGGATGGGCAAGAGGCCTTGAACTAAAACTAACAGAAAACCAGTGGAATAACTTCACTGTTGCTGTCAATCAGCTCAAACTGTTCTGCAAAGAGTAGTGGGACAAGTTGTCCAGATCCAGGTGTGCCTTCTTTGTGCAGAGCTATGACAAAGCTGTGGTTGATTTCAAATGCTAATCAAAAAGGTTTTGCTGCATTTATCTAGTATGTTTTGGGATCAGGGCAAAACAACCACTTCAATATGACATTTGCAGACCAAATGTGAAAACATTGGCGGTGGGTGTATCCATTTTCTATCCACTGAATACCAGACGTGAAGTTTTTGAGATTGAGGTGGACACAACTGAAGTCATTATCTGATCAATATCATTCTAAATGGTTCTAGACCCTTCTCAAGTTCAGTGTTAACCCCAAAACACAACGGTGGAGAGAGGCCTTTCTATTGAAAATGTGTAAAGCCTACCAAAAGACTTCTAATATTATCAGAGCCGGATCAGACTTATCTGAACAGCAGAATGACAGCCAGAAGTGCAGGAATCTAAAAGGTGTGTGTGTGTGTGTGTAGAGTCCTGGAGATAGAGGTTGGCTGCTGGCAGGTGCTCCTTGTGGAATGAGATTAGAGAGAAGAAAGTACAGACCCTTTCCTTTCCCTTGGTCCCCAACAGCCCCTGCAGTGATAACCAACCCAGATTTGTCTACCGCCCAGCCCTCTCGAGAAGGATACATTTCATTACCTATTCAGTCATTGGCAGAGGCACAAGTGAGTCAGACCTGACGCTGGTGCCTTCATCACAGGCCGCGCTTGTTTCGTTGCACAGAGAGCTTTCCTTCAGAATTCCTCCTGGCTGACAATGTTTGCTTTGTCTCAGGGACATCTCACTCAGCGTTCCTCAGCCACTCAAGAAGGACATGAGGCTGGATCTCTGCATCCCATTAGAGGTTGTCCTTTAACGACTGATGGATGCGTCTCTGTGCCTTAGTGGATCAGCTTCCTTCAAGTCACCAACTCTTTCTTTCCGGCTTCCTCAGAGAACACTAATCAGCCTTTGATCATCAGCTGACATTTGGCCACATCATCAATAACTCAGCAGGATCACACGCAGACAGTGAGCACACAGTCGGAAGGCGTTCTGCAGGATTACGGTCAGAAGCTCCTTTTGAACATTTTACTAAAGGGTGATTTCAGATGAAATGTTCCATATGGAAAACACTGGACTCCGGACAGCACTTTGTATTCTCATTTGTGAAAATGTTGCATGACAAACCGCGGCTACACGTGATCCGTTATGGTGACAGCGCCAGTGAGACTAGAGTTCCTCAACATACTGTCCATAGCGGTCAATAAAGGTGCCAGCTTTTACAGTTTGACTCACAACAGCAGAAAGGTGGTGGTGGTCGTATTAAGCAGCCTGAGGGAAAGTCCTTGGATGAGTACTACAGTGTGGATACCAGACTTGAGACCAGGCCGGGTTCACACAAATATTTACAAACCATGTTCGGGTTGAGCCTACTTGACACGGTGCTTAAAGACCCTTTTTAGAGAAAATATGTTGTGGAAATGAATCTAGATCACACGTGTCAAACTCAAGGCCCGCCACGTCATTTTGTGTGGCCCGCGAATCTCCCAGCAAAAACAAAAAAACTAATTTTTTCCCTCTTTTTTTTGGAAAAATAATTAAAAGTTGGACTTGAAAATAAAAGTATCCCCATGGTCGAAATTATGAGATAGCATGTTGTCTGTGTACCGACATTGAAACTATCACAACAGGTGGACAGGAGAGGCAACAGCCCGTAAAGAGGTTTTCCAACGATTGAAAAAGATCGACAAATAATCCCAAAATGTCCACGAAGAGAGAAATTGATGCAGAGGGAAGAAAATGTAATGAAAGATGTGACATGTTTGTGCTTAAAGGAGAAAAACGTGTCTGTCTTCTGTGTTATGAGGCGTGTCGGTGATGAAGGATACAATTCACGTCGGCATTTTGACACCAAACACGGAGCTAAATTTAGCCTCCAAGAAAAACATCAAACTGTCCAAGAATTAAAAGGCAGACTGCAATCACAGCAGAATATATTCACACAGCTACAGCCCAGTGCATGCTGAAGGTATGTGAGCAGAGCTCCGACCAGATACAGACTTTTACAAATGTCAGTTTGTGAAGAAACACCATCGCAGACGAGTTGATGAACTAGCAGCAATCTAACAACACAGCTAGCTGAGAGACGAGCAGGTACTTGTGTTTGTAATGAACTGTTGATGAAAGCACAGACAACACGGATACATCATCTATCCATGTTCATCAGACCTGACTCTCAGTGAGCAGCTCTTGGATGTAGCTGCATGCACAGGACGACGACAGGGAGGAACATTAGTGATGCAGAGAGGTGAACAAACAGCTTTGAACAAAGTTAATGTCAGAACTTGTGTTTGATATTTGTCTTTGTTATTTTCTTTAATAGTTTGATCTTTGATAGAGTCATGTGGGTTTCTTAACCCTCAATTAAAATGATTTATGTTATAATCACAGAAATGTGTTTAAATATCATTTTTCATTTATATAACTGCATGTACAATATGTTTACACTTGAATAAACAATAATCAAATGCAGAGAGTTATTTAACAATATGTTAGGAGAAGTTAGTTATACAGTCTTACATTTACAACCGGCCCTTTGAGGGCGACCGTGATGCTGATGTGGCCCAGAGTGGAAATGAGTTTGACACCCCTGCTCTAGATGAATGATTTACTGTATGTGTTGGACTACTTCTTGTTCAGTGCTGGGGTTTTCTATTGACATGACTGTAACCATGGTAACAACTAATGGTGACTGACTGGTGGTCAGAGTGTTGCAGCTGAAGACGTAAATAACCAGTGAGAGCAGAAGATTTTTAGACCATATACACAGTAGGGATGGATGTTTGGCCCCGGAGAACAATGACACATTGCAACAAACAGGTATTAGAGGAATCCTTTGGAGTGTAAACTAGGGACGCACACATCCAATTTGTTCAATCCTGATACGATAGCTGAGCGGTGTGTACTGATGGGATACCAGTGTGTAATGCCTCCCTGGGACCATTCATTATGTGAAGGCAAGATCAGGCGTGCTACCTGTTCTCATCGCCAGGACAAACATCGGTGCTTTGTCACGCCTCTTGGATTCTGATACCGAGGCACAAGGCACGGTTCAGCATCTGTATGATACAAATGGGCAGAGAGCGGGTTGTTCCTTCGCTGTGTGTTTTATGTGCGCATGCGCCGTGTCATTTGTCGCTCTCCTCTGCTGTGCTGAAAGAGCGGAACCGCTGTGAGCCACTCACAAATAACGTTTTGTTCTTCGGATCCACTGCTTTGTTCTCACGAACCCGATTCACTCTCTAGCTTGTTCGGCTGTAGATCTCTTTCAATCGCCCTTTGAGCCGGAGAGAGGAGCAACCAACAATGCTACATCGGATACCCTTACGCTCCATCATCGGTTGGGTTGCCACCTGGGCTGGTTGGATATCACTGGTTGTCGTATCACAGTTCAGTCTATAGACTACTATAATAAGTACATCTTATGACTGGACCTTAATGATCTGCAGCTCAACATGTCTGCTTTGCTGTCCACTGTCCTTCACTAACAACTACATTGTGGCCCTTCTCAGGTACTAAATGCTGCTTTCAGGCACCCTTGGCTCGATGCTATGCAACAGCTTGTTCGCAACACGGAAAACACCGCTATTAGTAACGCAGGATATATGTCTAGATGAGCACAACAATATGTACGTTTTAATAAACAGGCTCAGCAGCAGAAGACCACACCGGGTGCCACAACTGTCAGCTAACAGGACACTGAGGCTCACCAACATGTGACAACAGAAGATTGGAAAAACGTTGCCTGGTCTGATGAGTCTCCATTTCAGCTGCCACATTCAGATGGTAGGGTCAGAATTTGGCGTAAACTACCTGAAAGCATGGATCCATCCTGCCTTGTACCAACGGTTCAGGCTGCTGGTGTAATGGTGGGGGGATATTTTCTTGGCACACTTTGGGCCTCTTGGTACCAACTGAGCATGGTTTAAACGCCACGCCTACCTGAGTGTTGTTGCTGACCATGTCCATCCCTTTATGACCACAGTGGACCATCTTCTGATGCTACCTCCAGCAGGATAGTGCACCATGTCACACAGCTCAGATCATCTCAAACTGCTTTCTTGAACATGACGATGAGTTCACTGTACTCCAATGGCCTCCACAGTCACCACATCTCAATCCAACAGAGCACCTTTGGGATGTGGTGGACCGGGAGGTTGGCTTCATGGATGTGCAGCAGACAAATCTGCAGCAACTGCGTGATGCTATCACGTCAATATGGAGCAAAATGTGAGGAATGTTTCAAACACCTTGTTGAATCTCTGCTACGAAGAATGAAGGCAGTTCTGAAGGCAAAAGGGGTCCAACCCGGTAATAGCAAGGTGTACCTAGTAAAGTGGCCGGTGAGTTTATATACATATATTACATTTAGCAGACGCTTTTATCCAAAGCGACTTGCAATTCAGATTCTACCACATTTATGGGGTTAGGTTTCTTGCTCAAGGACACATCGACATGCAACTAGCTGAGCCAGAGCCGGGGATCGAACCGCCGATCCTCTGATGGGAAGACGGCCCTGCTCTCCACTTAGCGACAGTTGCCACACACACGATAGTTGGCAGCCAGTTGGAAAATTCTCACAAATCGCTAAGCCCTAGTAGGACATTCAAAATGCTGGTTATTTGATTCATTTCGTTCACTGTCCAACAATCCTAGGACTTCCAAGAAGAGGGCTCATCAGTAACGGTTGCCAGGCTGCCATTTGGAGGAATTGGCAACCAATTCTTGGTCTTGGGTCGACATCATTACTTTTTAGTATCTTTTAACAAACAGGGAAACTAAAGAATGTGCACCCCAAAGTAAATCTATTTTTTACCATTTGCTCTATTAGTAATATTAAAATATTGCAGAGAGAGTCAGCACCAGGCTGAGGTTAAAAGTAAAACTAACCCGTCAACATCTCAAACCAGATGAACCTGAACTCAAAACAAGGGAAATGAGTGAGTTCTTGGGAGGCGAAGTAGCCCGACATCTTACTGTAGTTTGTGTTCTGCTGAAACAGACACGACAACAAGAGTTTTGTACAGTTACTGTAATAAAGCTTTCATTATTTTTGTCACTATTATTAAGCACACGTATTACTGCATTGTATCTACATTACTCAAATATAAGGAGACTAAAAATGGCAACCATATTTTCTGTCTCGGCAACCAAAAGCTGATGCCTGGCAACCACTTTTAAGCGTTAGTGTTGAGCCCTGAGGACTATGGAGGAGAGCAAAGCTATAAAATCACTCATGCTCAACTGATCTCATTTCGGATGTTTGCTGGATAGAAGCAAACAGGTGAGAGGTGAGCCCTACCATGGCTGCAGGGTTCCAGGTCGTAGAAGGAGCCGTCTTGGGTTGCCAGTTGTTTCCACCTGTCAGCTTCTTCTCACCAGGCTGACTCCAGTGAAGATCACTACAGAGGTCAAGTCAAAATGTTCGTCAAGTGACATTTAACTTCATATCCATGATACTGCACACTGAACACGAGTGCACTCACTTCTTTGCTGTGCCATTGCCAATTCCCAGATCTAAAGAGGACAGATGCAATGTAATGAATGCACAACCACCAATCAACACAAAGCAGAACATGTAGAAAGACTGATGTCATGTCCCTGTACTTGTTTTATGCTAATGTTATATAAATACAGATTTATTTTATATTTATTTCCATGTCATCATTTTATAGATATTCTCCTTTACTGCTAGGTACAACTTTCACCTCATCTAATAATCTGCTCATAGCACAATTAGTAGGAAAAAGGGAACTTACTGCCGACAAGGTTGGCAAGTGATGAGTCCAGGTCGCTGGACACAAGTTTGTGGGCCTGTTGACCATTCAGGGTCATGCCCAAACCCTGACTGGGTGAAGATGTCACTGTGGGTTTGAGGATGCCACCTAGAACATCTTAATCAAAAGGGGGCAGGACAAAAGGAAAGGAAGGGAGGCGAGGGGACGGTGAGAGGTTGGGGGGCCCAGGACACATGAGGACAGGTAATAACACAAACACAGGACAGCACATACATTGCACGCACACGCACACAGAGAGAGCATGTTGAGCGTGGATGAGGCAGGACAGCAGGGTTCACAGAAAAAAATAAACTCAATCAAGCCAAGACTGTGTGAGAGGAGAGTGTGTGTGTTGAGTCAACTCACCCAGTCATGCACACGCCATGCAAAAGCCAAGGCCCCAGAGTGTGTGTTTCAGCCCAGGACAAGGGAGGAGAGAACAGAAACGATGTGAGACGGTGAGCAGCTGGCAACCCAGTGAAGGTGAACAAACAGAGTGTGTTAGATGGTATACAATTACTAGGAGTCCTCAATCACACTCCAGTGACGGTGTATATTAAAATTAAGACTCATTTCTCGTCAATCACAATTTATTGCCATTTACAGTTACAGACGGCCAGTGTTTCCAGTAATGGGCTCATTTGTTAGGAATTACACCAATGAGTATTTAAAGAGATATTTAGATTAAAAAAAATAAAAATAAAATTTTTAAAAAACTCGAGATTAATTTCTCTAAATCCTAACCCAGGTGAAAAGAATAACAATAGTTTGTTTTATCAAGCGCTGAGCTTTTGTGATGTTTGACAAAGAACCATAAAGACCATCATAGCTGAAATGATTTCACCGGCCACAACACACAACAAAATCCTCATTTTCTGCACCTGTGCTAAGAATATGCTAAGAATAAATGTGTGGTGAGATGGTAGAAGCACATGACAATTGTGTGGATATTAAACAATAAGAAATACTCATGACCGCTGTCTGTGATGTGCTTAACAGGATTTTTCAGAATGAGCCAACTCCCACGTATGTCATTGTCTAATAGTTATGTACTGCACTAGAGTGCAAAATCTATTTCATGGTGATTAGGGACCTGTCATTGAGTCTGTGTCACCAAGAAATCAAAGGACCTGGTGAAATCAGTGAAGTATTTGGGATATGCTCAGAACATTCATAGTCCACATAAGCCACACAAACAAATCAAAGTCCAACACTTTGATTTTCCATAGCCTCAACATGATCCAGTGGACATGCACCTGTCCCCCAAGCCTTCAGGTGGCAGCAGAGGACATGAAGTCTGCTGGCTGCCAAGGGGCAATGGGGCTGTACAGTGCTGTGTATGTAGGACTACTCTTACCTGTAGCATCCAGGTTGTTAGCATTGACGTTGTTGCCAAATACTGAGTCAAAGTCGACGTTAAGGCCCCGAGGGTTCTGTGGCTGCTGGGGTGTTGGGGAGGCTGTAAACCCTGTTGAGGCAAAAAAGAAAATGAGCTCTCAGTATCCAAATATTGACAACACGATACCTCAGTTCCTCCCAATACACAAACAAAAGCAGGTAGAAAAACACCAACTCATCGGAAAATGTGGATAATGTGACTGGTTCTAAAAGAAAGTCTTCCAGTCTTTGTGGAAAAAACACAAAAGCATCCTGACCACTGTTGAAGGTTGATCCGTTGCAGAAGACCAAAGAGAAAGGTTGACAGGACACTTATACGGTCAGCATCTATCATCTTTCAAGGATAATGAAACTTCTTAGGGTTTGTGTCAAAACCTCAGTCTATTGTTGTCTATGTGAGCTCACACACCGGTGGTGTCTGGACACAGGTCCATGTGTGAGGGTACCGTTCCATTTCCCAGCGCCCTCACTCACCACTTTCACAACAGAAGGCAACATTTTGATCACATTTGCTCTTTAGATCAGCACATCCTGGTACCGCTGCGCCACTACTACTACTATCTGCACAGGCGACAAACGATCCAAAGCTACACGACAGTGTTGCATTTAAGGTAGATAATTACTTATGATCTTTAGTACACTCAAGTGATATTTATGTTGAGGGTCAGGCTACATCACACCACCAATACCTTTTAGTTTAAAACAAAAACTATATCCGTCCACACGGCGTCTCAGCATTGTTTTACGACTGATTTGAGTCCAGACTAACACACCTGAAAACTAATATCACATGACTATTCATGTAACTGGACAGTCGGGTGCCGGTGTAAACAGGAAGTAGATTGGTTGCTTAGTTACAGCAAATAAGACAGGTATTATAGTCTTTAATCATGAAAAGTCGTGCTTAATAGTTAAGATCTTCCTCTATAAACTCAAACTGACACATTTCGTGGAAAGTTTTGTTTTTCAAACTTAGTCACAATGCTGCAGGTCTTGATCTCTTTCTCCACCACATGACATCTCCTTCAAAATGAACACTTTTCTTTTCATCAGTGTTTTCTAGATTATGAGTCAATAAATGTAGTCTACACACATCTCAATCGTTTCCCCTCAGTAACGCCGTCCACACTAGGAAGTAAACCCGGAGAAATTTGTGTTTGAAGAATTCACCTCTATGAGTCTGTCCAGTCAGAGTCTAATGACTCTGGTCTCTCTGGACATTTCTCTTTTGGAGATCGTCCTATGATTTGACTTTCACATCTCAATAGTCCTGCTCTGCTCTCTGTATCCTCGTCTCTCCCCGTGTGTCACGGTGTGTGTACATCTCACTCAAGTCAGGAAACTTGTCAGAATACTCATATTTGATTGGCTGAGCTTCATCACGTGATGTGATTCACAACGCATTGGTCGGTGTTTTTCCTGCACTACTGAACAAGTGCCGTAAATGCTGGAATAATTCCGCTGCATAAAAAATGCCCTTCTAAATAAAATCACAACTTTTTTTTTTTTGTCAGGCAAAGGCCCACGACCCACTGAAAACGGGTCCGCGACCCACTGAAAACGGGTCCGCGACCCACTTTTGGGTCGCGACGCACCAGTTGAGAATCACTGCTTTAGATCACACATTTGTTTAATCAAACCCAGCTGTGGCTATGCTGCAAAAACACTGATGTCAATGTGCAAGGTCTCCCCAGCAGACGAAGACAAATAAGACACAAGTAGGAACATCTGGAACAGTAAGTGACTTCACCGTGATCAACCTGGGAATACCTACCTCTGAATAGACCAGCTACAGCAGGAGACTCGGACTGGAAGAGTGGAGTGGTGTAAGGGCTCGACCCACAGAAGGAGTCTGACACACAGCAGCAACAGCAGACGGGCAAAGAACCAGACACGGAAAGAGGAGGAAGGAAGAGTGGAGAAGATTATGAAGAGATGAGAGCAGAAAAAATACCGGAGTGAAAGAGCAGCAAGGAAGCCGAGCAACTGTGGGAATGGCTTTTTAATGGAGGGAAAACAAAAGTCAGGTTTTGCAGCACAAAAGCGGAGGAAGCCGGCACTCATCACATGTCTAGACTAAATACAAGGCAAACCCAGGGCAGCGCACGACTAGGGGCTGACCATAGAACAATGCAGGCTCACAACTAAAGGCTTGCAGGAAGCAGCGCGGGAGAGAGGAGGCATGTTCAGCAGGACGGCTCTACTCAGACACTGTCAGTCTAGTTCTACTCATGACCATTCACAAATGTCACAAAGGATCGCACTAAACTCATGTCAGCCATCCAGCCGCCAGACAGTCGTCTGTACCTGTCATAAATGTCTCTGTCTGCGCGGCAGAATCAAGATCAGATGCCAGGGAAGAGTTTGAGTCAAAGAAGGGATTGTAATGATCTGGAGGAAGACAAAAAGCCTGCTGGTAAAGATGGCCATTCTGCAACAAAGTCTTTTGGCCTTTGAAGTACAAACAGAAAGAGAGAAAGCAAATCAAAGATACAGCAGCCTTAATCAAAGAGTTAAGAGCTGAGGAACCTAGCCCGAATGTGGAAGAAAAACTAATACTTGGTGTGGGGCAGCATGCCAGATCTCTGATGAATAAGAGAAAAGAGTCAAGAAATGGTGTGATTTGTTACCCTAAACCACTTCAGGCATTTCCTCCCTCTTTTACTGCTCTGAAATATACTTCTATGTACTCGCACCGCACCCATTTTAAATAGAATTAAACCACCAGCCAGGTCGATGTTATGAGACTAATGGCAGCATTATACAGTACATTTCATCTACAAAATGAAATCTAGACTGTAAAAAAAGAGAGGATGCAGCAAAACAATCCCAAACACTTCATGGCTAGGTGTCCTAGAGGACAGGCTGTCACCGTCCAAGGACGCCATGGACAGGTGGACAGCATGGACAACAGGTAGTGTGAGGAAAGGGTTTGAGTTTGGAATAGATTCCTCCACAGCTTCTGCAGCAGAGGTGAAAGGATCTGAGTGAGCAGAGGGGGAGAAAAAAAGGATAAGGAAAAGAAGGAACGGAGAGATTATGGCGGAGAGGAGGGTGAGAAAATGGAAGAAGAGAAGTTTAAAAAGTGCATGCGAGATAGAGTGCAGGGGAGATGACAGTGACGCAGGTGAGAAGGCTTCAAACAGTGTTTAAGATATAGAGACAGGCTGAGATCATGCACACATTTCAGGTCTGACGAGCAGCTTTATCACGAGCACAGCGAGCAGTCCACCAGTCACCAGGTTAAGAGTCTTCATTATCACAACGGGCAGAGTCCACCGGTTAAGATATCCAAAGACAGCCGTGCTCACACGCAAATAGCTGTTTATGTTCACAAGTGTCAATTTGGGGAATGTTGCCGAACCCGTTTGTTACAGAAGGCAAAAGTGCAAACATGAACAAGCATTGCCAAGTCTATTTACTAACTAGCTCCTAAACTTGTATTATTACCTTTTTCATTGAAAATGTTGGTCTTTGTCAAGGATGAATGGGTCAAAATAGCATGTGCCTTATTGTGGGAAAGCTTTTAATATCATAAATAACACAAGTTACTTGAAATGAATAAGCATGAACTATGTGGCATAATTTAAAACTATACTTTGTCTGCGCACTAATATTGTAAATTACAGGCTGATCTGTACCATCCACAATATTTACATACCTTCTGACATGAAAAGCACACGTTATGAAGAGATCACTACCACTTGGCAAGTCAATATTATTCTCCTAAATTAAACTCCAAAAATTCAAGTCCAAATACAAACCATGCAACAACAAGTTCCATCGTGCCCTTAAGGTACAGTAATATGACACGGGCAAGCTAAGGGCTCAGCAGGCACTGAAATGGCTTTCAATTTTTATTATATTGCTATGTTTAATATTAAACAAAATAAATCTGACATGCAAATGTAGGAACGTTGTAGTGTCAGTTTGTGCTGTTCAACGGCTCAACACATGGCCCGGGAACAGAAACACAAGGTCCATGATTAACAGATTGTATTACCGATTGTGCCTGATAAATAATCATGTTTACTGCCGAGCTCTGTGACATATCCGTCCACCTCCACCTCACAGGGCGCTCACGCTGTCATTTGCATGAGTACAGAGGACATTCAAGTTATATGGCAAGTAGTTGATGTTTTACAGAAAAAGTAAAACTCCAGCTACAGTTCAAGATACACTGCCAACACCTCCCGAACATTAAACTGCCCATTACTAATACTAATGTTTTGTATCTGTTCTTCTGTATTCATATATACAACATTGAATCATTCTATTAACATACATTCGAAGGAATCATTCCACTGAATGCGTGTACTGTGAGGAATGTCTGAGAGACGTGTGTGCTAATGAGTATGTGACATGTATATGAGCTTGTGCATGTGGTAGCAGTGTGGACTGAAGAAGAGCGGCGCTCTCACCTCCCCATGTGTTGGTGGTGGACAGAGGGAGGGACTGCTGGAAAGCCGGCTGCAGGTCCAGCAGCTCATTGGCTGCCTTGGAGGTGCTGGTGGGAACGGGCAGAAAAACAAGGGCATGGAGGATAAATCAGTCACTCATTGACAAAACAGTAGGTTCAACATACAGTTGCCTTGAGAAGAAAGGTTGTGTCCTGAGCAATGCAGGGTAACCCAAAGATATCTTCTTCATTATTATTTCACTTTGCAAATACTAGTGTTAATACTGATGACAGTGTCATGTTACGTTGCTTCCCATTTGCATATTACACATATCTTTACATGTATTGCATGTTACGAGTACCGCTGCTGCAGCGCAGTTTCTATACAGGTATCAAAGTTGTATCTAATCATAGAGAGCTCAGAACCTGTGAAGTCCTTTTGAAACATTTTAGCCATCTACTTGAATTTAAAGCTACTATGGGGAACTTTCATTTTGTGTTGGCACAATGACGAGCATTAAGAATAACAAATAAATCTAGTTACTGATGAAGGTCATATAGACCAGAGGTCCCCAACCTTTTCTGCACCACGGACCGGTTCCGTGCCAGACAATATGTTCACGGACCGGTTCCGTGCCAGACAATATGTTCACGGACCGGTTCCGTGCCAGACAATATGTTCACGGACCGGTTCCGTGCCAGACAATATGTTCACGGACCGGTTCCGTGCCAGACAATATGTTCACGGACCGGTTCCGTGCCAGACAATATGTTCACGGACCGGTTCCGTGCCAGACAATATTTTCACGGACCGGTTCCGTGCCAGACAATATTTTCACGGACCGGTTCCGTGCCAGACAATATGTTCACGGACCGGTTCCGTGCCAGACAATATGTTCACGGACCGGTTCCGTGCCAGACAATATGTTCACGGACCGGTTCCGTGCCAGACAATATGTTCACGGACCGGTTCCGTGCCAGACAATATGTTCACGGACCGGTTCCGTGCCAGACAATATGTTCACGGACCGGTTCCGTGCCAGACAATATGTTCACGGACCGGTTCCGTGCCAGACAATATGTTCACGGACCGGTTCCGTGCCAGACAATATGTTCACGGACCGGTTCCGTGCCAGACAATATGTTCACGGACCGGTTCCATGCCAGACAATATGTTCACGGACCGGTTCCGTGCCAGACAATATGTTCACGGACCGGTTCCATGCCAGACAATATGTTCACGGACCGGTTCCGTGCCAGACAATATGTTCACGGACCGGTTCCGTGCCAGACAATATGTTCACGGACCGGTTCCGTGCCAGACAATATGTTCACGGACCGGTTCCGTGGCAGACAATATGTTCACGGACCGGTTCCGTGCCAGACAATATTTTCACGGACCAGTTCCATGCCAGACAATATGTTCACGGACCGGTTCCGTGCCAGACAATATGTTCACGGACCGGTTCCATGCCAGACAATATGTTCACGGACCGGTTCCGTGCCAGACAATATGTTCACGGACCGGTTCCATGCCAGACAATATGTTCACGGACCGGTTCCATGCCAGACAATATGTTCACGGACCGGTTCCGTGCCAGACAATATGTTCACGGACCGGTTCCGTGCCAGACAATATGTTCACGGACCGGTTCCGTGGCAGACAATATGTTCACGGACCGGTTCCGTGGCAGACAATATGTTCACGGACCGGTTCCGTGGCAGACAATATGTTCACGGACCGGCCTTCAAGGTGTGGCGGAAAAACACGACGAAATAAAATGATACGACCGGCATGAAAACAAATATGAAATGCATAAATACAACTCACAATAACACTGAATCAGTGGAGCCCTGAGCTTGTTTCTCTGCAACGAGACGGTCCATCTGGGTTAATGGGAGACAATGACACCCGAAGTCTGTTCCTTGTGTCCAGTCTCCTCCGTAATTTAGTTTTGATTGCTGTCACTGCAGAACATCCTGCTTCACAGAGAGGATGTGTGAAATGGAAGCAGGGTTTTTAGTGCTTTAGTGGTGATCTCAGGATATTCAGCCTTGATTTTAATCAAAACACCAGCAGAGTTGTTGTCTCAAACATACTTTTAAGGCCACCGTCATTTACAACCTCCAGCAGCTGATCGTCCTCTGTCGACACATATTCTGCAGAGCGGGCTTAGCGCGTCAGAATTACTCCTGATATTGTCTGTTAAATGAAGCTTTATTTTTCCTGGAAGTTGTAGCTCTTCTTGTCTCCTTAGCGGCCTTTCCCTCTTTGCAAAGAAGCTCTCCAAAGGTTATTTACTAATTTTCGCTAGTTTGCGGGCTTAACTTTTGAGGAAACGTATCACGTGACCGAGATGAGCGTCTTGACATGTCAAGAGGCACAGGCGGATGAAATTGCGAGAGAATCCAGTCATTTTTCAAAATAAAACTTCTTTCAGACTCTGATAATCAATAAAACGGAAATAATATAATATGTATTCTTTCTGTGCGGCCCGGTACCAAATGATCCACGGCCCCGTACCGGTCCGCGGCCCGGTGGTTGGGGACCACTGATATAGAGGCATCAGTATTAAATTGAGTCAGCTTCAAAACCAGTTCAAAGTTCATCACAGTAATTTAGCTGGGTCTGAAAAATAAATCTGGCATGATAAAAAAAAAAAACCAAATAGTGTGGAATGAATAAGGAATAAGCCCTGTGGCCTCACCTGTTGGTGGAGCTGGGGGTGGAGAATAGGTCAATGGCAGGGGCCGAGTCGATGGTCCCGCCCACCGTGGAGATAGGGGAGGAGTCTGTGGTTGCTGCGGAAGGATTCTTCTGGAGCTCTAACAGACGCTGCTCCTTCAATCATTAGGAGGACAGCGTTAAGCTAAATTCACACTACACATCAAGGAATGTAAACACACTTGCAGAAGTTAGCAGCGAACCAGCAGCAATGGAGAAAGGCAGCGAGTTGGGGAGACAACGAGGTCCGGGAGCTCCTCACTCTCCGAGCATTATTGTTTGGGATGCAAGTCGCTGCCCTACGCAAATGAGTGTATTTGGCTTCTGAGACCAACTGAGACCTGGATCACACCAGAAAACACCACCACACCTGCAGCTCTGTCAGAAGTGTACTCTCTCTCACACACTCCAGAGCTGCGAGACGGGTGGTGGTACTGGCCTGTCTTACTCCCTCTCTCCCCCCGTACTTCCACCACCTACCCACATGGTTTCTACCCGTAGTCATATCCGCTCCCTCTCACCCGCTGATCTTTCCTCTTCTGTTACCTCTGCTCTCCCTGACCCAGAATCATTCTCTCTGCTATCCCCTGATACTGCTGCTGATCTTCTCCTCCCCACCCTTTCCTCTTCTCAGGACAACCTCTGTCCCTTCACCTCCAGGCCTGCACGGCCAACCCCACCTGCCCCACGGCTGTCGGACTCAGTGCATACTGACAGACGGAGCCTAAGAGAGGCTGAGCGAAAATGGAGAAAAGGCAAACTCCCGGAGGACCTTCTTAACTTCTTTCCACTGCTAAAGCCGCTTTCTTCTGATCTAAAATCCTAACTTCTGCTTCCAATCCTAAAAAATAAAAAATAAAAAATAAATAAATAAAATTAAAAAAATTTGAAACTTTCACTTCACTTCTCCAACCCCCACCCCCTCCTCCTACTTCTTGCAAAGTGTCCCTGGAGCCAGATGTTTATGTTGCTGGTGAGAGGCTACAGGTAGTGGATTTGAAATATTTAGGAATTTTTATTGATTCTAATCTCCATTTTAAAAAGCAGATGTGACAAAGGTCTTAAAATTTAATCTCATGAATATTAGATATATAAGAAACAGTCTAACCATGCGGGCTGCGGAACTGTATTTGATTATGATTATCCCCCATCTGACCTACTGCTTAACCAGCTGGGCACAAGCCAGCAGCACAACATTACAATCGATTCATATTCTCCATAAATTCTCCAAATGTCCAATTTCACTTAATAAATTTGCCATTGTTGAGCATCTGAGCTGCAATATAGTAATTAAATACTCTTCCTACTGGCAGTAGGTAGTGCAATAATGACCTTGTTAATTGAAGTATAGGTTCTATAAGTTCTAACCCAGAGGAAAAGCAGAGTATGAGTGGTGGTCAAAAGACAGAAGAAACAGTGAGCTCGAGGCAATCCAGCGAAAGATATCTTTCGTTTGGATTTACTTTCACCGGGGATCTGACTGCACCGACTCCGTTATGCTTGGTGCGTGGGGAAAAGCTATCCAACAGTGCCATGGTCCCAAGCAAGCTTAAACGTCAAGGTGTCATTTTGTAACTTCTTTGGCTGTTGGTGTGCCGCGGGATCTTTTTAATGTAAAAAATGTACCACGGCTCAGAAAAGGTTGAAAAACACTGGTCTTCATGACATTCATTCATATAACGATTCATACCAAATGCGTGCAGGCCTGAAGAACACGAAGCTGAAATAAATGTGAGTGAGGAAAATGGACCTTTAGTGCTCTCAGGCGACTCTGCTCTTCCTCCAGGGCTGCCTGTTTTTCCCTCTCGTCCACTTTGGTGAAAGATATGCCAGTGTTGGCCAGGGAGGAGACCGCATTGGAGAGGGTGCTGGCCCTGAATCAACAGACAGACACAGAAATCAGTGACAAACCAAGAACCATCACAGAGCGGTTCAGAAACTACACTGAGGTTTGAACATATACATTTCACAACTGTTTGGTGCGCTTTTTGCTTTACATCTATGTGGTGTCAAAGTTGTCTTGTTTCTACTGTTTGTCTGTGAATTGTAACACAAATGAATAGTTGGACTGTGCATCTTAGCATCTTCCATGCTGAAAGAAACCTTGAAAATCAGTCCACAACCATCAAGCTTCTGAAGCAAAGCCCAGCCTCTGCTCGGACCAGATGAAGTGAAGCAGACCTACCTGCTGGCTGCTGTTGAGTCTTTGACTTTCTTTCCCTCTAAAGAGGCCAAGTGCTGCTCCAGGGCATCAAGCAGGCTACTGGGGGCCTAGTGTGAATGGCATTGATAAGCATTACGTTTCAGACTGAAGAAAGCCGAACACAAGAGTCCCTCTGAAGAAGGAAAAAACAACACTGAAGCATGCCAAGTTATTTCCATGAGTCCACAAACAGACACTCCCAAATATAGAGAACGAGAGAGAAAAGGTTCACATACTTACACAAACTGTAAACTGAAAACGGAGAGATAGAAAGAAGAGGAAAATAAAGGTGGCAGCAGTCAAGATGTTATAAAGAAAACCTCCGGGAGAAAGCTCTCCACTTCTGGCTTATCTGTTAGTTAAACTTCTACCAACTACATAATTAACAACAGAGCCTCTAAATAAGTATATTTTTGACACAATGCACCACTTCAGCAGGTCACTGTTTTATACAAGCTGGTTCCATCATATCACACCCTAAAACCCTTGATTCACACCTGTATTTGCTGTCGGCGTGCAAGGTGAGGGGGTAAGGGGGAGTGAGAGCTATAGAGGGCGCATACATTGCCTGCCTAGCATGCACAGCGCTTGGTGTTAAAACGCGTTAGGCCTGAAGCTGCAGGGGTTAGCAGCCTGTGAAAAAAATGATCTTAGCCACATTTAGCAAGTTGCATATCATGGAGGTCACTAAAGCACTCGAGTACACGTAATGACCTGCAGCTGAGAGCTTGCAAACAGATAGAGATATTACAGTGTGTCAATATACTTAATGCCGAAAATAAAATGTTGCGCGAGACTATATTCTTAAAGAGTTGACAACTTATCAAGTTACCAGGAGTTTGTACAATATTGCCGAGTTCTATGTCAGCTCTGAGACTCACTTGATGCACATTATGGTCCAACAGTGGTCCTAGAAGTGCTACTGAGCTACAGGATGAACTAAAACATAGAAATAAAATACCAACACATTTCATCACCACTGTAGTTGACTGCTTACAATAACTATACGCTATGTAGTCATCTAGAGATCTGAGTAGTGGCTAAAGCAATCATAAGCTCCTCAGACATTTGAAACGGTCCGTTCACCCAAACAAGATTTGCAAGCTGATAGTTTTGGCGTTATGTCTGGAGGTCTTGAGATGTTTAGAAAAAAAACTTTAGCTGGTACCCAAATTCAATAGATGTGAGTGGAGCTTTGTTTGAAAAACGTAAACATTTTGATCAACTACAAATGCAGCACAAACTAAATTCCACTCACCTCCAGTAGATTGCAGATGCAAGCTAATTCTCAGTGGTCTATACCTTAAGAGCTCAGCACATGCAACAGAAACTACAGGCCTGGCTGGATGACAGTTAGCTTAAACGACCTCTGACCCTTTAACATATCGATGTAATAGCTGTGGTGTTTCACTAATACTACCACATTACATAGGGGACGGACTCACTTAAAGCAGGTGCTCCTGCACATTGACAGTATCCTTGAAGTCATTATTGACATTATTCAGTAATGATGTGATCCGAAAAACACATATTATCAATTAATACCCCCATTTGGCCATTGTCCTGTTTTAAGTTAAGCAAAGCCGGTGAAGAGATGAGCGGTGTAAAGTTACGGCAAGTTGGTCAAAGTAATTGCAAGGAATCCAAATGGTCATCTTTAGATTTGCTTACCTGTGACAGATCTGGGATGTCTCCTCGATCAATTCCGACTTGCTGCAGGAAGAGAACAAAGACCATCATAGTCTGATAGAAAAAAAACAGCCATTTCCTCTACATCCGGGGTCCTTTCTTACCTCTGCAACTTTGAGGAACTCTGAGATTCTAGTCATTCGTGTCAGGAATTTCTTGTAGCTGTCGAGTCCTTCTTTGCACTGGACTTTCTTCATGTCAAAGTATTTCTCTGTTAAGCGAAGGAGACAGAAAGATGATGACAAACACCATCATGATTTCCCTTACTCTCCTTTGACGTTTTTAAGTTCATATACATGTTCATTACAGTACACAAGTCATAGTCTTATGGGTACAGTATCTCCACACACACATCATTTAACAGGTGTCAGCAGACACCATAAATGCTGCTAAATTCCATCTTAAGATTTGTTGTTAGATTTGCATGGTTCATATTGAAGTTCTATCACATGATCATGAGCATTGAGGACTACTCTACAACTAGTGTGATCCATTATGTCGTAGCAGTCTTTTAGTTTAGTTTCATTAGTTCGCATCAGTCCCCTAAAGTCTCTTTGGATTAAGCTTGTTGGAGGTCTGCAGTTCTAGGAACCCATCAGTGTTTACGTTATAGACCAACATGAACTCTGTGTGACTGTTAATAAACAGTCTATAAGCACATCCTTGCTTTCAAGGCTCAATGTAAAGTATCAAATACTTGCAAGGCTGCTGCAGTGATTCATTTTGACTTTGGCCTGGTGGCCCTCATCATACGTAGTGGCCTCTTCAAGTATAATGCACTGGACATAAGGATAAGCAGAAAGTTCCAAACTGTGAATTAGCAAGGGCATGCCAACCCAAACGCTTCTTTTTACCCAGGAGGTTGATTATGCCCTCATTGTACGCTGCAAACAGTCGGATCGCATCTTTGAACAGAAGCATGAAGGCTGCGTTGATCACACCATTTGTCAGTTCATTGGCATTGACCTGGAGGTGTAGAGATCAGTTTAAGGTTCAGAGGAGAGCATTTGAAAAACCAACTGAAACCCCACAAAAAAGCTGATTTCAAGTGTCAGCTATAGATTTGAGCAGCCATGCAGTGCAGCCCATACTGAGCGCTCACGTTAAAATCGAGTAACACATCCATCTGATTTTGGATGATGGGGATGGTCTTGAGGAGTTTCTCTGTGTTCATGGTTCTCATCACGCCATCAGACCTGTGGAGAAAGAGGGTAAATGTAATCTCATACAAATGTCTTCAGGCTTCTAGTCTCGACTGTTCAGGATTGTGTACTGTGAACAGACATGGCTGATATTGTACATAGGATTTTGTGGGATCATATGTACAGTACGAGTGAACACATCTCTCCTTGCAGAGTAGAATCATGTTTGACAATGCAATGTCCCAAATGCCAGAACGGAACACTCAATAGCACCCTCATCATGGAATATGTTGCAGAATGATTTAAAACGCAAAGAACTGATACCACTTACTGCTTTTAAATCTAAAATCAAAGAAATAGAGGCAGGTTCCCAAAAATGTCAATGTTTTTTAAATGAACTCTGTTAAGTCACTGTCTCTTAATGTTTAGTGTCTAACTTGTCTTGTTCTACGTTTCCTGTCTGTAACTCTGTTTCTTGTGTTGCTGCCTGTCTTGGCCAGGTCTCCCTTGAAAAAGAGATTTTTAATCTCAATGGGACTCACCTGGTTAAATAAAAATAAAACAAATGTACAAATCTGCAACATTCCACTATCGTTACACTGCAATAGGTGCTAAATATTCAGTAACATTAGGCCCAGCCTACCACAGAGCATGATTACATATTAACATCAGAAGATTTGGTGGAACAGAAAGTCATTAGTAGTCGGAGTATTTGAACTTTAAAATGATAAAGTGAAGCATAAACAGGAACTCTTTTACCGCCTAATGGTGCCGTAGAGGTCAAACGCTGCATACATGTGATGAGTTCATGTAACGAATAATAAAACTGTCCCAATGCATGTTGCAGGAAATACAACTTTTGCAATGTTATCCTTTAGTATCATTCAGCCTCGTCTACAGGGCTGAAGGATACCCTTCACTGGTTCCACGTTTCTGGAACAAGAGCATTAAGCTTTGCGGCTCAAGTCAACACCACAGTCGGAGTGAAAGTTAAGAAGAGAAAGCTCCTTACCCTCTTTTTACTTTAGTGAAGTCAAAAGCAACCTGTCTGTAGGACACAGCCTTCTCATTCAGGTAGCGGCTACACCGCCTTATGAACGTCGACATATCATAGCCTACATTGCAAAGAAAAGAAGAGAGGTGTCATGATGAATGTCATGACACAGATGAGTTTTGGCTTATTGAAGCACGTGTGTACAGTGTTGGTAATGTACCTTGTAGACCACTTTTGTCCAAAAAATTGCTGAGGTTGAAGAGTGTGTTTCTTGAGGCCAGATACTGTATAAATCTCTGCAGAAAAACAACATATGAGGAACAACAAGTGAGGCTTTTGAACAATGAAATTATGGGGATGTAACATACACCATGAAGGTGAGAAACCTTTATCAGATAAACAAATATCCTTTGTGGAATTTCCATCCAATACAGCTAAGATGGAGAAGAGTCGTTAGGGAAGTGCTGACCTCATTGCCGTAGACCATCAGATGGTGTGTAGCGGTGAGGGACTTGAACACAACCACCCAGCTGGTGCTGGCAGTCCTCTCAAACAGTGTGTCGGCCAGCTGAGGGATGTTCACATTCATCTCATTTGTGCACTGAATCAAGTCTGAGAGAGGAGAAAGAGAACGAAAGAAGGTCAGAGGGAGCACACTGTTCATACCGCCATGCTGTCAACAATCATTACAATACTGGAGGGAAATAGAGTGCTGCTGAGTCAGAGTTTAGGTAAACAGAGACTTTCAGAACAAACTAGGACTTCTGGAAAGCAAAGGGACAGGAACATGCTACAAACTTGATGGGAGTGGATGTCTCATCAGTTGCTTGTTACTTTAAAACACACCACAAAATCAACAAACTTGAATATACAGATACATTTCACTTAAATGAATTTAGAGGAGGTGATAGCAAAAGCAACAGGATGTATGGCTTTATTTCAGAAAGTGAGATTACAATGTAAAAGGTATGAATGTTACCTACATCTGTTTGACTCTTTGTTGCCCTTGTTTTATATATTCTTTTCTTGTTTAATGTAAACTTGTGTATGTACATTGAGAGCGAAGTGGAAACCGGAGTCAAATTCCATGTATGTGTAAAGCGGCCAATAAAGCGGGTTCTCTGATCCACACTGAGAAAACACCCGGTGTTCTCATGGAAAAAGTCACGGTCACTATCCAGTAAGTCTCCTTATTGTTCGCACTCATACCGACATGAGAGGACCGCTGATTAGTGGACTGACGGGGCATACATCCTCAGCATGGCTGCCATGCGCCACAACCTTCTGGCCTGAGGTGAAAGCAAATGCAGTGCTTCCTGGTTCCCATGGGACTGATCAATGAAGCCCGTTTATCAGCCCTCTCTCTCTCTCCGTGCCCGTTCTTAAGCACACATCTTGAACTTCACAATAACCTATGATGCCACAAGTTTTGATCTATTATGTGGTGAGTGTATGCTTGGAAACAGAAATATATGAAAGATAAAAGCTTTAATATGTACTATGTTTTAGACACATTCATCTCGACTTTTTTTAAACTGAGATCCTCGAGAACATCCGAAGCTTAAATACTGAGTTAGATGAGAATGGATGCAGAAAAGGGGGATTAGAAGCCCAACTGACTGCTGTGTTCGATAGGGAAGCTTCAAACTGAATTTTGCTGTACTTGTACCATACATCTGTATTAACCAGTGGCGGGCCGTGCATTTTATACCTGGGCCTTCACTGCTGTCCTGCAGCTGAAACACAGCTACGGTTATTATTTGTTTCATGTCAAAATGAAGCTCAACACCTATAGATCCACTAACTGCAGAGTGCAGATATGTGAATACGCCGAGAGTGCCTCTCCTCTGACTGCAGCTGGGACTGCTGCGCGAGGCTTCTGTGAGAGCACCCTGTGAGTTCTTTGGAGCGGCGGAGGGGCTCACGGCAGCACCCGCTGCTCGTTCACGACAGTGCAGAATGTACTTTAACATCAGAGTCACAACACCAGAACAAGTCGCTAGATTTGTCGCTAGTAGCGTTTGACGAAAAAAGTCGCCAGATTTAGCTAACAAGTTGGCAACACTGGCACAGGAACATTGGACGTAACAATAGTTCCTATCACATATAAAACCAAACAAAAATACATCTTCATAAAAACAAGTTGTACAAATAATATGTAAACAAGCCTATTAAAGCTACTGCAGATGTAAAAACAAACGCATTTAACTTACCAGAGCTGCTGTTCACTATTTAAAGACAAAGTGCGTCCTCCTTTCTGTTAACAAAGAGTTTAATCTCACGGTTGTTCAGTACATCCATGCGTTTTAGTTCCAGTAAGAAGTCCTTCTCCATTCATGGACGCCAGTGAAGACAGTCGAGCCTCCCCACTTGTATGTCTTGAATACGTTTTAATGTGTTCGAGGGCTCCACAGAGGCAGCAGATTTTGGGATTGTCACCGCCAAACACGTCAGGCTAGCCCACTGACCAATCACGTACTTGTAGGCCAGCTAGCAGGCTCTGGCACGTCAAAGAATACGCCCAACATGTCAAACTAAAGATCTGATTGGTTGAAGAATATGACAATCAACAATATCGTCCCTATTTACTTAAAGTGCACATGGATTCACTTGAGTCTGCAGGCCTCGGGCCTCTCTGCTTACCTAGAGACACAGAGGTATGAAATATTGGCTCGATAGCGCCCCCTATTGAGTAGCCCCAACATTGGGTTTCACCTAGCTGTATGAAATTTGGTAGGTATGTGGATCGTGATGGGACGCACAAAAACAAAAAACAGGAAGTCGGCCATTTTGAATTTTCTGACGTTTTTTTTTTACCATTTCAAGGAGTCATACTTGAACGAACTCCTCCCAGAGATTTGACCCAATTGACTTCAGATTCCGTCTGTATCCTCTTGAGACCTTGGCAGTGAAAAGTTACTCAAAGATCAAAAAGTTATCGAACTATGTAGCCGTGGCGTCAAAAACACACCAGTCGCCGCGAAACAGGAAGTTGTTCTAACTCGGCCGTACATTGTCCAATCTGCTCCAAATTTCTCATAACATCCTGACCCGGAACACATCTATATGACAATTTAGAATCATAGTAATAGCGCCACCTAGTGGCAACCGGAAGTTGTAAGTTGTGTACTTTGACATCCTGCTCCTCACAGATTAATCAGATCCCTCTCAAATTTTGTCATAAAAGTCTTAAGGCCTTGATAATGCTTCATTGTGAAGATTGTAAGAAGTTGTTGAAGGGCGGCGACGTGGTGGCTTGGCGAATTTCGATCCTTCGTCATGAACGAATAAACTGATGTAACTTGAATCCACATCAGATCTTCACCAGATTGCATAGGTTTCATTAGACTCCAGTCCCGAAAACATCTGCAGGACAATTTTTAATCATAGTCGTAGCGCCACCTGGTAACAGTCATAAAGTATTTATACTTTGGCTTGTTTCTCTTAGTAGGTAAATCAGATCAACATCAAGTTAGTTCCACACAAATATAAGAAGTTCATAATGCCCGTTCATGAAGCGTTTGAGGTTTCGTCAAACATCGTTGCCGTGGCGACGCAGTCTTCGCCGTGAACAACGAAGGTAATTTTGAGAGGCTAAAAATGCTCGAAACATAAGCAAACAGATTACAAGCCCAGAATTTAGATATATAATATGGTTTTATTTGTTCAGAGTGGCAAATCAGCTCAATAGCGCCCCCTACAACATTTTGACGAAGCAGCCCTCGCTGTACGTTTCACATAGATTTACAAAATTTGGTAGGCACATGTATCACATGTGGACTTAAAATAAAGTCTCTTGGGACCATGCTCTAAACCCAACCGGAAGTCAGCCATTTTGAATTGCTTATGAATAGTTTGTGTAGTTTGTCATTTCCAGGCGCTGTACTTTAACAAACTCCTCCTTGGGGAATAATCGAAGCAACTTCAAATTTGGTACGTACAATCTAAAGAACTTTGTGATGAAAAGTTTCTCAAAGCTTGTTTCGTGAAAAGCCGTCGCGACGCATTCGTCGCCATGAAAAATGAAGGTGTTTGAGGGGCTAAAAATGGTCAAAACATAACCAAAATTGTCACACATTCAAAATCCTGAATGTAGTTATCTAATGTGATTGTAATGCTTCAAAGTGTCAAGTAGGCTCAATAGCGCCCCCTACAATATTTCGACGATGCAGCCCTCGTAGTACGTTTCACCTAGATCAGGGATTCCCAAAGTGGGGTGCGCGCACCCCTGGGGGTGCGCGAGCTGCCTCTAGGGGGTGCGCGAGAGGAAAAGTGTAATGGTGGTCTGATGGTGTAATAATATTAAATATTAAAAAAAAATGTAATTTTAATTTAAAAACTGTCAGGTGGGACATCTGAAGCTATCAGTCGTAAAAGAGGAGAGGGACAGAGAGAGAGAGAGGAATCGGAGGCGAGGGGAACGGAGAGGTGCGTTGGGGAGAGACCGGGAGAAGAAATCGAGCCAGAGTCAGAGGAAGATGAGACGGAGGAGACCGAAAAGGAGGAAGGGATAGCACAGACAAATCGGGAGCACATCGGCCCATCGCGGAGTCAAGGTGAAAAAAGAGGACACGAGAGTGAGCATCAGACTGGGAAAAAAAGAGGAAATATGATGAAAAGTATCTGTGTCTGGGCTTCACTTGGCTTGGCAACGCAGATTCCCCAAAGCCACAGTGCGTGGTGTGCAGTGAGGTTCTGGCTAACAGTCTGAAGCTCTTATTTACGTCGCCACCTGAACACCAAGCATGCCAGTGCAAGTCAAAAGCCCCTTACATTCTTTATATCGAAATTGGAGGAGTTACAAAACAGCCAAAAACAACTGGAGTCTCATTCATGTGTTGGGTCTATAAATGACGCCCTACAGGCTTCATATCTGGGTACAGAATAGCGAGAAAGGGGCTACCGCACACAATCGCCGAAGACGTGTGCTTGCTAGCTGCCAGAGAGATGGTGGAATGTATGATTGGTGAGAGAGAAGCAAAAAAGTTGGACATGATCCCGGTGTCCAACAACACTGTGTCGCGCCGCATCAATGCTTTGTCCGAAGACATCCTGGCTACATTAGTCGCTCATTAATTGTAAATTAAATGTGATAATCTGCCTCTGAGCCTGTGCGTGTGTGCTCGCATCCGTATTGCTCTTTAAAAGTGACGCCTTGTGTCACTGAAAGTTATTGAAACTTTGTTGCAGTGTTTCAGGGCGTTTTCACACCTTCAGTTCGTTTGCTTTGTTGCAGTTGCTCCTTTGTTCGGTTTGTTCACACTGCAACATTTAACAGCGGACTAAATCTTGTAAACAAATGCCACGCGCGAGCAAACTGTTCTCTCATTGGTCCGATTCTTATGCGGCTATGAAGGCTTAAAAGGCTCTGTTGCTTTTTTTAAATTTTTTTTATTAAGGGGGGGGGGGGGGTGCGCAAACTCGGTCGGGATGTAGAAGGGGGTGCGCGGCCTAAAAAGTTTGGGAACCGCTGACCTAGATGTATACAATTTGGTAAGCAGATGTATCCCATGTAGACTTTAAAAAAAGTCTTAGGGGGTCTAACCGCTAAACCCAACCGGAAGTCAGCCATTTTGAATTGTGTTTTCCATTTCCAGATGCTGTACTACGAACTCCTCCGGAATTCATCCGATCAGCTTAGAATTTGGTCAGAACAATCTAAAGACCTTAGCGATTAAAACTTACTAAAAGCTTTAGGTTTCATCGAATGACGTGGATATGGTGTGATGCCATTTTACATGGTTCACCATCATCCATCAAGCTGTTGTACCTCGACTGTACTTTGTCCAAACTGTCCCAAACTTGACATGCTTGTTGACTGTCATGGCTTTAGGACTTCTGGATGCCAATATTAACTCAGTCATAGCGCCACCTACTGATAAGCACGGACGTAAGCAGGATTCTATAATTACAGCGGCCCAAACACTGAACTTATTGAAAGGGTTTGTGGGCACACCATGAGAAAAAGACTTCTCTGATCTAAATATGTGCAAACAGATGTTTGGAGAGCAACAGTTAGATAACAGTGGATCTCAAACCATGTCAGTGGGCATTAGTATAAATGATCTGTCCAGAGCTGCTGCTGCTTCTTCATTACACACACACACACGACCGAAGCCACTTCTTTCATCACGCTCAGATAAACAAGTGGAAAAGTGGTCTTCTGTACAGACAGACAAGCTCAAATGAAGTCTCCCTGCTTTCTTGTCCTTGTACATTCCAGGAGACTAGTGACACCCTGTTTTAAGTGTTCCGACTGATTTTAATTTCATGGTCGCATTCTAATGTTAGCATCCAACTCAAGAAACTTCAGCTTAGACTGATCAAAGTTGAGCCCCTTGTGACAATGCAGCACAGATGAACAGAGGACAAACTCTTCAGATTCGATAAAAACATGAGCTTTTCTTCTGGAGCCTACAGCTTCTCAGTGTGTATTCTAATACTGACATGAATCAGCAGCTTGGCAGTCCGCAGTGAATCTTAAAATGATGTTAAGTAAAGCAGGAAATGCATTGAAAAAGAAAGAAATGGATGTCAAGGTGGCTAGTGATGTCACGTTAAAATAATTTATTGCAAGTAACTTATTAAGTATGGAACATGTGTCTTGGCCAGGTCTCCCTTGAAAAAGAGATTTTTAATCTCAATGGGACTCACCTGGTTAAATAAAGGTTTAAATACATAAATAACAAATGTGAAGGTTACAGTGCGTCTGCACAAGGCTCAGGTCAGGGCTCATGTCTGTCTTAACATACACAAAGAAATTACCAAAATGGTGAAAGGAAGACATGAGGTAAAACGCCAAACAGAAATGCTTGAGTAGCTTAGCTTGTTCAGTGCTACAAAGAAAAGCAACCCAGATGAGTAGGGTAGAAAAATAGAACACCATGAAACACCCCCAGTTGTTTACTTATATTAAGACTGATATGTTTGTCCTACAATTTTTCTGAAAATGTATTTTAGATATGCAAAATGATCTTATCACATATGGGCTAAATTGCATATGTTTCCAGAACAGAAATCTGAACATTGGATCAAGACAAGTTACATTTTGTTGACATACGAGTTGATGGTTTATTGAGGGAATTTTGAGACACAGAGGTGAGATCTGATTGGATAAAAGGTCTACTTAAAACAAGCTGCACTGGAAGCAGAGCAACTGAGGAAGACAGGAGCTATGCAATGAGAAAATAAGATAATGGGGAAAATAATTAGAATACATGGTGTATTTATGAAAAATAATTAAATTATAAAATAGCTATAACTTTGTTGTTCTGTTTAGGCCAGCAGAGAAGGCGTTGCAGACCCTGATGGCCCACCACTGCTGTAAACCCTAGAGATGACTGTGCATGAAAATCCCAGAAGATCAGCAGTTTGAAATACTCAGACCAGCCCGTCTGGCACCAACAACCATGCCACGTTCAAGTCACTTAAATCCCCTTTCTTCCCCATTCTGATGCTCGCTTTGAACTTCAGAAAGTTGTCTTCACCACGTCTAGATGCCTAAATGCATTGAGATGCTGCCATGTGATTGGCTGATTAGGTATTGTGTTAACAAGCAATTGAACAGGTGTGCCTAATAAAGTGGCCGGTGAGTGCATGCGTAACCGAGCCCAACAAGCTACACAACTCTATCACAAATCTGCAACTGGAAGTCTGCATGATTTGAATGACATGACAGTTATTTGTATACAAGCGTTTGCTCTGCTGAACAAGTTCAAAAAGAGTCATCTCCCCAAAGGAAGAGCTCCACTTTGCAACGGTGATTGTAGTTAGAGACCAGTGGCTTGTTTCTTCTACCGCCATCTCGTCTCTCCTAATTGCCTCTGCTGCTAAATGTAGCTGACCGAGTTGAGCTACCTTGTGGTATTCTGAGAATGTGTCAAAGCAACCGTTTGTGAAATGGCCATTGTGTGGAATTTATTCAAAACTCACCCACTTCCCAAAAATGTATTCTTACTGAAACAGAACTGAAATTGTTAAAAGCCAAAGACAAATACATTCTCTTGAAGGCAGCTTTTCTGAAAATCATTCTTGCACAATTATTTCCAAAGACAACATTAACACAGCTCTTGGCAAATACTTAATTGAAAGTCTAACGTCAGCAAAATTCCTGAGACCCAGTGTGCTAGATAAGACAAAAAGAACGCCGTTTCCTGCTCCGTCATATGTTGGCGGAGCCACAATAAGCACACATTGACATTAAATGCATTGTAACGAGAGGCTTCTGGAACCCACACAATCTGTGGGCTGGAATGGCCAGCATGCATTTCCGCTGGCCAGCAGGCTCATTTTAGCTGTACATTTTGTCATCTTTTTTTATATCACTAATACCATATACATAGGTATTGGACATACATTTCTTGGACTTACTGCAACAACAAGGCAGAGTGATCGGGGAAAGGGATGTTTAACTAGAGAGAACAGGGAAATAAGTTGAGATAACATGTCTTTGCAACGTGGAGATATGGTCCTGAACAGAGAGAATGGGAGCACATTTAATGCAGTACATTGCAGCAAGAAAGCTCATGGAAGGCTGCATCCTGGGGACCATTTTGAACTCTGCCAACATCTCAGAGATTGCTCAACTGATTCCGGCCGCAATGTCGGCATGTGAAAGGTCTAGAAAATGTGACTTACAGCGGGAAGTAGTGGTAAAACAAAACAGCAGATGTAATAACTTTGTTTGAAATTAAATGTATACATTGTGTAAATTTGTCAGCAACTTCTAAAAATGCTTTAAGAGACTGATTTAATAGGTTGTGTTGTGCCTAAAGTGCATCTGCTAAATAAGAAGCTTCATTAAACCGAACACTTCAAATAAAGTTGGTTCAAAAAGTTTGCCATACACCAGCGGCAAAGCTCTTCATGTTCAAGATTGCAAATGCTAAATATACAAACCGGCAGAGAGGGAAGCCACACAAGGACCCGCTGACTGTAAATATAAGATCTGTATTACAAATTGCTGCGTCGCGACACCGCGGTCGGCACTTTAATTTGAGCTTTTACTTTGGCAGCTTTGCTAAATGTGTGTACTTCCTTTCTGGATCACGCCCAAGAAAGATGCAGTTCACTTTGGAAATCCTGTGGAATTTTAAGAGAACATGACTGCATGATGATGGGCATTCCAGTGGCCAGGTGTGGCTGCTGAGATCGTGTACGCTTGTAATCAGCAGCCTAATTGCCAGGAAATACATTAAAAGTATACCAGCCAATCTCACATTTGATCAGCACAGCTCCTCTTTGCTATGGAGAGGAGGTTGGTTCAAGTAATGACTTCCTGTTGGCCGTTTACCCCAGGCAATCCAAAGCTTTAGGAACACTTCCTGCTTCAGGAAACGTCTATCCTTACAATTCAGTTACTCTGAACATGATGCGGGCTAGCAGGAGACAGAGGTCTGTGTGACAGGAAAAAAATGACCTATAATCTGCTCTACAGAGTACTTGAACAGTATCATTTTGTGAAACATTTAAGGCTGTCATAATAACTGCAATACTGAGCTATTAATAAACCACACACGATTTTTTTTGCGATTAATGTCATTGTTATACGAAACATTCAATAATGAATTTGAAAGTAGTATATTGCACACTTTTATTTTAAAAGTACTGCTATTTGAACAAAAGTGCAATAACATTTGGTTTGCAAACACTTTAAACACATCAGGTTCTTGTTAACAGCAGTATTCCCTTAACACAGTAGCAGTTTGGGTACCGAAAATCGGTGCTAATATGGCACCGGTTCCTTTACGACCGGTATCTACCGGACCGAAACGCAGATTTCAGTGCCTGAGCCGATTTAAATACTTTTTACGGCTGGCAGGCTACGACTTCCTCCATCGACATCCGGGTACTTAGCGCTGCCGCTCATAAGCACAACAACACAGGCATGCGAAACTTTCTTCTTCTTTGAGGTGGAGTGGCGGTTGGCAAATGATGAATTGGCGCATTAGCGCCACCAACTGGTAAAATAAAATAAGTCAGGAGAGGTGTCGTATTTTGCCAAATATGCTCATATTTCTGCAAAATAATTGCTGATGTTTGAAGCTGTAGTGCATGTACAGAGTGTGCGTGTGTTTTGTATTGATTTATACAAGTACACTTTAAACAGTTAATATATTGTTCAATTTGAAGAAAAAAGTATTTGTTCAGGCACCGGTATCATTTTAAAAATATCGTTTTAGCACCGGTATCGGAAAAAACCCAAACGACACCCATCCCTAGTTATAATGATTCTGATAGATATTCAGCCGGTGTTCAAAACTTTATAAAATAATTGTCGGCACTAATTAATTAATGCTTTAACTTGCCCAGTACTCTGAGAGAGAGAGAGCGAGAGAGCGAGAGAGCGAGACAGAGATATATATATATATTTTTTAAATTATTTTCAGTGGGAGCGCAGTGTACTTGCACTATGCTACAAACACCAGCCGTGTGACAAAGCGCTGGGTGTCTATTCTTTTTTTCTGGTCACTGTCACTTTTTTACCCAGCCGTCCAATCACTATGGAGGAGGGGGTGTGGGAGGCTACACAAGGAGACACAAATACACAGGAACCAGCCGGTCTGTCCTCCCTCACCAGGTAGGTACCAGGTTTGAGACAACAACTCTGATGGTGTTTGGATTCAAATCAAGGCCGATTATCCTGAGATCGCCACTAAAGCACTGAAAACCCTGCTTCCATTTCACACATCCTCTTTGTGAAGCTGGATTCAATACTAAATTACGGAGGAGACTGGACACAAGGAACAGACTTCGGGTGTCATTGTCTCCCATTAACCCAGATGGACCGTCTCGTTGCAGAGAAACAAGCTCAGGGCTCCACTGATTCAGCGTGATTGTGAGTTGTATTTTTTATGCATTTGTTTTCATGCCGGTCGTATCATTTTATTTCGTCGTGTTTTTCCGCCACACCTTGAAGGCCGGTCCGTGGACATATTGTCTGGCACGGAACCGGTCCGTGAACATATTGTCTACCACGGAACCGGTCCGTGAACATATTGTCTGCCACGGAACCGGTCCGTGAACATATTGTCTGCCACGGAACCGGTCCGTGAACATATTGTCTGCCACGGAACCGGTCCGTGAACATATTGTCTGCCACGGAACCGGTCCGTGAACATATTGTCTGGCACGGAACCGGTCCGTGAACATATTGTCTGGCACGGAACCGGTCCGTGAACATATTGTCTGCCACGGAACCGGTCCGTGAACATATTGTCTACCACGGAACCGGTCCGTGAACATATTGTCTGGCACGGAACCGGTCCGTGAACATATTGTCTGGCACGGAACCGGTCCATGGTGCAAAAAAAGTTGGGGACCTCTGGTGTAAGGCCTTTAAAACTGCTGATTGTACATGCTACCTTTTCATCAACAGTAAATTCTCTGGCACTGCACAGCCGCAGAAACCTAGTTTACACCCACAACTTCGGCAATCAGTAAACCCAGATTCCTAAATGTCCAACCACAGCCAGCCATGTAAACAGGACATACGATTCCAGTGGGCAAAACGTAAATGGTGCCAACAGAGAACCAGATCCAAACTCAGAATAGGTGCGACATGAAAAGCATACAGATGTGCATGTTGGTCTGAGGTGTGGGTGAAACTGTCAGAACATAAGCGCCTCAGGTTTATTACCTCGTAAACTACAAAGAGGGAATAAACGGACCAAAGGTCAACATTTACTTCATTGTCCTTCTGGAGATGTTACACAAAAACAGGTCAGTTTAAGATTCAACTATTGCCCTCTGTGTGAGTAGTTGGTAATAGTCTCAACTAGGGATGGGTATCGTTTGGGTTTTCTCCGATACCGGTGCTAAAACGATACCGGTGCCTAAACAGATGCTTTTTTTCTTCAAATTTAACAATATATTAACTGTTCCCCTAAGAAAGATTGTTGCCATGAACTTGTGCAGACCATTATTAAACAACACAGTTGAGCAACAAAAATAAACTGCACCAACCCAAATTTTTCCTCTAGAAATCTCACACTGACTTTAAACAAACACGCAAGTAAATAAGCTGAAGCTGGCAGTAGAGGTTGATGTGTTCACCCTTCACTTTTCCCGGTCTGTTAACGGCAGAGTCTCTTAAGTTATGTGACTCAGTTTATCTAGCATGCCAGTGTTAAAGAATGTGAACTGTGGGCCAGCGTAAACTCAACAAAGACGGGCCATGTCTCACCTGCTACCCAGACAGCAGGAACATAGGAAAGGCAGCGAGACACATCAAGGCAATACTTGGCTGGTGAGGAAACTCCAATTACCTCAGGGAGAGGCTTCAATTCAGCAGTTCCACAGATGAGCCACATATCAGCTGGTTGTCCGGTATCAGCGAGGTCACTGGGACATGGCCTCATTACTGCAGAGTCCATCAGCTAAAAGGTGTAGCTATTCAAAAACCCACATGTTCCAACATCAAACATGGCGCTCCGTGCCTAAAAATACGAGCTGAGTGAACAGAAAAGAGCACTGTGATGAAACACACATTACATATTCATCAATTCTTTACAATAATCATCCTAACAGGATCTTTGCTTACAGACCATGCCACCATTTAACCAGCAACCAACTGACATAAGAATACTCAAATATAAATATCTCTGTGTCAGACAGGGAAGTTATTGAGAACCTTATACCAAGTATCTAAAAGGCGTATCGATGCCTGCTATTCACATTAAAGTGCAAGGACTCATTTGCTGAGTAGGTGCACTGCATGTTTGCCGTTTGTAGACCGAAGTGCTACCATGTTCTGGTGCCGTTTGTGTGCCTTAAATCAAGGCTGATAGAAGTAAAACAACATCTAAGACAGTCTATCCCTGAAGAGAAACAACTGAATGGCAAAAGATGGCGGATGAATGATAAACAATTAGCAAATACCTGCAGGGCAACAAATTAGCACATCTAATGAAATTGCGACCAAACGTGCCAATATAAAATGGATGTGCATTACTTTCACTCTGTTTAAATCAGTGATTTTGAACCGCTGTGCCGCGGCACACCTGACGATCTCTCACGGCACGCGGTGGGAAAATGTCCAATTTCACTTAATGAGTCCAATAAAATATTATTTAGTTGTTGCAAATACGTTGCCATTGTTGAGCATCTGAGCTGCAATATAATGGCTGGCTAAGTAATAAATACTCTTCCATGCCAGTGGGTGACAGGTAGCGCAGTAACGACGTGTTCATGTAGGACAGTAGAATGAAATGACGCGCGGGAGAGGTTGCGGTGATGAACAGCGATGGAGAAATATTTGAAAAGGAAAAATGCAGACTCTGAACTGGGCCCTGGACGACATAACCCAGATGAAAAGCCTCGTAAGGATCAACACATTTAGAGACTTGTCATTAAATTGTCAGCATATATCCGCCCTCGGTACAACGGCCCGCCAGAAAATATCATGTTTATCATAACTGGCCCGCCACACCACAGAGCTCCGGGACCAAAAGTGGTGATGTGAGCTGGCTTTTTGTGCAACATAACGAAGCATCTCACTGCGCTGAACCTCCAGCGTCGGGACGGGGACGTGTGGTCACATGTGTGATGCAGTAAAAGTCTCCACCGCTGTGTTCCCGACTGCGCATTTTGCTGATAAACTGGGTGCACTTGGCACAGAGTTCACTCGGCACAGAGTTCACTCGGCACAGAGTTCACTCGGCACAGAGTTCACTCGGCACAGAGTTCACTCGGCACAGAGTTCACTCGGCGATTTACCGACTTTGCAGCTCAGTAATTTAACTCTGAACTGCTCAGCAATCCGTTTGCAGTTGACGTGGAAAGAGCACCTGTGGAGCTGATAGACCTCCAGTGTAATGACACTCAAGGCAAAGTATGACTCTGAGGACGCTGCAGTTTCCAAGCTTCATCCCCGAAACGATGCCTCAACTCCGCCTCCATGCTGCTCAAACGCTCTGCATGTTTGGAAGCACACACCTGTGTGAGCAGCTTTTCTCTGTGATGAAGATTAACAAAAACCCACACAGGCATCTCACTGATGCACCTCCACTCCATCTTGAGGGTTTCCACAGAACCTAACCCCAGACATTAATGAACTGGCAGCCAAGAAACGATGCCAAACATCTGATACATATGCATAAATAATACATAATGTAGTCTACCTAAACATGTATTCTTTTGTACTTTGTCCAATATCCATTCTATCCTGTTTATTAAATGGTGACTCTATTTGGCCCTCAACGTAGTCACACATTTTTATTTTGTCCCTCCCTGGGATTGAGTTTGACAGCCCTGGTGTATATGTTGTGTTATGCTAAAAGGTGTCATTTTGTAACGTTTTTGGTTGTTTGTATGCCGCGGGATCTTTTTAATGTAAAAAATGTGCCGCGGCTCAGAAAAGGTTGAAAAACACTGCTTTAAATGATATGGAGTGGAGCAGCACATTCATGCTCAGCTGTCTCAGAGTACTTATTTTTACATTGGAAACAGGGTTGACAGCTGCTCTGATTAAGCCGATTCTGTTGATACTGGGTCACAAATAAGGGCAATGTTTACAACCTGACAAGCTCTTGTATGTTACAATGTGACAATGTGTTTTCAGGTAATGGTATGGGGTAACCAGTGATCAACGCTACGAGGACTGATAAGCGGCACGTGATCCAATGCATGCGGATTAGTATGAACTGATTAAAAAACAGGATAATATATATCTGTTGACTGACAGCACCGTGGAGGTCTTGGAAAAGATAGATAGACACTCAAACAAGACCCAAAGGTCAGGAAGAGCAAAGGCTGTGTCAACTATCCAGCAGTCAAACCACCAAATGCACTGAAAGAGAGCGACTGTTGAGGTCCATTCATAAACAGCTCAAAAACTAAAATACCCTGAAGGATCTGGTCGTGGCCCTGTTAAATATATATTAGCTGTGAAGGTCTGCTGCTACTGCATGAAAAGTACGAACTCAACAGGGCTTCAGGTGACCACCATTCCTCCCAACACAATCACACATCTGGCAGTATGTGCCATTCTCAAAACACGTCACGTTTCTATAATGTTGGCAGCCAACTCAATGAAGCCAACGTTACTTTGCATCATGCAGCTACTAACTCATGTGGAATGCTGCTTTAGTGCACGTGAGCAGACTGAGTGACGTTAGTGAGACTAACCTGGACATTAGAAAGACGAAATATCAACGGAGCTACTTTAACACCACTTATTTGGTGCAACGTTAACCTGAATGGCAAATTGGTGTGTTTCAGGAAAAATCGGTCTGAAATTATTATTTAATCGACTGTACAAGTTAGCGTGTTCAACAAAGAAGGTTAACTCTGTTACCGTGGTTAGATGTGGACTTCAGAGCTAACCAACGCGGTGTCCTACTCGGATCAAACTATTTTTAACTATTTGTGCAATGCATAAATACATCGGGTGGCTGTTTAGGGGGATGTGGTTATTCATTCAAAATAAAAAGTGATAATGCGTTACAATCAGCATGAACAAGGATCCAAGCTGCTAACACTGAGCCCATTGGCAGCCTGTTTGTCAGGTACCAAAAGCCTGGCTACTATTTAAGATCAAGTGAACCATTTTCATCTATAGAAGCACATGTTAGTGTTGATAGTAGACAAACTACCACAGTGTGTATGGGTTCATGGAACTTAACCTTAGCGTTAAGTTAACCTACACGTATGTGCAGGAGGCCTCATAGCCAGGACACGGCATTCAATTTCTGACGTTCATTTAAAAAAATAAGCCAAGCTATAATGAAATATTAAACAGTTAACATTACAGCTATATCAATAATCAATTAATAGGATACTTACAATCCAAATGTTTCTTTTTTGGCCCCATGACTTCATGTGTGGTCGCCTTGCACACAGTTTTGGATATCGCCGACCCGGTGACACTGTGCTGAGCGGCGGTTATCCTGTCTGTGATGCTCTGACCAGACATCCTGTATCGGATCAAATCAACAGTCACCGCTACAGAAACCTTTCCAAATCCAGCGGAATAGCCCGGGTTCGTGGACGGTGTCGATCTTCAAGGGATCTGTGCCACCTGACAACACTGGAGACAAGCGAGAGAGCCAGAGACGATACAATGAGACGACGGCAGGAGATACATTTCGGTTGTAGGCTAGCCGGCTAGCTAACTAATGGGAGAAACAACCCCACACGACTGAAGTTAAAGACGCTGACTGAACCTACGACCTTAAGATACCAACCCCGTGTGCTGTGCTGTTCTGTTCTGTTCTGATTGATTGATTGATTGATTGATTGATTGATCACTCACGTCTAGTATCCTCTCCTCTTCCTGTACAAGTCTCACATACCGTAGCCCTAGATAGACAGACAGAATAAAAATATATATTACTTCCGGACAGTTTTCCACAATAAAAGCTCCATTGAGGAAAAACAATATGAAAAGCAGGATATTATAATGAAATACAGTAGCCGACTGTATCACCCCCCCCCCCCCCACCCAACGCACACTTACACAAACACACACACATTTCCTGTTAATATTACCCTCATTGTTAGTAATAAAGTAGGACGTTTATTTAGCTATGTATATTTTCACAAGCACACCACGTTTTGTGTCGTTGGTGGCCTGCAATAGATTTTGTCCCCGATAACCATTCCCTACTTCTAAAGATATCTACAGGTCGAAGGATTCATTTGCGCTAAAAACAAAGAAACAAAGAAACAATGTGATTGGGTTCACACATATTTATTTTAAACACACTGGGATTAGGGTTAGCTCGAGACTTTATTTTGGAGTCCACAAATGTAACTTCCGGTCTTGCGCCATTAACTGTGTCTGCCTTGATACGGCTCTAGTTCTCTCTTTGGTTCCCACGCTGAACTCCGTCCAGTATTTAACAGCGTCTCTCCCTGCTGAGTAGCTTTAAACTAGCGTTTAAATGGACTGAGAGGTTTGAGGGAAAATGGCGGGTCTGTTTCCTGGTCAGTCCTTGACCTCTCACAACGTCTATTATGTACCAAGTGCATACTTCATGACCTGCTGGTGTGAGCTAGAAATGAGGCCCTGGAACTGCAGCCTCCTCTATCGCAGGAACATAACACTGCTAGAGAGGCTCCATCTCTGCCCTGCGCTGATCTGAGAACATGGCATGGTGCCTTATTGGGCATAAGTTACCTATCGTTAGATCGATATTGGCTTCTATGACACTTGGTCGATCATCAAGTTTGATGATTTAATTACCAATCGTGAACTCATGAATAAAAAAAAACATCAGTTAATTTGGGTCAGTCAATCACTTCCTACAGGAAGCTCTAATGTGGATTGCTTCCGTAAATTGCGTACTACGTGAGGGCTTTCTGACCCCACGCGAGGAAACCAAAAGAATCCTGTGACAGAGACCGCCTTGCTCTGGGCTGCATTTGGCCTGTTTAGCATGTCAAGTGGTACAAAGCTATTTTGGGATCCAATGGAAAATATAGAGTGAGGTAGCCTACATGTTCATTTATACACCATACACATGGGGTAAAAAAAAAGTGTCAAAGGATGAAAATACAGAAAAAGTAAAATAGCCTTCTTTTCCTTTGATAATAACAATGATATTTGTGATAGCAATCATATTTGATTTATATATAATTATTTTAAACTGAAGCACAAAGGGCTTTCCAGATTTAAACATGTGCAGAATAAAAAAAATAGAAACCAACCTAGCTGCATGACATACAAAAAATAGGAACATTCGCACATGAAGAAGCACTAACTACACCGTATGTTTCATGTAGTGCCTAGTTAGGACCTCACATAGTTGACTACAATGATTGAATCACTTTTAGCATGACCTAAGCGTCTGTGCTCTATTCACATAATGACGTAATGCTAATACAGATACCACAGAAAACGTTTTCATTCACCCCCTCAGCAGTTAACACTGTTGGCTTCTCCATACTCCATATTTAGTTCTGATATTTCCGAAATTTAACAAGCTTTCCTTACCCCACTGTCACAATATTTGGTTTAACTTTGAGGACATCTAGTGGCCATCATTTGTACTTATGGCACTGGATGCACAGTACTTACAGAGGCCTCCTCAATTCAACAGATATGTTTTGTGTAAGACACGTCTTACTCATTGTAGTTTCCAAATTCATTTATGTGATCAAACAGTTGTTGAAGTAGTTTAAATATTCCACATTAGGATACTCTGACACTGTAGCACATCATCAGTCTGTGATACTCAATCAATTCCTGGCATCTGTGATTCATTGTTGTGATTTTTCACTTCGAAGAACCAATATCAATAACTTTGTCTGTTTCTGTCTCAGTGTTTCCTACATTTCCACCAACAACCACCAGCCGGAACCATAAATGTGTTGAGGTTGAAGGTAAGTTAACTTCATCGTTCAGTGGTACTACCTGCATATTGGTTTGTAAATATAACTAGTTCATTATGTGTGTCATTTAATGCATAGGACTGGTCATACAATGGACTAATGGACCAGAGTTATATCACCTCATATTTTTGAAATGATCATATCTAATTCTTGGGAATCCTCAAGGGTTTATATTCATTTTGCCAAAGGACAATTTCCTGTGTGTGTGTGTGTGTGGGTGGGAGAGAGAGAGAGAGAGATTTTTTTGATTTTTAGAAAACCTTTATTTTCTTTGAACAACATGAAAGTTTCGGTTTCTTTACCATTTAAAACGGTTAAACAAATAAAGTCCAACAAACATAAATGTGTCTTTGATTGCATTTTGACTGTGATATCTTATTCTCACTTAGCACCATCTTTGTTCAGGTTTTTGTTCACTTGGTGAACTATCTTCTTCAGTCTGAAGCCTTCCTGTATCGTGAGACCTCCTCTGTCCTTGCTCCTCATGTGAGATATGGCAGAGCTGGAGAGCTTCTCTTTGTCAGAGAGGTAGTCCTCCACTCTGGCTCCTCTCACGTTCTTACTCCTCTTCAGAAACTCCTTTATTTTCTCCACACTGTAAAAATGTCAGCAGCAGCGTCCTCCCGACTGGACTCAGGGTCTTCCTCCGGACTGGACTCACACTGTGCTGCTCTTCCACTTTCTTTCGTTGCAGTTTTCTTCGCCTGTGAGCTTCCGCTGTCTCCTCTCTGTTTCCTCTTCAGCTGTGGGGCTTTGAGCTGCTCCTCGTCTGCTTCCATGTTCACCTCCCTACCTGTCTCCACCTGTCCTTCAGCACTCACCCTCACCTGCTGGACCTCACTTGCACCGTTCACACCTCTTGTCCCCCACTTTTCCTCTCTTCTCTCACTTCCTGCTCCCTCCTCCCTCACCTCCTGGGTCTCACTTGTCCCCTCCTCCCTCACCTCCTGGGTCTCACGTGTCCCCTCCTCCCTCACCTCCTGGGTCTCACTTGTCCCCTCCTCCCTCACCTCCTCGGTCTCACATGTCCCCTCCTCCCTCACCTCCTGGGTCTCACATGTCCCCTCCTCCCTCACCTCCTGGGTCTCACTTGTCCCCTCCTCCCTCACCTCCTGGGTCTCACATGTCCCCTCCTCCCTCACCTCCTGGGTCTCACTTGTCCCCTCCTCCCTCACCTCCTGGGTCTCACATGTCCCCTCCTCCCTCACCTCCTGGGTCTCACTTGTCCCCTCCTCCCTCACCTCCTGGGTCTCACTTGTCCCCTCCTCCCTCACCTCCTGGGTCTCACTTGTCCCCTCCTCCCTCACCTCCTCGGTCTCACATGTCCCCTCCTCCCTCACCTCCTGGGTCTCACATGTCCCCTCCTCCCTCACCTCCTGGGTCTCACATGTCCCCTCCTCCCTCACCTCCTGGGTCTCACATGTCCCCTCCTCCCTCACCTCCTGGGTCTCACATGTCCCCTCCTCCCTCACCTCCTGGGTCTCACTTGTCCCCTCCTCCCTCACCTCCTGGGTCTCACATGTCCCCTCCTCCCTCACCTCCTGGGTCTCACATGTCCCCTCCTCCCTCACCTCCTGGGTCTCACATGTCCCCTCCTCCCTCACCTCCTGGGTCTCACTTGTCCCCTCCTCCCTCACCTCCTGGGTCTCACATGTCCCCTCCTCCCTCACCTCCTGGGTCTCACATGTCCCCTCCTCCCTCACCTCCTGGGTCTCACATGTCCCCTCCTCCCTCACCTCCTGGGTCTCACATGTCCCCTCCTCCCTCACCTCCTGGGTCTCACATGTCCCCTCCTCCCTCACCTCCTGGGTCTCACATGTCCCCTCCTCCCTCACCTCCTGGGTCTCACTTGTCCCCTCCTCCTGGCCCGTCCTGTCTGTCTTGCTTGTCCCCCTCTGCCCTCCTCAGTACCTGTCTGCTTCTGGTTCTGGTTCTTATGAGAGCTGTTTTTCTCAGGACACGTTCTGCTCTGATGACCCACTTTTCCACAACTGAAACATTTGAAGTCATCAGTTGTTGCATAGATGATGTAGTCGAAGTCGTCCACTCTCAGGTTGAACACCAGGTTGAGCCCCTTGCTCCTGTTGTTGGGGATCATGAGCAGCTGTCTCCTGTGAGACACCACGTGCTTCAGGAGAGGAGACCTGCACCCAGAGGACACCTTCCTCACCGTCGACACTATCCTCCCGTATCTTGATAGTTCTCTGGTGATGTCTTCATCTCTGATGAACGGTGGGACGTTGGACACGGTTACCTTCACAGCCGGCGTGCTGAGAGGATACACGGGGAAGAAGTTATCGCTGACCTCGATCCCGTTGTCAAGCACCACTTACGCATTTCTGATGGTATCTAAAAAAATGACCACAGCATTGTTCATTCGCACAGTGGACTTCACACTGCTGTGTCCGACAAGTTCATCCACTGCCAGGCTGCATTCCTCCACTGAAACCGGGAAAGTCGGCGGAATCTTTATGCCGCTTTATGCTGCAACCACTCACAAACAACGACTCTAAAAACAGCTAAATGTTCACACAAACACCGTGAGATACACGATCACATTCAACTTCAACTAGTGACGAAAAAATACAGAGGAAATCAGTGTTAATCGCTCTCAAACACGCTCCGTCACCTCCTCACTCCTTTGTTGGGGTCTGACCATATGGCTTCAACATGTGCTGTGAAGAAAGAGAATCAAGAATCACTTTTTCAAGCAAAGGTTTCATCCTGATTTGTAGTTTGATGAGCGCAAACCTCCTCGGAAGGAATTTCACACTCGGGTGTGAATTTCCCCCCCCCCAAAAAACCATGGTCACCTGAATGCACCGCTGCAATCTCATTGGCCGAAGGCCAAGAGACCCCAGGACCCCTGTGGTTCAACCACTGTTCTACAAAACTGTCTGTAACTCACACCTCAATGCTTTTTCCCTTCGACCTCCGTCGAACAGGGAGCACACACAACGTTCTCTTCACCCGGACCTTCGTCCTGGACACATGAAGACACATCGGCCTCTCCTCCCCCCTCCAGCACCACGCTGGCCACACCAGGCCACGAGAAAGCAACAGCCTTCACCCCTCATCAAACCCTGACAGGTCACGAGCCATTTCGCTGGACGAAACAGACAGTACTCCACTTTGAGTAAGGCTCCACTCAGCCCGCGTAACGAATCCGCATCCCGTTCTCCGCTTTTTGCTTTTCCCCCCTTTTTTGTGCACAAACCGGCACAGAGGAGTCCGACGAAGCCTCGCTCCTCTCGTGACCGACGATTCCTGGTAAGACGCGCAGACACGCCGTCTCATCCGAAGTTAACTGTCCTCCCTGCAGCGAGTACAGATCGGACCTGCGTTTGCTCCAGAGCCACGCCAACGGACCGAAGCCGCACCAGCAAAAGCCGTGCTGTAGGTGTGTGGAAATAAACAAGGAGTCGAGTATTCCCTTTGGCTGCACCTTGTGGCCATTTATTTCCATCCATACAAAACATAAAACACATTCACTTCCTGTCACCCTTTAACCCCCTCTGTCACCAGGGTTACGCCCCTTTCCTTAAAGGGGCCCCGTGAATTCGGTCGTCCCCTACATGCCTCCCCCCAGAATTCACCAACTCCCGAGATTAGTCCCAACCATTAATGTTTGGGGGCCCGGATCAACCCACCAGCCCGACTCCGTGTCTCTGGGGCCGGAGGCAGAACCACCGTTGAAGGCCCCCTCCGGGTCCTGTCGTGCTGAGGTGGGAGGGCACGAGGCCGCCCCCGCCGTGGGGGTTCAGCCAACCGTACAGGTTGGTCCAGGTCCAGATGTGCTGGTTTAAGGCGGTCAACCGACACGTACTCCAGCTTGCCGCCCATGTCGACCTTGCAGGTTTTGTCTCCGGTCTCCAGCACCCGAAACGGCCCGACGTAGGGGGGTTGAAAGGGTCCACGGTGGCCATCTGGTGAACAAACACATACTCCGCTGACCTGAGGCTGGACGTTTGTTGGTTGCAATATTAATTGATCTGATCATTTATTATTTTGATTTAATAAACTCTGTTATACTTTAAGGAGCAGTCGTCTGTGATTACTTGTGCATATGTATTTGATAAACCTGTATGTAGTAGCCTGTGCTCGAACTTAAAACCTTCACTGTCACTGAATGTATAGTCATACGCAGACTATTGACATTATGAGTGACTACTAATTATGAGACTTAGTTTTATCGTTTGGTTATTGGTCCCTGTTCGCAGGGTGGTGCCCCGTTGTTATTAATAATCATTAATAATTGTTACATACATCAATAATTCTATTGATGTCAAGAATTCAGTTTCTTAAATGCTGATAACCCAAACACGCTCCTTTACGTTCCCAACACCTTCCACTGAGAGAGAGAGAGAGATGTTATGTTCATGTTATTGTGTATTGATGTTATTGTGTATTAATGTTATTGTGTATTAATGTTATTGTGTATTGATGTTATTGTGCATTGATGTTATTGTATGTTTAATTGTCTGATGCTTTGGCAATACTGTTTCTAAAACTTTCATGCCAATAAAGCAAAATTTGAATTGAATTGAATTGAGAGAGCGAGAGAGAGAGAGAGAGATCTGTAGATGACGCAGTCAACATGGCCCATCACTTCATCCTGCAGCATCTGGACTCCCCAGGAACCTACGCCAGGATCCTGTTTGTGAACTTTTTGGGGCCAGAAATCTCCTCACAATGAAAATGGAGCAGGCTAGCACACGTGGAATGATAGCTTTTCAGTCACACGGCGCTAAAAACATTACCGAAACTGATTTACAATTATAAGGAATTTAATTCCACTGATGCAAGTACGATTACAGTTAAACATTGGAGTATATACTCCTATGAAATATTAAAACAATAAAACCCCATTTGCAAAAACCTCACTCGGCTCCTCAGGTGAAAAACACGTCCGTCCTCCGAGGGCCATCACAGAGAGAGAGGGAAAAAGACTTTTAAATTAAACCTCCCACCCCTGTTCGGCACACCTCCTCTTCCATTTATCTCGATTCCTATTGGCTAACTTCCAGGAGTGTATTCGGCTGTCTGCCCGAGTCTACTAACACATTCAATGTCTGTCAGTTACATTTTAACCCCTTCTATAATAATCCTTCAGTATGAAAGTTAAACTTCTGCAACTTGGCAGAAGCTTCATGTTTTTTTTAGCTACTATTCCTACATCACTTTATGTTTATCTTAATTATGCATTCCCAAAACCCTTATGATTATGACTAATTATGAATTGTTAATTATGAATTATTAAACACTTTTATTATATCTACTAACTACAGTTTTTTGCTCAAATTTCTTACAATTCCCCCCTAACTCACAGTTCACTGTGAGTTAGCTACTCAAATGTAGTTAGTTATTCAAATGTAGTTAGTTACTCAAATGTAGTTATTTACTCAATGTCCCTGGAGACCTCCCCCCTACTCAATCCAGGGAGAGGCTCCCTATCTATCTAAACAGAGGCAAACAATTCATGCATACAGATATCATTTCAAGTATTTCTGTTCAGTCCGTTTCAAAATTGAGTCCGTAAAAAGGGAAAGATAGAATCCGTAAAAAAGGAAAAGATCGAATGCGTTGAAAATCACTGCCTTCCATGTCTTGGGGCTGGCAGGATCAGGATACAGCCTGTAGGCTAGAGAACACATACTGAGAAGCCTTGACTGTTCTTTTATACTTGACAAAATTACATTTCTTAATCTTTACACCCTAAAATCCCCTTATAACCCAATTAAACAAAAAATAAAATCTCAAAATACTCATCCAAAACAATCCGTCTATTTCCCAAATTTCCAATATCTCACCGGATGTGTTAGAAGTCCATCTGGGCCTTTATCAGGTCCTTCAGGATCTCCGAGAGGATGGTCAGGAACCGCTTGTGAAGTTCTGCTATGGCACCGCTGGTGGCCTCATCTAGACTGTGGCCATCAGAAGCTCCAATTCTCCCTCATCCTCGACACATAACTGGTTGCCCTGGACTGGTGTCTGGCTCATCGGTGAAGCAATAAACCCCTGTAGAGGTCCACGGATGCAAGGGAACCCCCATCCACAGACAACTAGGAGGCTTATGACGACAGCACACAGAATAATTACGATTGCCAAAAATGTATGTTTCCACTGGCCAAACATACTTCCCAACCAGTCGGTGAATGGATTCGTGACACCAGAGTTGTCTGCTAGCTCTTGGCTGAGTGCTGTCAGTCCCTCCAGAGCCCTGGTCACCGATCCATCAGGAGCTGTGTTATTTGGAATGAAAGTACAGCACGCAGACCCAAACATCTGGCACACGCCACTTTTCTCTGCTAAATCATATCTAATGCCATTCTGTTCTGCAAGGTCATAAAACTAGTCTTCGCCAGCTGTGCATGCAGTCCTGATATGGCGTCACTGGTGAAGTTTACAAAACGCTGTTGGTTATAGTAAATATAGTTGATCCAATCGACATTTTTATTAATCATCACCCTCTGAGAGAAAACAGATTCTAAATCTGCTGCTATTTGATTTCTGGCTTGAAAGTCATTAGACACCCCCCTTGGCAGTCTTATGACATCTTATGTACACTTGGTCATCAAAGGCTCCCTTCGGGCCACCGGCATCTCTTTTGGATCTTCTGTTAGCATGTGGGCGTGGAGAGATGAGTTCTCTATAAGTTGCATCAGTGACAGGCAAGATATAGAATGACAATATAAGTTGCACCAACGCACATCTACCTGTCCAATCTTTAGGCAGGATTGGATGTATGGTTCTTCCTCCACACCACCACCATAAATCAGCTCTAGGTGCTGTCTGTCTTAACACACTGTTATATAGATAGTCGCTAGCATTGTGACTGTTGCTACAATTTGCAATAATTTGCAATAATACTACCTACATTGGGCCCCTTAGCTGTATCTGAGACTATACAATCAAATGGACCCTCTGTAACCTTGAACAGAGGTGGGGTATTATATTCTACAGGTGGGTAATCCCAGTGCAGCCTCTGACAAGTGTGATGGAGGGGCAAAGTGTCATCAGTAAACAGAGTTAAAATACAACTAAATTCAGGACTTATGAGTCTGAATCTTGAAGGAACTGGTGTTGCTAGGGGTTGCTAGGTCCTGAACACACAATACAATCTGTACTTCTCCGACTTGAAGCCGTATATTGTACCCACCATAAATTCCCATCTGCCATTCCAGTTTCCACCCCTTACCTCATTCTCTGCGTCAGTCATATGTCGAACCTGGTCTTTTTGACAGGCTTAACAATAATCCTAATGAGCCCTTGTGGGGCAGGACTATCAGTAGTTGCCTTTCCCTGTACTACGTAAAGTCCTCAGTCAGTCAATTTTGGGTCTGTTAAGGTAAGTCTTAAAGGATTATATCTACCCACCCCCTTTGTACACATCACAGGCATAATATGATAACAGCTTCCCATACTTATGTGTGGCAGGCCCACACTGGTCAGTTATGATGCACATGGTTTTGGACATCCACCCGTAGGTGTGTTCATACCTGGGACAGGAAACTACTTCACAGAAGTCGAACTGGACCGTTGATGTTGTACCTTCTTTGAACGTAAGAGTGAGAGTTACATTTTCATAGGTGAGTGTCGTCAGAGAAGCCTCTCTACGTGGTCTGAGATCGGTTTGATTAGCTACTGAGGCTAGATGTCGAATCCTGATGTAGTCATGCATGTGATCTGGTTCCTGTCTGTGGTTAATTCCACATACTAAGAGGGAAACTACTGAACTCAGGAATAAAATAATTACAGACTTCCATAACCCACTGACCTAGAGTCTCCTACAGGATGCCCTCGCTTAAACTGTGGGGAAAACGTCATCTTCAGTACTGTCTAAACCCCTCTTTTGAGGTGTCTTTGGCTTCAAATTTTCCTGTTTGATGTTCAATCCTGTCTCTGCGAGTGTCTTACTCGTTACCTTCGCTGCTGCACAGTGAGTGAGGTGGTGCCAAGTCGCTCCCATTTTACCTTTTCTGCATGTGAGGTTGCCAATACTACCTCCCATGGACTGGTCCACCTTGGTTCACTCCACCTGCGCTCGTGGACTCTTATCCACACCAGACTGCCTGGTGACACGTCAGCCTGCTTCCTTTCGTCAGCTGCTGCTTCTGCGTTTGTCACCTGAGAAAACAAAACTCGGCTCATGTTAGTTAGAGCTCCCGTATATTTCTCAATTTCTAGAGTTAGCAAGTCTAGGCTAGGACCTATCACTGAGTTAGAGGACTTGGATTGTGCTGTATTTAAATTCAAAGTTGTGGTTTATCATGACGTTATTAATCTCAAAAATTGTGAGTAGCACCTTTACTGAAAACTATTCTAAATGTGGATCTACAAAAAATGTTTGACACCTTACCATATCCCCCCTTCACCTCGATATCTCTGCTGTAAGGGATCACATGGCAACCATCTATGTATCTTGGCTATACACTGAACCTCCCCATGGTCCTGGTGACAGCATGGGCATCTGTTGATGTCTCATGGGAGGAGGTCCAGCTGGACCTGGTCGTAGGTACTGCTGATGTTGTGGTGGGAACGGAGCATGTTGTGGTGGTGCATTGGGCTGTCTTCCTCTTCTTTTATGTGGGCAATCTCTCTGCCAATGACCTTCTCTCCCACATACGTAGCACACTCCTCTACCTACAGGTCTTTCATACTCTCCTCTGTAGTTACCTCTCCCTCTGTTGGATGCTCGTGCACGTCCTCTGCCTCTATAATGTGGTGGAGGTTGGTAGTACACCACTGTGGAGGCTGGTACTGCTGGATTTGGTTGGTATGAGGTCGGGGGTGCGGGGCTTTATTTTATATTTCACTTTATCTTATATTTCACTTTATCTTATATTTCACTTTATCTTATATTTCACTTTATTTTATATTTTACTTTATCTTATATTTCACTGCATCTTATATTTCACTTCATCTTATATTTCACTTTATCTTATATTTGACTTTATTTTATATTTCACTTCATCTTATATTTCACTTTATTTTATATTTCACTTTATCTTATATTTCACTTTATTTTATATTTCACTTTATTTTATATTGTACTTTATCTTATATTTCACTTTATTTTATATTTCACTTCATCTTATATTTCACTTTATTTTATATTTCACTTTATCTTATATTTCACTTTATTTTATATTTCACTTTATTTTATATTTCACTTCATCTTATATTTCACTTTATTTTATATTTCACTTCATCTTATATTTCACTTTATTTTATATTTTACTTTATCTTATATTTCACTTTATTTTATATTTCACTTTATCTTATATTTCACTTTATTTTATATTTTACTTTGTCTTATATTTCACTTTATTTTATATTTCACTTTATCTTATATTTCACTTTATCTTATATTTCACTTTATCTTATATTTCACTTCATTTTATATTTTACTTTATCTTATATTTCACTTTATTTTATATTTTACTTCATCTCATATTTCACTTTATTTTATAATTCACTTCATCTTATATTTCACTTTATTTTATATTTCACTTCATCTTATATTTCACTTTATTTTATATTTCACTTTATCTTATATTTCACTTTATTTTATATTTTACTTTATCTTATATTTCACTGCATCTTATATTTCACTTCATCTTATATTTCACTGCATCTTATATTTCACTTCATCTTATATTTCACTTTATCTTATATTTCACTTTATCTTATATTTCACTTTATTTTATATTGTACTTTATCTTATATTTCACTTTATCTTATATTTCACTTTATTTTATATTTCACTTTATCTTATATTTCACTTTATTTTATATTTTACTTTATCTTATATTTCACTTTATTTTATATTTTACTTTATCTTATATTTCACTTTATTTTATAATTCACTTCATCTTATATTTCACTTTATTTTATATTTCACTTCATCTTATATTTCACTTAATTTTATATTTCACTTCATCTTATATTTCACTTTATTTTATATTTCACTTCATCTTATATTTCACTTTATTTTATATTTCACTTGATTTTATATTTTACATTATCTTATATTTCACTTTATTTTATATTTTACTTTATCTTATATTTCACTTTATCTTATATTTCACTTTATCTTATATTTCACTTTATTTTATATTTCACTTTATCTTATATTTCACTTTATTTTATATTTTACTTTGTCTTATATTTCACTTTATTTTATATTTTACTTTATCTTATATTTCACTTTATTTTATATTTTACTTTATCTTATATTTCACTTTATTTTATATTTCACTTTATCTTATATTTCACTTTATCTTATATTTCACTTTATTTTATATTTCACTTTATCTTATATTTCACTTCATTTTATATTTTACTTTATCTTATATTTCACTTTATTTTATATTTTACTTCATCTTATATTTCACTTCATCTTATATTTCACTTTATTTTATATTTCACTTTATCTTATATTTCACTTTATCTTATGTTTCACTTTATCTTATATTTCACTTTATTTTATATTTCACTTTATTTTATATTTTACTTTATCTTATATTTCACTGCATCTTATATTTCACTTTATCTTATATTTCACTTTATCTTATATTTGACTTTATTTTATATTTCACTTTATCTTATATTTCACTTTATCTTATATTTCACTTTATCTTATATTTTACTTTATCTTATATTTCACTTTATCTTATATTTCACTTTATTTTATATTTCACTTTATTTTATATTTCACTTTATTTTATATTTTACTTCATCTTATATTTCACTTTATTTTATATTTCACTTTATCTTATATTTCACTTTATTTTATATTTCACTTTATTTTATATTTCACTTCATCTTATATTTCACTTTATTTTATATTTCACTTCATCTTATATTTCACTTTATTTTATATTTTACTTTATCTTATATTTCACTTTATTTTATATTTCACTTTATCTTATATTTCACTTTATTTTATATTTTACTTTGTCTTATATTTCACTTTATTTTATATTTCACTTTATCTTATATTTCACTTTATCTTATATTTTACTTTATCTTATATTTCACTGCATCTTATATTTCACTTTATCTTATATTTCACTTTATCTTATATTTCACTTTATTTTATATTTCACTTTATCTTATATTTCACTTTATCTTATATTTCACTTTATCTTATATTTTACTTTATCTTATATTTCACTTTATCTTATATTTCACTTTATTTTATATTTCACTTTATTTTATATTTCACTTTATTTTATATTTTACTTCATCTTATATTTCACTTTATTTTATATTTCACTTTATCTTATATTTCACTTTATTTTATATTTCACTTTATTTTATATTTCACTTCATCTTATATTTCACTTTATTTTATATTTCACTTCATCTTATATTTCACTTTATTTTATATTTTACTTTATCTTATATTTCACTTTATTTTATATTTCACTTTATCTTATATTTCACTTTATTTTATATTTTACTTTGTCTTATATTTCACTTTATTTTATATTTCACTTTATCTTATATTTCACTTTATCTTATATTTCACTTTATCTTATATTTCACTTCATTTTATATTTTACTTTATCTTATATTTCACTTTATTTTATATTTTACTTCATCTCATATTTCACTTTATTTTATAATTCACTTCATCTTATATTTCACTTTATTTTATATTTCACTTCATCTTATATTTCACTTTATTTTATATTTCACTTTATCTTATATTTCACTTTATTTTATATTTTACTTTATCTTATATTTCACTGCATCTTATATTTCACTTCATCTTATATTTCACTGCATCTTATATTTCACTTCATCTTATATTTCACTTTATCTTATATTTCACTTTATCTTATATTTCACTTTATTTTATATTGTACTTTATCTTATATTTCACTTTATCTTATATTTCACTTTATCTTATATTTCATTTTATTTTATATTTCACTTTATCTTATATTTCACTTTATTTTATATTTTACTTTATCTTATATTTCACTTTATTTTATATTTTACTTTATCTTATATTTCACTTTATTTTATAATTCACTTCATCTTATATTTCACTTTATTTTATATTTCACTTCATCTTATATTTCACTTAATTTTATATTTCACTTCATCTTATATTTCACTTAATTTTATATTTCACTTCATCTTATATTTCACTTTATTTTATATTTCACTTGATTTTATATTTTACATTATCTTATATTTCACTTTATTTTATATTTTACTTTATCTTATATTTCACTTTATCTTATATTTCACTTTATCTTATATTTCACTTTATTTTATATTTCACTTTATCTTATATTTCACTTTATTTTATATTTTACTTTGTCTTATATTTCACTTTATTTTATATTTTACTTTATCTTATATTTCACTTTATTTTATATTTTACTTTATCTTATATTTCACTTTATTTTATATTTCACTTTATCTTATATTTCACTTTATCTTATATTTCACTTTATTTTATATTTCACTTTATCTTATATTTCACTTTATCTTATGTTTCACTTTATCTTATATTTCACTTTATTTTATATTTCACTTTATTTTATATTTTACTTTATCTTATATTTCACTGCATCTTATATTTCACTTCATCTTATATTTCACTTTATCTTATATTTGACTTTATTTTATATTTCACTTTATCTTATATTTCACTTTATCTTATATTTCACTTTATCTTATATTTTACTTTATCTTATATTTCACTTTATCTTATATTTCACTTTATTTTATATTTCACTTTATTTTATATTTCACTTTATTTTATATTTTACTTTATCTTATATTTCACTTTATTTTATATTTCACTTCATTTTATATTTCACTTTATTTTATATTTTACTTTATCTTATATTTCACTTTATTTTATATTTCACTTTATCTTATATTTCACTTTATCTTATATTTCACTTTATTTTATATTTTACTTTATCTTATATTTCACTGCATCTTATATTTCACTTCATCTTATATTTCACTTTATCTTATATTTGACTTTATTTTATATTTCACTTTATCTTATATTTCACTTTATCTTATATTTCACTTTATTTTATATTGTACTTTATCTTATATTTCACTTTATTTTATATTTTACTTTATCTTATATTTCACTTTATCTTATATTTCACTTTATCTTATATTTCACTTTATTTTATATTTCACTTTATCTTATATTTCACTTTATTTTATATTTTACTTTGTCTTATATTTCACTTTATTTTATATTTCACTTTATCTTATATTTCACTTTATCTTATATTTCACTTTATTTTATATTTCACTTCATCTTATATTTCACTTTATTTTATATTTCACTTCATCTTATATTTCACTTTATTTTATATTTCACTTCATCTTATATTTCACTTTATTTTATATTTCACTTCATCTTATATTTCACTTTATTTTATATTTGACTTTATCTTATATTTCACTTTATTTTATATTTCACTTCATCTTATATTTCACTTTATCTTATATTTCACTTTATTTTATATTTCACTTCATCTTATATTTCACTTTATTTTATATTTCACTTTATCTTATATTTCACTTTATTTTATATTTCACTTTATTTTATATTTCACTTCATCTTATATTTCACTTTATTTTATATTTCACTTCATCTTATATTTCACTTTATTTTATATTTCACTTTATCTTATATTTTCTGTAAATTTAATTTGTTTCTACTTTGCATTGTTGATTGTTGTTGATTGTTGTTAAATGTTAGGCACCTCCCGTCATGTCAAATTCCATACAATGGCAATAAACGGTTTCTGATTCTGATTCTGAGAGAGGGAGAGAGAGAAGGAGAGAGAGAGAGGGAGAGAGGGAGAGAGAGAGAGAGCGAGAGAGAGAGATAGAGAGAGAGAGGGAGAGAGAGAGAGAGGGAGAGAGAGATAGATAGAGAGATCGAGAGGGGGAGAGGGGGAGAGAGAGAGAGATGGAGAGATAGATAGAGATAGAGAGGGAGAGAGAGAGGGAGAGAGAGATAGAGAGAGATGGAGAGATAGATAGAGAGGGAGAGAGAGAGGGAGAGAGAGATCGAGAGGGGGAGAGAGAGAGAGAGAGAGAGAGAGATGGAGAGATAGAGATAGAGAGGGAGAGAGAGAGGGAGAGAGAGATAGAGAGAGATGGAGAGATAGATAGAGATAGAGAGGGAGAGAGAGATAGAGAGAGATGGAGAGATAGAGATAGAGAGGGAGAGAGAGAGGGAGAGAGAGATAGAGAGGGAGAGAGAGATAGAGAGAGATGGAGAGATAGAGATAGAGAGGGAGAGAGAGAGGGAGAGAGAGAGGGAGAGAGAGATAGAGAGAGATGGAGAGATAGATAGAGATAGAGATAGAGAGGGAGAGAGAGAGGGAGAGATAGATAGCGATAGAGATAGCGATAGAGATAGAGATAGAGAGAGATGGAGAGATAGATAGAGATAGAGATAGAGAGGGAGAGAGAGATAGAGAGCGATGGAGAGATAGATAGAGATAGAGAGGGAGAGAGGGGGAGAGGGAGAGAGAGAGAGAGAGAGAAATAAGGATCTGTGTCTGTTCTGGAATGAATTTTCTTTGTATGATTGTTGCACAATGTTGAATGGCAGAAAAACACTTTTGATTTTAAATGTCAAGGAGACTGACATTTACTGTTAAGTTTCAGTCAGCTTAAACCTTTTTTGTCCAGATGCTCAACTGCCTACCTGAGCTGGGAATGTCTTAACATAACAAACTACAGCACATAAGTGTATATTCTGTATATAAGTATGCCAAAGAAAATTGATCTAGTTAATCACCAATAGCTTATTTAGCTTAAGTGTTTCCCAAAATCTTCACTACATTTAATTATCTGCTGACAGTGTTCATTTTCTGGTAAGTGTGGTATGAGATGTGACATTTAGCGCGACATCTTTTCAGAAAAAAGATTTCAAATTGCATGAGGATGATATCTTAGGATCATAACAAACCTCCCTGATGTTGAAATGATTTAAACAAACTATATGCCACACAGGGCAAGTGCCTGCTTTGTCTAATTTGCCCAGTTGGTAATCCAGCTGTGGCTGAATGAACATCAAGATAGTTAAGTACAGTTGTAGTCAAGATGCAAATACATAAATTATCTTTCAGAAATGATCAGCTATATTTAAAGGAAATTAAAAATGATTTTACGTCAGGTTACAATACAGAGGTTAACTTCGCGTTTCTACTTTTTTATTATTGATTCGCCAAATTTGTTTAAATGTATGTCTTTTTTTTTAACTGAATCATTGTGAGGAAAATTATAGACACTTGAGCTTAGACACCAGTACCATCGTGAAGAACCTGACCTATTCACAAAAGATATGATACTGAAGAAATATGTACCCAAAGTGTTTATTCCACTTTTATATCTTTTTCAATATATAGGTAGTTTCAGCCTATGTCGAATATTAGTTACTTTAGCCGTGCTTTAGCTGCCCTTCCCCCTCAATCATTCAGGCAGATAATGCCTCCTCCTCTGAAGAATGTATTTGTCATGTATATAATGGCTACGTCAACAGGGAGGCCGAGCTTAAACAGGGATACTCTCTGAGGGACACTGACCATGATGCAAAGACTTGGCCACTTGTATGTCAGCCAAGTGATGATATTTTAGCCAACGAAAGCTGAGAGACTTGCCCTTTCATTCTGTCACACACGGAAAACTATTTGTATGCCGCTCAAAGTGCTAAAGAGAGCTCAGTGTGATGGCACCCAGTCCAGATTCATTTCACTCCAGATAAAGGCTCCTCACAGCTTTTCTGTTGAGAGAGATCTTCACTCGTTTTGTCATAGTTTCAACCACTGATTCACTGTGACTTTATTCACGTAGCATATTTCCACCAAAAATGAGGCCATTGATACATTTGACCTTTCAACTTCTTTATCTTAAATACAGAGACTGAATTTATGAATCAGAAGGAGCGTGAACTCATTCTGAAGTGTATATCACACCTCATGCAAGAGTTCCACGATGATGCACAGGGAACGGATCGAAGTGCAAGAAAGACAGACGAAAGGGGATGGACTCGAGTGACTGTCATCTTAAACACACTGGTGAGGAAATGACTTATTGCTTAGCACATAAGATGCACATATAGTTTGACAACAGTGAAAACTAAGGGTTCAGTTACATATGTTTGTGGTCTACAATCAGTCATTTATTAATATGATTAATATGATCAGGATTCAGTATGAGGTGCCAGTGATTTTGAAACGCAGCAATGAGTTAGTTTCAAATAAACAAGATCTGTTTAAAAAATCAAATGTCTAAATGTGTCTAAATGTGCAGAATTATTCACTTCCTGTTTACCAGATACATGAAGTCATTCTCAAATACAAATGGCTCACTGTCTTAGATTCACAATTGAACGTGTTGATAGAATAATGATTTCAGATGAGAACATGCAGGTCACATGAATAATCACTATTAAATATTCATAATGAAAACTAGACATGTTAAAACGAATAAAATGAGTAAATTGAAAATGAATAAAAGTTTGTAAAGAAAAAAGAACCAAATCAAATTTAGTTTGAGAAACTGTGAGTGAAGATTCTGACTGTTAACTGGCACCAGAACATATATGGCATTTAATGTGACATTTTATTTGAACACAAAAATGTATTAAATGATTCACTGCAAAACTCACAATAATTTGTTTCTGCAAATAAAGCTGCTGTTAAGAGATATTAGTAAGGGTTCATTTTCATAACAGGCTTCTGATTATCACTTATTATCCTGCTTGTCCATGGGGGGGGGGGGGGACCGCACATGTCCTACACTCAGAGACTGTTCTACAGTAAAGGAACTATGCACACGGTGGAAACATTGTGGAGCACCATGTAGAATCAAATGACAGCACAACAACGCAGGAACACACTTCGCACTAGATTATGAATGAATCTATTGCCTCAGTGCATGCTGGGATGGTTCTCAACACACCTACCTCATGGAACCGCATCACACAATCAGCATCAGCCAGATATGTATGCTGCTCGTGTCAACGCTCCACAACATTTCCCTTTATTTCAAGGGCGCGCGGCAACCCAAGATAACTTCATCTCGGGATTACAAACCAATCCTCCAAATGCTTTCAAAGAGTCAAGTTAGTGGATGAGAATGAAGATGATTCGTTTGTCCTGATCTCTGCTGCTTATAAACCACATTTTACCATCAGGTGCCTGGACTGCAGTGATTTATTGTCAGAGTGATATAGCAAGTAAAAGCAAAGTCATTGGAAACTGTCACACATTTTAAATTGGATTGAAGTACTCACCAAAGCACTTTAAGAATTAGGAGCTGAAAGCAAATTCAGCTAAATGTTCTGTAGCAGCATTTGGAGTCTCATGAAATACTCTCATTGAATGATTTCTCTGGTGATTCTGTTGTTGTGAGCCTTCTTGAACGGGAGGTACAGGATAATTGGCTAACGTGGCTTTGTGTGAGTCTTTCATCATCTAAATGTGTCTAAAATAAAATGATTATTGATTACAGAAAGTTACCCCCAAGCCAACTGCCAACTGTAAAAAAGGTGTTCACATTGACCTCGTGAATATCTACCATGTTGGGCTTACAACTCAAAGAAGGTCCAGCTAAACGTTTCATGATGACTCTCGATGTTTAATGATGATTTTATTTTACACATGTTTCATTTAATCTCTTTAACCTTTTGTATTAATGCTTGGTTTGAGAGTATAACTCTGGCGTCAGGCTGTGCACTTGGACATTAATAACAGGCAGATTTCTGAGAAGGGCTAACACTGTATTGGACTGCCACGTCTCCTTCATCCCAAGTGCTATCAAGATGCTTTATATCATAAAGCATCTTGCACGTCTCTTGCAGACTTGCACTTTTGTACATCTGTACTTTGTATGGATTTTCATTTCCCTGTTCTAGCTCTGTTTTATTGTGTGGATGTGGCGTCTTTTTGTACTCTGTTTTACGTGAACCCTGGCTGCAAAACAAATTTCCCCCTTGAATCTTGAAAACAATGTCCTAAGGAGAGTCTCTATGTTCCTGGAACAAATATTTTAGCTCCCAGATGTTTGTTAATAGGGTAAAACCTCAACACTTATACAACTAACTGTTAACAAGTTGCTCAGTTACCTTCACATATTCTTTAGATTGTTCTGCCAAGATAATGTGTCAATTCCATTAATACATAGATGTCCTATAACATGAGCAGCCATTAACACACCCGGTCAACAGAAAGCTAAGAATTCACATGGCCTTCAAAGAGCATTCAGGATTTACCCAAAAGTTGCTCGTCATCCGAGTGCTGTGGTTGGACAATGTCAGTCTGTTTGTGCAAAGTGATGAAAAGTTCCAAAATTGTGTCTTTAGCCTCTATGTTTGCCAGGTTTTATGGATTAAGATGCTCTCTAGCTGATAAAACCAACTAAATCTAACTATCAGGCATATAGAGTGATGAAAAAAGTTCTGGATACTTGAGGTGCTGAGGCAATCTAGATCAGTGGTTCTCAACTGGTCTGGCTGCGGGACCCACCATCACCCCTTCATGACAAGCCACACGCACAACCCAAATTATATATAATTTGGGTATATCTATATTCAAGAAGTCTAGTAGTAGTAACGCATCTGTGTAGTAAACAACTGCCAAATCAAATAAAGAAAGTACACATCAATTATATTTTAACAAATATTAATCTTATTTTTTCAAATTTAACTGGATGGATTATAAATAATACATAGAAATACATAAATGAATGCTCTTCTCATTTCAAGTAAAATAACGGCTGGATTAAAGAATAAATTTCGTAACGAAATTTACGACATTTTGGAAAGATTATTTTCACTGCAGCTCTAAATTCAGTCCATTCAGGGTGAAGTGAAAAGGCCACAATATTATGTTTTTCTCATCTTCTAAAAAGAGAATTTAGTGTTGGAAGAATTCACCTCTGTGACTCTGGTCTCTCTGGCCAATTTTCTCTTTTGGAAATCGTCCTATGAATTGACTTTCACAACTCAACAGTCCTGCTCTGCTCTCTCTCTCCTCGTCTCTCCCCGTGTGTCACGGTGTGGGAACATCTCACTCAAGTCAGGAAACTTGTCAGAATACTCATATTTGATTGGATGAGCAGCATCACGTGATGTGATTCACAACGCATTGGTCTGTGTTTTTCCTGCACCGCTGAACAAGTGCCGTAAATGCTGCATAAAAAATGCCCTTCATAATAAAATCACTTTTTGTCAGTCAAAGGCCCACGACACACTGAAAACAGGTCCGCGACCCACTTTTGGGTCGCGACCCACCAGTTGAGAATCACTGCTCTAGATGACTATCAGTCTCCAATGAAGCAATGTACTATCTCCAGTTTTTGGCCAAAGTTCTCCCAATTACAATGTATCTGGATTGAAAATAAGAAGTTGCCATTCCCTTGCTGTCAATGCACACTTTCCTGTGCTGCTCTCTGAGTGAATATCATAGCATTGAAGCCCGAATTGTGTTGAGCTGTGGCGAGTCACTCCTGTCCGGTTTGCATTGGCCGCTTCAACAAGACGTTTAAGCAGGAAGACCCCGCTGGAACACCTTTGGGCAATGGATTGATATAAATTCACAGTGACTGCCAGAGCTAAAGAACTGATGAAACCTTCAAAGATAAAAACCAAAGATGCTCTTACTCAGCTGAGACAAACAAGGTAAGGGCTGATTACACCTGATGAACTGCTCTGGTGATTTCAGAAAAAATACAAAAACCAAAGTTAAAAAAAAGTTGATTTCAAATTGTCATTAACTGTAAAAGCTGATGATGTTCAGCAGGACAGATTGTTGTTGTGTTGAAGCTGGTAAGAAATAATATTGGTGATGACAGACGTGGAGAAGAAAAATCCATGTGGCTGGAATATCAAACGGTCAGAGGCCTCTTTTTGTTTCCATTGGACCTAAAGCGAGAAGTTTGCTCAAAAAATGTAATTTCCATCTCATATTCCATATTCACAGGATCTCTGTGTGTCCTCTCTCTGGTTCACACTGCAGCAAGCCCGTCACACATACTGCCGTCTATACGGAAGATGGGACATCGAGGACCGGCTAATCCCTTGAAACTGCATGAACTTTGCTTTCTTTTTCTTTCTTTCTTTTTCTTTCCTGTGACCAGGAATCAAAGTTTGGGGATCAGGTAGGAGGCCGGCAGCAGCTCGCAGCCCCACCAAGCAGATTGCCTGCTGCTGTGCTGACTGAGGACTACTGCACACAAAGCATGAAAAGTGTGGATTCCGGGGGCCAAGAGCCCGCGTGGTGGGCTCTGCAATCCATGAGCGGCCCGGGGAGAAAGGAATGGCTCAGTCAGCAGGCCAGGGCCACTGGAGCGATGAAAAGATAATTCTCCCCCCCACCGCCGCTGGACCTCATGCGGCGTCAAACCATTTGTGAGCAGTGACACAGCCAGATTGGGCCGAAAGGATATGAGTGGGAAACTTCAAAACCTGCTCATGTTTCTGCAAACGTGAAAGGATTTGTATAACACATTCAGATTTGATGAACTTTCCCATGTTCTCTCTGGACAGCCCTTTTTTGTTGACATGATCAAATAATGAATCTCTTATGTGTAGATCCCTTCCCCCCCCCCCCCCCCCCCTGCTACCAAGTCCTGTTTCTAGTTGTCGGGTAGGGATGCTGTGCGGACCATTCCATCGTCTGTCCCAAGCTTATGGAGAACCGCTGACTCGCTGGCTTCCAGGAAACAGGGTGAGTGATTCTACTTTTCCTAGAGCAGCGATCTGCCTTTTTACCTCAAGCTGTCGGGAATCTGTCTGCTGTCAGAGCTGGAGACGCCAACTACAAACTTGATGCAATTACTCCTTCTGTTTGACAAACGTCCTTCTGATCTGTTTCCTCAGGACTGAAACTCTGTGTCTGTAACTGACTACGATTATGTGATAAGAGGTTATCACAGGACAATGAGATGTGCACACAGAGATAAGCCATTATCCTTGATGAAATGACCGTCGTTATCAACACATTGTCCAGAATTATTCTTATAACTTTGCTACCAAAGCTGCAGGTTTTGAAAGATAATTCCATGTGACAGTCAAAACTTGCAAGATTTCTGAGGAAATCTTAGCATCTGACATTAACACACTCGAAGAAGACTATCGTAGGTATTCCTCAAGAATAATGTAATATATGAAGGATTTCACTTTCTATTTGTTTCTTACACAAAGTGCACTTTCTTGCTCTGTTTCAGGTGCTGAAATGGAACATATATTTCTGATTCTTTTACTGTTTAGTAAGGCTTTATCAGTTGGAGCTCAATTCAATGGATACAACTGTGACGCCAACTTTCACAGCCGTTTCCCTGGTGAGGAACTCAACACTTTTTCTGTAAGACTAACTGGACCCTACATGTGAATGTCTCTTTAAAGGAAATGTCTCCACAAATTGGCTACATATACCAAAAATGAGATAATTCATTTTTTGCCTACAAACCAGTTCCTGATTTATGGTTTGAACAAAATTTAGAGTGATGGTTTTGAACTGTCATCCCAGAAGTGCACTTCTTACCTAAAAGATGATAAAAAAAAAATAAAGAAATCATCATTTCAATTTTTTTATCGAAATAAATGAATAACAAAATATCAAACCTAATATCTTGTGACTCATTTTAATGCCTGTATGCACCTGCCTCTGTTTGTGTGTCTTGCAGCGGAGAGGGATATAAGTGTGTACTGTGGGGTGCAGACCATCACCCTCAAGATCAACTTCTGCCCCGTCCTCTTCTCTGGCTACACAGACACTGACCTGGCCCTCAATGGACGCCATGGAGACTCCCACTGCCGTGGTTTCATCAACAACAACACTTTTCCCACTGTGGTAATCTTTAGTATCAGCCTGGCGACGCTGGAATCCTGTGGCAATTCCCTGGTGGTAAGAAAAGCAGGAATGGTTATAATGAATTGCTTGTTTAGCAGATTTGACATTATTGCTGTTAATGATGGAGTTGGATTTGGTGCTTCAACTTTATGGGTCAGAAATATTATAATATGAATAGCTTTGAGAAAATATGATCAAAGCTAATGAAAATATAGTTTACTGTAAAGGCTGGGTTATGTACAGTTTAACTGCTGAAAAGTGTAATAAAATGACTCATATTCTTAGGTGACTTGACAGTTACTTTTGTAACACTTTGTATGCTAAATGATACAGGCTAAACAATTACAAACTGAAGTGGAACATTTTAAAAACAGCAAAAAGCCTCCCCACCATTTATAGAAAAAGATCAGATGATGAGTGAAAAAAGAATCTTCAAACAGTTCAAAGGAAGTTTAAAAGTGAATCTTTTCTGTGTTCTGGGTTCAGCTGGATGCAGTGGCACAGTTCCTGGAGCGTCTCTGCTCGGATGAAAAGGGATTGAGTTGGGGATTAGTGAGGGGCCTTAGCATGCTTAGTAGTATGGCTGATGGTCCGGTCCGGTGTGCCCACAGTAAGATAATGGTGGTCAGTTAGAGCCAGAAGGAGGAGTGTCACTCACACTGGTTTTGTTTGCCTCAGGTCTCCACGGCTCAAGGGCCCAACGCTTATGGTAACCTGTCACTGGTGCAGATTGGAAACATATCGGGGTATATCGACACACCGGATCCCCCCACCATCATCAGCTACCTGCCAGGTCTGCTGTACAAGTTCAGCTGCAGTTACCCACTGGAATACCTAGTCAACAACACACAGCTGGCCTCGTAAGTCTCACTTCCACGTTTTCATTGGTTTGAAAGTGCTCTAGTAGGTTGCTACAGAGTCAGTAAGCCATCCATTGAAATAACTTCAACCAATTAACAAATGGGAAAAGAAAAAGTCATGGAAGGACATATTGCTACTGAAATACAGGGGGTGGACAACTAAATACAAATACAGTCTTTTTTTAGAATTTATGCTGTTCAGTTTTTGTTGACTCAGAGAGGTGTTAATAAAGCTGTTAATTTCTGAGGATGTTGTTTGTAATAATGTAAATTTGAGTCATTATGCCAACGGGGTGAACAAAGTAAAAGAACCACCGGCAATACATAATTAATACCGTCCACACACTAGTACTGAATTTCTGTCTCTGAGTCTGTCTTCCATGATGCACACAATTTGTATTGGAAGTATAATGCATTCAGAGACAACACCACCAGAAAATGAAGCCGAAAAGATAACATGGTGCTGGATCAACATGTCTCTGACAGAGTCGACAAAACTTGACAATTCTCAGCTTCAAAAGGGTTCTGGTGCTGTTGTTTTATATCTCATCATATTTTTGGTGTTTAAGTTGTGTCCACCTCTTGTATCTAAAACTTTTCTGGATCAAGTGGGGGAAGAAACAAGATTTACCATGGAGGGATAATGTTTACAACATGGCTAAAAAATAAAGATTTTTAATCTGAAGTTAAATGTGCTCAGTATGAAATTCAGATCATACCGCTCTCAAGATGGCAACAGCTGAGCCAGTGGCTCACAGCTAATAGTGCTCACAGCTAATAGTGCTCACAGCTAATAGTGCTCACAGCTAATAGTGCTCACAGCTAATAGTGCTCACAGCGCAAATAGTGCTAACAGCGTTAATAGTGCTCACAGCTAATAGTGCTCACAGCTAATAGTGCTCACAGCGCAAATAGTGCTAACAGCGTTAATAGTGCTCACAGCTAATAGTGCTCACAGCGCAAATAGTGCTAACAGTGTTAATAGTGCTCACAGCTAATAGTGCTCACAGCTAATAGTGCTCACAGCTAATAGTGCTCACAGCGCAAATAGTGCTAACAGCGTTAATAGTGCTCACAGCTAATAGTGCTCACAGCTAATAGTGCTCACAGCGCAAATAGTGCTCACAGCGCAAATAGTGCTAACAGTGCTAATAGTGCTCACAGCTAATAGTGCTCACAGTGCTAACAAAGTAAACAGTGCTAACAATGGCAACAATGCTGACAGAGCTAACAGTGTTTACCTGAGGGAGAATCGGAGGATAGGTGCTACGCATCATGATAACAGTGTTATCAGCTGTACCTGTCTATGAGAGCAGTGCAGAGAGGCGGCTGTTAGCAAACCAGTGGGGCACGCTCATATGCACTAACATCATAACACAAGATGCTGCAAGTTTGTTCTTCTTTATTAATATTGTGAATATTAGCAAGTAAAACACCATCTATGCTTACAGAATTATTTTCTGATTAAAAAAAATGCACATACCAGTCAGGAAAATGTCACTTCAAATATTGGAATCACCTTTCAAAATGTTTTTGGGAACTTTGATCTTTTCTTTATCTTCATTGAAGGTCAGCAGCTGCAATTTCAGTGAAGGAAAGCAATGGTACTTTCATCAGCACGCTGAATCTACTGCTTTACAATGTAAGTTCACATCAGTTGAGTCGATATATCTGTTATTTTGCTGCACAGCAGGGGAGCTTATAGGCTGCTGCACTGGAGACAAAGTCATATACCAAAGCTATAATAAGTCAGAAAGCATCAACGAGCATTCAAAGCTCGGCAGCTATGTTAAATGAATCTGCACCTTTTAAATCTGCAATTTCAGTATTTTCTGAGGATGATGATCTATGTATGAGATGGGAAGGATACCAAAGGTTCAGAAACCCTTTCATGCAGCAAATGACCTTTAATCCTGTAATTGGAGAAAATGATTCTCAATTTACCCTCAATTCATGTCACACCATACGCTAAATATAGTCAGCTTGAACCAAACACTAATAAAAGGGATTGTGTGGATACCAGATAAGAAATATGCAGGGATTCATGAAGTGTAGTGAAACTGAACAAATCATCCTCAACAGGATGAAGGGAAAGAGTGGGGTATTGTGACAAACTTGCTGAAATGCTATTGTGGTTTATGTACAGGACACGTCATACATTCAGCAGCTGTCCATCCCCATGGCAGGACTGACCCTGAAGACGCGAGTGTTTGCAGCCGTAAAAGCTTCTAACCTGGATAGGAGGTATTCAACCAATATCCAGCCATTCAATCTGAAGAAGTCACTTTATACCAAAACAACATATTTTTAGAGGGAGAGTAGGTTACCATATCCATTTATGTTGTCCATTATTAAATAATGCCATTGGTACAAGCAACCCTACCTATACTGACCATGGAGAGCAATACACAGTACTGTAAAGTGACACCTTTGGCTGCAACACAATGTGAAGAAAAACACAACTAACCTATATTTAGGTGATATAGAAGCAGAGTAGGGATTTATGGCACAACTCCACCTTTCTCCAAGAAGTTTTGACCTCTTCTATATTTAAGTTATGCCAGATCACAGTAAAAGTAAAAAAACGTGTTCTTAATTTGTTTATTAGACTCATTATAAGGATGTCTCAGAAAAATAACAGCTTATAAATTGAATCAGCCTGCTTTATAAATACACATGAGACAGATGAAGCATTAGGCTTTTAACTGTGTTATTTGTTCACCTGAGAATAACCTTTGTGTTTTACTGCTCCTGTTGATGATACACACAGTGCAGGCATGCACCATGTCAAAGTCTTGACTCTGACTTTGTACCTCTCTTTGATCTTAGACGTTTTTCTATCTGATCTCATGAATTCTGACAGAGTCTCTTAAGACTCACAAATTGTGACAGAGCATGAAAACCACATCGTACGTCACACTGCTGGTCCTGTATCTTTGTAATCGTTGTTGGAAATACATTCTGCTGAGTGCACCTGACCCCTCCAGAGAATTGACCAAATCCCCTGATGTTCTCTGACTAGATCAGATGTAAATAGATCTACGGTAAATTTGATCATTTTCATGGGATTTCATGACCAGCAGCAACACCTTCTGGGAAAACACTTGCATTTTGTGTTATTGCTTAAAAAAATGACTTATGATTTGCTTTTGTCAGACAGACTTACCTACTCCTTCGTTTTGAACATGACATGATTTGACTATGTGAAGCCTTTGTATTGTGGTCATTCGATCTTTGCCTGTGGGGCTAGTATTAGGAGGGAGAGTTACTTTGCCTGAAGGGTGGGAGTAAACACAAGGATTCTTCACAGATTTTAAGGGGAGATGGCTCATTGTTTATCACCTTATCCTGACTTCCTTTGTCACCAGAAATACATGAACTATGTCTGTGGCATGCCAATTTCCAACCCTGTCTCCTTCAAATATGTTAATGTCCTACAAATTTGCAACAGCAAATCCATTATGAAAGTATTACGAATACTATTAATACAATGACGCAATGTTGTTAATTAATAATCCAAGAATATGCAAGTATTGCTCATTTAAAAAATTGTACTGCTGGAAACAAGAGCTACTTAAATGAAAAGTGCACTCAGAGTGTATGTGCTCTAAACCAGGCGTGCCCACACTTTTTCGGCTTGCGAGCTACTTTTAAAATGACCAAGTCAAAATTATCTACCTCCATTAAAAATGCTGAATATACTTTATATTTGCAATATATGTTGTTTGATTTACTGATATATGTTGGCGTACCTTGTAGTCCTCTCCTTTAATACAACTCGTGTATTCTTATTGTGACAGTGCGTCTTGAGGCCCATACGTGCTGTCATTCGTTGCGATCCTAAGAACATTCCTTAGACCGACATCTTCCACAATACTAATCGGCTGCAGTTTGTATCCACTTCTCTGTAGCATTTGTTAGCTTGTCTTGCTTTAGTTTATCTATACTTCTCCCACACGCTGCATCAACGCAGTCTGCCGAATAGTTCCTCCACTTGCTCTCCTGCCAGAGAGCAATGGACTTTCAAAATAATAATAAAAAAATAAAATGCGTTAATGCCAAATAAAATAGTTGTTGGCGTTAATTAATGAATGCGTTAATGCGATAATAACGTGTTAACTTGCCCAGCACTAATATTTATCAGAATCAGAATCAGAACCGTTTATTGCCAATGTATGTAGCATATAAGGAATTGTCATGGCAGGTGGTGCATAACATTAGACAATACAATGAACAATCAACAGTGCGAGAAATAGAAACATTAAAATGTACAGTAGAATTTAAAACAATATAAAATAAAGTGCACGACAAACAGATAACAGGACTGTAAACAAGTGTAATATAAAAGTGACAAGTGTATTTAAATATGAAGTGATGTGCAGGGGAGCAGTAGGGAGGGAAGGAAATTGTCCTGGGGATGACAGAGTCAGTGGGGGTCCCGGGCTCTGTTAATGAGCACGACTGCGGATGGGAAGAAACTGTTCATGTGTCGTGAGGTCTTGGTGCTGATGGACCTCAGCCCCCTACCAGATGGAAGGGGCACAAATAGATCATGTCCAGGTTGGGAGGGGTCAGCTACAATCCTTATTGCTCGCTTCAGGGTTCTTGAAGTGAACAAGTCCTGGTGGGACGACAGATTGCAGCCAATCACCCTCTCAGCAGAGCGAATGATGCGCTGCAGTCTGCCCTTTCCTTGGCTGTGGCTGCAGTGTACCAGACCATGATGGAGGAGCAGAGGATGGACTCAATGATGGCTCTGTAGAAATGCACCATCATTGTCTTTGGCAGGTTGAATTTCTTCAGCTGCCTCAGGAAGTACATCCTCTGCTGAGCCTTCTTTGTGATGGAGCTGATGTTAGGCTCCCTCTTGAGGTTCTGGGATATGATGGAGCCCAGGAAGTGGAAGGAGTCCACAGCGTCGACGGAGGAGTCACACAGAGTGATAGGGGCTGGTGGGGCTACGTTCTTCCTGAAATCCACAACCATCTCCACTGTCTTTAGAGCGTTGAGCTCTAAGTTGTTCAGACCGCACCAGGTCACCAGATGGTCAGTCTCCCACCTGTAGGCGGACTCATCCCCACCAGAGATGAGTCCAATGAGGGTGGTGTCATCCGCAAACTTCAGGAGCTTGACGGACTGGTGACTGGAGGTGCAGCTGTTGGTGTACAGGGAGAAGAGCAGAGCGGAAAGAACTCAGCCTTGGGGGGGGGGGGGGGGGGGGAACCGGTGCTGATGGTCCGGGAGGCTGAGACGTGCTTTCTTAGCTTCACGGGCTGCTTCCTGTCAGACAGGAAGTCTGTGATCCACTTGCAGGTGGAGTCGGGCACGTGCAGCTGGGAGAACTTATCATGCAGCAGAGACGGGATGATGGTGTTGAAAGCAGAGCTGAAGTCCACAAACAGGATCCTGGTGTAGGTTCCTGGGAGTCCAGATGCTGGAGGATGAAATGAAGGGCCAAGTTGACTGCGTCATCTACAGACCTGTTGGCTCTGTAAGGGAACTGCAGGGGGTTCAGGAGTGCGTCGGTGAGGGTTATTAGGTGGGACAGGACTAGGCGGTCAAAGGACTTCATGACCACAGAGGTCAGGGCGATGGGCCTGTAGTTGTTATGTCCTGTGATCCTTGGTTTTTTGGGGACAGGGATGATGGTGGAGGCCTTGAAGCGGGCTGGTACATGGCATGTCTCCAGGGAGGTGTTGAAGATGTCTGTGAACACCTTTGTTATATGACAACAAAGCAGGTAGAATAACATATAACCCAAATAACATGATCAACAGGCCTCTGCACATTCCAGCAAGGGCACGGTCTATTTAAATATTATTCACATCGGAGGGAGCAATATTAACCATATCATAAAAACAACACGACAGAAAAATGAACACAGTAGTAAGGCTACTGCAGATGTAAAAAACAAAAGCTGCTGTTCACTATTTAAAGACAAAAGTCCATACTCCTTTCTTTGAGTACAAAGAGTTCAATGCCACGGTTGTACAGTACATCGGTGCGGTTCGGTTCCAGTAAGAAGTCCTTCTCGATTCAGTGACACATTTTAATGCGTTTGAGGGCTGAAAATGTCGAGCAGATATTGGGATTGTCACCACCAAATATGCCAAAACGTAAAAACGTCTTACATATCTTTAACCTTTAACTCTTACTACTACAATGTTCTGCTAGCTAGTTTCACAACAGTCACACTAGCCCACTGACCAATCAAGCTGCACATACTTGTAGGCAGTTAGAAGCTCTGGCACGTCAAAGAATACGCCCAACATGTCAAACAAAAAATCGGATTGGATGAAGACTATGACAATCAACAATACCGCCCCCATTTACTTAAACTGCAAATGGATTCACTTGTAATTCTGAAGGCCTTCGGGCAGATTTTTTGACTTAGAGACAGCATAGGGGCGAAATCTGATGGGATAAAAGCTCTACTTAAAACAAGCTGTGCTGGAAGCAGCGCAACTGAGGAAGACAGTAGCTGTGCAATGAGATAATGAGCTAATGGGAACAAATATTTACAATACATGTAGTGTATTTATGAAAAATAATTAAATTATAAAATAGCTATAACTTTGTGATTCTGTCTAGGCCAGCAGAGAAGGCTTGCTGGCCCTGACGGCCAACCACTGGGATTTAAGATGATCTTTCCTCCTTCAGCAGATAGATGTGACAACAGCCTTTTAGTGTCAAAATCCAAGTGAATGAACAATAAGTAAAACATTTTTGAGTGGATGAGGACTTTTATTGAAAAAATCAAAAGTAACTTGATGACCTGTTTTGTACTTTATTCAACGTTATGAAACGTTATTCCTCATATTTTGTGGGGTTTCCTGCAAAAGCCAGCAACACCTTTCAATTTCCATCTTTACAGGAAACAATTTAGTTTAGGAAACAAAGCTACTTAGTCAGGTTTAAGAAAAGATCGTGAAATACTTTCTTAGGCTTAGGCAACAAAGCTACTTAGTCAGGTTTAAGAAAAGATCGTGAAATACTTTCTTAGGTTTGGCAACAAAACCATTTAATTATGTTTAGAAAAAGAATGTCGTTTGGGTTAAAATAACCACAAAAGTGCCGGAACTACATGCTGAGAGCTACGTGACAAATGCCTGGCTAAAGGTTGTTGGTTATTGGACCCATACACCTCTCTTCCCGTGAGTGCTTTAGTGGTCTTTATACTTTGTTGTTCATGATAACCTGGATAACATGAAATAATTTCGTGGGATATCTACGAATTACAGCGCATTATCGTCCGTAGGTACAGTTACAAATGCTGGTTGAGACCAGCCTGCATAATTGACATTAATGCAAAACCACCATCTTTCTTAACCCTAACAAACGTGATTCAAGCAGGAAAGGAGTCTCTGTTGTCAAAGTTTGTGCGACCACCATACATACTGACCATCTCGTATGGCTTTGGAAGCGACCTAGATTTGGGAGCAGGTCCACACCTCTACCACACCTCTTCCTGCATTCCCATAAATACCCACCGAAACCCACTCCTCCCGTTCTGCTCTTCAATTCCACATTAGAACCAAGATGGGCTTTTGGTTCTGGTGGAATGCATTGAAACATAAAATTGAAGTAACCTTCTAACAATCTCATTTCATGATCACATCTACTTACCTTGTTTCCACGATGGATACCATCTCACTATCCCTTTTCCGACGACGATCTTTTTGGATCAGAACGACCAAGTCCAAAGTCTCCTGGGCACGACAGCAAACAAGATCCGAAAACCCGTCCACCACCTTTGTGATCCAGACACCTGTTGCCCTTGGCTCCTCCAGCACCCACACCTCTGAAGCCTATATTGTCAGCCATATAGTATAGGTAAAAAGGGGTAGGCCCATATTTAATCGAGGATGTCGTGCCATCTGCAATAACTTACCATAGTAATAACAACACAAGTTGCAACAAGTCCCAGTGCCACTTCCTCAACATCTGCTCCTTCTGTGGAGGAGGCCACATCTGCCCAGCATGTCCTCACAACCCCACTTCGACGAACCTAGGTAAGCACCTTTCGATACCCATTAACATTCCAGCCCTAGCAGCAGCACTTCAAAACCACTCTGATCTGGCTTTCATTCAGTTCCTAATCAAGCGGTTTGAAAAAGATTTCCACCCTGGAATCTTCACACAACCATCTATCCCTTTCCAATGCATAAATCTTCAGTCGGCTTTAAACAAACCTGAGTCCGTCGACCAGCTACTTGCTAAGGAAGTGAAAGAAGGCTTTTTGATCGGCCCATTCGCTCAACCTCCATGTCCTAACTATGGTATCAGCGTCATCTGTATCGCAACCAGGAAATACTCTGTAAAGAAACTTATCATTATTGATCTCTCTGCATCCCAGATCTCACGGCAGTACCATACCCAGCATAGACACATTGATTCCTAGCAAAGACTTCACCCTTCACTACGCCACCATTAATAATGCTATCGCCCTCACCAAACTCCCCAGAACGGGGTCTTCACCTGCGCTTTCAAAGTTCTCCCAATCGACCCTGACTTCTGGTGTTTCTTTGGCGTCCAGTGGGGGGGATATTACTTCACTCTTAGGCTCACCTTCTGCTGCAAAATCAGTCATAAACTCTCCGACACCCTGTCAGAAGCCCTCTGCTGGATCCTGTCTAATAACCATAAAATTCCATTCCTTGTCGATCTTTTGGATGATTTTCTCATCATCTGCCCTCCCTCATCACCACACCCTCCGGTTTGGTCACCCTGACTTCATTTTTTTCTGAACTTGGAGTTCCACTGTTGACAGAGGGCCCATCCACATCCCTTGATTTTTACCGGAATCCCTCTTGACACAAAGTCGTTTCACTCCATCATCGATAGCCTATCACCCTCAACCCTCTCATCTTACTGGACAGCTTGGAAGTGCTTCCACTAATTCCATGACCAGTACAATATAACCTTTCCGTCATTTGATCTGGTCCCCGTGACCTGTTTTGTTACATTTTTGCTCATTCCGTTGCTTGCTGTCTTCCTGCATCCTCACTATCTGTCACGGTTTAGGCTTTGCCCCCTGTGTTCCTGTGTCTCTGTGTCTGAGTGTCTCCTGATTGCTTTCATTCACTTCACCTGTGCTCAATCACCTGCCCCTAGCTTTTTCCTCTGCCAACCCCACACTGCACTCATTCAACTCACCTGCCTGCAATCTACTCATCACCCCACAAACATATACTCCCCTGCTTTCCCTGTTCTGGTTGTCAGATTGCCTGTGTTGTTCCCTGTGTTTGCGCCATGTTCTGGCATTTTGTGCTCGTTTCTATGATTTGTGAGTTTGCCTCGCTACAGTTTTTGGATGTTTGGCTCGCTCCCTGTTGGAGTTGTTTTGTGTTCCGGTGGATGACTGCTTGGTGCCTAATAAAGAATCTTGCTTTCCACCTCATCTTGTCTCCAGTGCCTGTCTCTGCGCGTGAGTCTCTGCTCTGTTCCAGAAGTGTGACACTATCTGCTCCAGATACAGCAATCCTCACATTGCTCTCACCTCTCACTAGGTTTTGTCAGATGTTCTAAGTTCACTGCCTCAACCCTCCACTTTGACCCATGCCGCCACACCTGCATATCGTCTTTGTTCTCAGAAGGCACCATAACATTCTACTTAAAGCGAACCAAAACCAATCAATCCAGCCAATTTACAAAGCCAAATTACTGAGTCCATTAGAGCCAACTACTTGCAGTTTTGGAAATCTAAGACTTAATACCAACAGATTGTCTCTTCATCTCAATATCTGGTCAACTAGGTACTAGATTCTTTTCATCCTCGTCTGGCATAGCTCCCGCCTTTTAGTCTTGACACTGTTTTTAGGATTGGAGCCGCTACCTCGGCCTCCCGTAATGGTGTCCCAGAACACCTTATTCAAATTATGGGCCGCTGGTCCTCTTAAGCATACCATCGCTACATCCGATTAGATCTCAAAGATTTCAGAATTATTTCAATCTTGTCTCACGTCATTGGGGTTTTGGGGATTCGCCATGCCCGGGCGCCACGGCAGATTCCTTGACGAAGCTCTTTTCAACTCATTCGACCGACAAGACAAACTACATGTTGAAGCCCTTCATTTATGTTTTTATTAATAAATTGTTAAACGCATACCATATATACATGTAATGCTTCCTACTAAAAAAAAGGAATTCAAGGCAGCTATTACTTTTCTATGCAATACATAATTGGGAAAAACAAATATGTAGTATATGGATATCATTTCTAGTAGGCAGGGTTGTAATCGACAGTTCTATCTGTTGAAACAATACAAAGATCATCAGCAGGCGAGGTGAGCATTGTGCCGTCAAAGTGTCTGAGTAGCCTTTACCTCTACATAATCTCAATTGCATTAAAATCCATCAACTCTGCATTTACTAATCTTTAATGTTAAATAGATGGAACGTTCTAATGGACTACTGCTACACCACACCCTCTGGAAACCCCAACGATGACCTCCGCTATGATCTTTTCTTTAGGTAACAGATCTATGGTTTTGTTCAGTTCTTATATTTCTGTTTCTCTCCTTTCTAATAATCGTTTTCTGATTTTCCCTCCCTGAACCAGCTGTGAAAAAGACCCCCAGACCGCCGTCTTCGAAAATGGAAAGAGCCAAATGGGCCGCTTTGCCTTTGAAGTATTCCGCTTTGTAAAGCACAAGAATCAGAAGATGTCCACGGTCTTCCTACACTGTGTCACCAAACTGTGTCGAGCAGATGACTGTCCAATGCTCATGCCAGTGAGACCAACAAAGGACACTTTCACACAAAGCATGACATACTATTAGGATCAAATATAACGGACATATTTTGTCAGTATCTCTCTTACACTCATCTACAGCTCCATCTTATGGAGGTAGCTCCATAAGATGTGTCTTATGTGACCAGACTCTGAATTTCACAGCTGTTAAACATTCACTTATACACATCAATCATCTGTGGTGGAAAGTAACTAACTACATTTACTCAGTTACTTTTGAAAGCACAATTTTGAGGTACTTGTAATTGACTTGAGTATTTCCATTTACTGTTACCTTACACGCCACTACATTTCAGAGGGAAATATTGTACTTTTTACTCCGCTCCACTTTTTTGACAATTAGAATTACGAATTATGTTGCAGCTTAAGATTTTACAAACAAAACATATTCTTTAAAGGTTTTAGTTTATGAATTAACCTACCAACATTGTGAACATCAGCTCCAACTCAACCATCTATATTAAATTATTTTTACATCAGTAGCTTAATAATCACATATTAAAGGATAAAAATATAACACTGGCTGATTCTGTATGAGTACTTTGGCATTTGAGATTTTAATTACATTTTTGCTCTAATACCTTTAGAATTGAATAATTTGAATGCAGGACTTTTAATCAAGTCTTTCTACATTGTTGTAATGCTACTTTTGGTTAAGTAAAGGATCTGAGTACTTGTTCCACCACTGATAACCAGACAAAGTCAATTACCAGGCCACCCATGAGTTTCTAGTCACAACAAAATCTGAATTTCAAGTAATCATTCAAGTAATGATTACACGCTTCATAGCGCCAGGACCGATATATAATCTTGACGTGTTTACTGACTCTCTGGATATTTATTTACAGTCAGATATCCTTTATTTACTTTATTTCCTTGGCTCATATAGAAAAATGTATCTTCCTCAATGTATCAAGTACAACTTGTGATATTTTCTGCCAATTCAGAAACATGTCTGATATATTTGTCAGATGTTATTATTATATTCCTCTCGTCTCACATTTCAAAACAATGCTTTATCAAGACCTAATTGACAGCAGCTGGAGGTTAATTGTAATTTTCTGGTAAAACCACAGCAGTTGCATGATATATTGTAACAGGCTCTATCCTTCAGTCAGTATATATTGCCTCATCCTTCTTTAATTTTTCAATTATAGAAGTTGATGAGAAAAAATCATGAGTAAGTGCAACACCTACCACTATATCTCTCCTGGCCATTGTTTACAGATCTGTGGCAGCAGGAAAAAGAGAGATGTCATAGAGGGAAAGGAATCAAATGCTGCATCTGGGAATGCCGTCCTGACTGCTGGGCCAATCATCACTCGGAGTGGTACAGTTTCTGTATTCCTTTCTCTCACTGTCTTTTTCCTGCCAACCACCTTTATCTTTCTGACATAATCCAAACTGCACTGTTACTGCCTGAGGAGCCTTTTCTTCCTAACTTATACCCAATACATGAAGCCAGGCTCAGACTACAGGAGTTCTGGACCGATTTATCCACGATTTACCCCTCTCGACAATCGGAGGAAAAATACGATCCGTCCTGGATCGTATTTTTCCTCCTTGGTTGGTACCAGATTGTTTGGTAATGAGAGCATTTTACAAATCCAGCCTTAAACCTCCCGAAATGTTCGCACCCTTTTCGGAGCAGTCCCTTTAATATCCAGAATCAGCTGATGTGTTATTATGAATCCCGCTGCTCTTCCTGGCAAGACCAGCCCTCTGCAGCATTCAAACGCTAGGATTGGCCGGGCGTCCATGCCCACCAAAACTGGTAACCTTATGTGTTTGGGTCCTATGCCATGACCAATTGGCTATCCTTACCTGAATTATGTCCACTGTTTGCATACCATGATATTTCCCTGAAAATAGTATGCAGTTTGCCTACTCTTGTTTTCGGACATACTAAAAAGTTCTCCCATATGTTTTTTGCATACTAAATAGCATGTTAGTATGGAATTTTGGACACAACCGCAGTGTTTGTTTTGTTTACATCTACTTCCCCGAGAGATCAAGGGAGGTGGCAAGTTGCTTCGTCTGGCATGATAATCTTAATAATAGCTTGTAGTGTGTGATATGCCATTATTTTAGATTTGAGAAAGGATATGTGATGCAACCCCATTTCAAAATCTTTTTGGATTTTAACACTTCTGCAGTCTGAGCCCGGTTTGAGCTTTTTAAATTTCTTTCAAACTCCACAAGTCTTCTCTTTCTGTGATTTATAACAGTTCCATGTATTATTTATATCTGAATTGATTTTCAGAATGGATATATTAAGAATGTATCAAGCCTCAGGTGGTTGATTGATGGAGATAACTCATCGCGGCGACCTAGATGGTTAGAGAGATGCCTTCCTGTTGACTCATGTACTGTACAAGAAATGAACACACAATTACTGTGTTGCTGTTAGCCTTAAATGGCCTTTACTTTTTTTTCACAGATGAGACGCCAACCAACAACTCTCAGTTGGGTAAGCCCTCACATTCTGTGCATTGTGTTGCATTATACTTTTAAAGGGGTGTTGCCTTTCACTGATATGAAGTGAGCCATTTAGAATAATACCAGCCTCCAAAAAAGGAAAAGGTCTCACATACTCTTCTGTACGACTATATCGTATCATCCTGTCATGTTTGGTGCATGTTGTGAGTTACATTACATCTCCCCTGCCTTTACTAATTGCACTTAAATTAGTTATATTGCTACATAACACCAGAAAGAGTCATTGATTGCAGTGTAGTACGAGCAAAGAGAGTATACTTCTTTAGTTGAGAAAAAGCATCCAAACATTTATTCTCGCTTATAGTTATATTCTGGTGTACTTGATTCTAATGTCAGTGATGAAATTGGCATATCTGCTGTTAAGATGGATTTTTCTTTCCCCTGGTTATTGAATGTTGATGCCTGTTTGATTTCTGGTGTTTTGGATGGCTGAATCATTTTCTGCTATCAAACACCATTGTAGTTGAGCTGGAAATATCTCAGCGTTAGGGGTGTAACAATACGCGTATTCGTATTGAACCGTTCGGTACGAGGCTCACGGTTCGGTACGCATGACGAACCGAACAATACGTTTGAATAAAAAATAAAAAAAACTTTATTTAACCAGGTAGTAACCAAGATGTAAGTAACAACACAAATAACATGAAGGAGCAGTTTTTGTTTTTTATGCTGATGTGTTGCTAAGAAGACACCCCAGAAGATGGGTCACTCAGGTATAGTTCCATCATTGTTCAAAGTCAAAGAATAACTTCATGATGTTAGTTGTAATGAATAAATATATTTTAAAATCAAGTACATTTCTCTGCATTTATAGTTTTCTACTGTACCGAAACGTACCGAACCGTGGCTCCACTGTATCGTACCCAACCCGACCGTGGATTTTGTGAACCGTTACACCCCTACTCAGCGTGTATGTGGGATTTGGCAATTAAGTTGTCGTAGAGCAAGTGTTGAAAGGTGGATGAAATAAGAACTGATTTGATTGCCTCTTTGTTGTTTTGCTGCTCTAGCTAATCTGAAAGCTCCAGTGTTTCAGATGAACACAGTGACAAGTACGCTCATCTCCGGCGTGATCATCCTGGGCGTCATGAGTGTTTGCTTCTTCATCTTCTCCCTCACTCTCGTCAAAGGCAAAAGTGCTCCTGTCAGCACCCTGTCTGGAGTCCAAAACCCAGCGTTTAACTGAGCACCCAACACAACTTTCCTCCACAACCGACAATGCTCAGCGAGTGGCAAACAACATGATGTAACATGATGTTGGAGTTAAATATTGATGTAGGTCTGTGCAGTGTGCATTAGTGTAGAAGTAAATCAGGACTTTTTTACATGTTGTTCTATACTTTGTCTTTCAACCATGTGGCAGGCTAGGCCTCAACCTGCCTGTAATTATTTGTCATGCCATTTTGACCCACATTAATTAATACCTCAGCCATACAGCTTTCAATTACAGGGTATAGATTCAATTAAAAGGGCTTACAGTACATTATAGTAGTGCATGATCTGTTGGTAAAACGTACACTTCCTGCTTAGAGGCTGAAATATGAAAACACTTAATTTGGATAAATATGACTTGAGAGAATGAGGGAATTCTACTGTATGAAAATAAAACATTCAATTAAGTGATTCAGTGAACTAACAGAAAGCCCCAGAACGTTTTCTCAACATAAAATCTAACTTTTCAAAGGGTATTTATATAATAATTGGAATAAATCTTTAATTTATGAATGCTACATATTTGAGTGCTAATCTTTTGATTAATCATTTGAGTGGTCTGTTCTCCCTAAATATGTATTTCACTCTATAGTGTATGCAATGTGGCAGAAATTAAAGTTTCATTTGTACATGTACCCAATGTAATTGTGTATAACTTTCCAAAATTCAAAAAATGCCATTGATGATCTATTCCTGAAATGTACAAATTGTGCATATTGCAAATATTTCGCTGTGACTTGTGATTAAAACGTGCCTGGAGTCATATTTCTAAACATACAGTATGAATTTCCTAATAAACTCAACTGGAGAATTTTAGTCAAAGACAATGGGGAGGAAGAAAATGAGGTCGGGTATATTAATAAAAACTAGAAAAGTGCAGATCTCCACCTCTGCAATAGTGTGTGCAGCATTGTTAGATGTAAGCCGAGGCGATGCACTCAGCTGTCTACTCTCTACTAGTAGTTCTGTTCTATTTCCATCTTGTATTTATAAGGAGATTAACTGTCAATAGAAAAAGTTTCATTCCATTTTTACCTGAAAAGCATGCACATGAGGGGAAAGTGCTTTAACCAGCCCTGAGTAAGGCCCCATATCCTCAGCAATAGGACAACCTATAGGTTGCTTGAGGGATGACAAAAACAATTTCACAAATTACTCACTGCTTTAATCAAACTGAAACTTTGAAAAATGGTGCTAGTCCCCCCTTAGTGGAAATTAAGCCCTTGAGTGACTTACAAACGACACACACATGACCAAAGAACACATTTAATACCAGAGCTGGTAAACCAAAATATGTTGATTGCCATTTTCCCCACCGGGGAACTTCATTTTTAGCAAACACTTCAAAATCATAAAGAACATTAAGAATGAGTCCTAAAACACAATCAGGTTAACAAACATACAAACATAGAGGCCTAGCAGAGGCATAGAGGCATAGCAGAGGCCTAAAAATAGGGCTGGTGTTTAAGAGGTTAAGTCCTAAAAAACATGCAGTTTCAGTTGAAGTATATAGCCAGAACTTTACGAACGTATTGTAACTCTAGATTCTATGAGTATATGTATGTGTACGCTCTTAGGTTTATCCCCACCAGCAAACAGTCTTAGTCTTTAAAGTTGTATTTGCGCCATTGTGCCCTGCACAGGCGGCAACCTCTGGTCAGAGTAAAGCCAACATGGAAATCTCTTAAACTTGTATTCTAATCAAACTTGTGAACCAATCACTGGGGCGAACACAGTCAAACATGCCTGATTGTCAGCGTGTGATAATGTGTGTGATTTACAGAGTGTAAAGCAATCTTAGATGAGTCAGCCACCCCGCCTGTTGTCAGGTTCACCTTCAGGCTTAACATGACCAGCACTTGTGCAGCACCTTCGTGGTTAGTAGAAGTTGGACGAGGAGTAGAATGGGGCTGAATCCCTGTTTACTCAAAGCATCCTCCCTTTTCTCTGTGCTTGACTATATTGCCTTCAGACCACCAGTGCAGCTGGCACAGGAATCTTTGCGGACTTCTCCAACAACCAGATGGTTAATGTCAGTGATGTGGTGCACTCCAATGATCCAACCAAAGGCGATCTCCCGCTGGGCCGCAGCGATCTCCCGCTGGGCCGCAGCGATTCCCTGTTCCCATCTCCGCTGGGCCACAGCCAACTCCAGCTCCCAGTGTCCTGTCGGCGATCCGGCCGACTCCAGCTGCCGCAGCTATCCCCGGACCCGCCGTCTTCGAGCAGCAGCGACCTCCATTTCCGGCCACCGCTGTCTCCGAGCAGCAGCGGGCCACAGTTCCAGCCGCCGCCGAGCCAAAGCGACCTCCAGTACCTGCCGACAGCGAGCGCAGCGACCTCCAGGTCCGGCCGCCGCCCACTGGCGAGAGTCTGAATACTGTTTCCCGGAGCCCCGTCTCAGAGAGTCAGAGCTCAGTTCCCCTCCTGACCCCCAGTCTGCCCAGTCTGGCCGTCCCCCCCGAGCACCTGTGTCCGGATCAACTCTGGCAGTCCGGTTTTACCCGCTGTTGAGTCTTTATAAGCTGAAATGAAGAATATTCTCAAACAGAACTTGTCTTTTAAAAGTATTTATTCTCTAGCCAGAGAAGAGGCACCGTTACACAGAGTCACTCAGACTCTGTAGAAGTGTACACTCCAGAAGTAAACATCACACAGAGTTATATACAAGAGCGATCACGGGTGGGGGCCTGTGTACTGGAACATCCTGTTTCAGGCCATGGTAGTAAAGCAGACACACACATATATACCTTTTATCCTTAAGGCACAGAACATGTGAATATACATACTTGTTATCCAACACAGAGAACAAGAGGATATGGGTGCAGGCAGTCAGCTGCTGCATGGATCACAAGTCTCATGATGCAAGCTTATGATAGACTATTTCACAACAAGTATATACAACACTTCTACTTATAAGAATATAAAATACTCATAAGAACATCAAGTTTCTATTACACACAAGATACATTTGAGCACGTACGTTAACACACGGATGACGATCTATTGAGTTCAGAGCAAAAGTACAACGAAGCATTTTCACAATATACTAAAGTAGAAATGTTCCATTACAACCTGTAAAGAACGAGACCACTGATCGCAAGATGGAGTCAGCTCATTACAGCGTCAACCGAATGTCAGTGTTGGAACTAGAACACCGCATGGTTCAGCAGCACAACACACACTTTCCACAACATCGCTATGATGACAAGCAGGGGCGGACTGGCCATAGGGGATACCGGGGAAATCCCCGGTCGGCCGATGGGGTAATAGCGGCCCACCTCCATCACCAACCGGCCCTCCCTCTGACATCACCAGCCCCGACTATATTCTATGCTTCACAGAACACGTTAAATTTACTCTAATACCTAAAGTCAAGAATCACTGACTGACATTTATACTACTCATGGTTTCCATCTTCTTTACTCATCTAATCTCTTCCGTCAGTCTAACTTTGTTTTAGGTGTTATTAAATGTCAATCACTCTAGCCTACTCAACACTTGCATCACTCGCTCGCAGAGGAAGCCGTTTTGAGTGCGAGCCGGCAGCATGGCACCGGTACCAAAACGTAAATCCTTTAAAAGGTGGAGCTGAAAAGCTCAGGGAGAAAAAGAAGAGATGTCTGGAGGAAGGTGCATCAAAATATTTAAAAATCTCTGACTTATTTGGGAAACCACCGACTGGTGACAGTGATATGATGGTAAGTCGTGGCGTTGACTTGGCCAATGTTAGCTTGCTTTTCACAGATGAGGTAACGTTCCCTACAAGCTAGCCTAGCTAACGTTAGCTAGTTAAATGTCCAAAATTGAGACCGTTATGATCTGGTCAAATAAGCAAACTGGCGCTGTTGTGATCATCGAGATGATCTAATTTAACATGTTAGCCGTAGTTACTTGCTTACGATCGATGAGCAAGCTATCCATGGTGTAGTTGTAAAGAGGGCAATCTTAGAGTTAGAGTTAGTTATTTATTTTGCACAATTAAAACAACAACATTTAAAAGAATCAAAGATAACAGAAATAAATGAATCACAGTGCAGGAAGAGACAGAAAGCCAACTTGGCTTATTTGAAGCCTCCACCTATATAATATTAAAATTTTACAAAATTACAAAGAAAAAATAAAATATGCATAAGACATGACATTACAACAAAACAAAGAAAGAAAGAAAAGGAAAAAAAAAAAAATAATAATGTAATTGTCGAGTGTGAGTGAGCGTGTGTGTGTGCATGTGTAATATAACAGCTAAAACAATAAAGACATGAAAACTAGTACATAAACAAACTGTTACAAAACAGCAATTAGATGTTCTTTTAGGCGTCTTTTAAAACATTTTACAGAGGGACATTTTTTTGTTAGGTGGGAAAAAGTCATTCCATAGTTTGGTTCCCTAAATCTTATTGAAAATTGACCTCTGCTAGTCAGTAACTTAGGAGGATGAAGATTGACGAGTTGAGTGAGAGTGAACCTGTGAATTGAATTTATTTATTTAAATTTAATCTTATAATTTCTAATAATTTATGTCAAATAACACTTCAGTGAACCAGCTATCTTATTATGCTAAAATCATCGTGTTACACACACACAACACGAACATTATAAACAAGGTTAATATGTTATCTAGATTGATGATTCTGCTGCTGGAAGCAGCAGCCAGGGACCCCAGAGCCAAGATAAGACCCACGGCCACACAGTAGTTAGTACAGGAAAGTATACTTACATGTACTTAAGTACAACTTCAGTGTGTGCCATTTTTGTACAAAAAGGTGTATTTCAATTTAGCACATGTATTTAAAGTATACTTATCGAATACACTTTGAGTGTACGAACCAATAGTGGAAAGTTAAGTACAAAAAAGTATACTTAGTACACATCAATTTACTAAAGTGTACTTTTTGTCACCTTTTTTTCACCTGTTTTTCACAACACTATCAGCAAACTATGGTCGTATTTAGTATTAGTACGTACTAATACTAAATACTAGGGGTGTAACGATACGCGTATTCGTATTGAACCGTTCGGTACGAGGCTCACGGTTCGGTACGCATGATGAACCGAACAATACGTTTGAATAAAAAAAAAAGAATTTTTTTTTATTTAACCAGGTGGTCCCATTGAGATTAAAAATCTCTTTTGCAAGATGTAAGTAACAACACAAATAACATTAAGGAGCAGTTTTTGTTTTTTATGCTTATGTGTTGCTAAGAAGACACCCCAGAAGATGGGTCACTCAGGTATAGTTCCATCATTGTTCAAAGTCAAAGAATAACTTGATGTTAGTTGTAATGAATAAATATATTTTAAAATCAAGTACATTTCTCTGGCATTTATAGTTTTCTACTGTACCGAAACGTACCGAACCGTGGCTCCACTGTATCGTACCCAACCCAACCGTGAATTTTGTGAACCGTTACACCCCTACTAAATACTGTTGTGTGAAAACCTTAATAAAACCACAGCCTTACCATTTGTAAGTGGCTGAAAACAAACCACGTACTCTGTTTTTTTTAGATTAATGTACTCCTCTTCCCCCATCCCTAAAAGTGTGATAAAGATGTGATGACTGACTCTACCAGAGGAGCTTAAGGTAAGTTCCCTGGGTGAAGACTTGGCAGTGTTAGTTATAAATGGTGAGAAGTTCACAATAGCCTAGTAAAGTACAGACATCTACATAAGTATTCATACTGGGTGTTAAGAGTTACAGCCTACTGAGAGCCTAGGGCGTAGCCATACAAGACTCTCAGAAAGACAATAATTCCGAAAATCCTAACGATTTAGCTACGGGGCGAGATAAAAGGCCGAAGGTATTGTTTACGACACCTCCGTGAGGAAACTAACTCACGCAGGTCTGACAGCCGACGGAGTGACCACCATGTTGGGTGCGACAGCTTGTCCCGCTTTCCCCGGGGCAGGATCCATTCACGCTACACTTCCTGTGTGGCTTTCAGGATCTCAAGCATGTTTGTGGGAGGATTACCAACATGAGAACAGCAGGACAACATTGGTAAAACTGAAAGCAGATACAAACGGGGAATTGAGAGTACAACTGCAAGTTGAGGAGAGTATACATAGACTGAGTTGATGTATGAACTGGATTATCAACTGTGTTAACTGATTGGGAAACCAAATGCAGGACACTGACAAGAGGTGGGCGAAGTGATAAGGTTTATTTATGGAGCCAAGGTTGGTTGATGGCAGACCAGGCTGGGTGAGGTTTCACAGGGGAAGTGGGCCCGCCAGCAAGGCAGATGATCCTTAGGGAGAGGGGAAGAGGACAGTTAGAGTCAGGCTCCAAAGCAACACAATGAAAGCACAGGCTTGAAGCAAAAACTACCATGTTAGCTGAGACAGGAGTGGTAGACAAGCCAGGGTAGAAATACTGCAGGCTAATGAGAAGCAGGCATGCAGATTGGTAGGTGTGATTAGCCGTTTGTGCCCATTCCATCTGGTAGGAGGCTGCGGTCCATCAGGACCTCACGCCACATGAACAGTTTCTTGCCATTGGCAGTCAATGCAACCGGTTGTATATGGACCAAAATGCAACACACAAGATTCCAGGGATCTTTGGCTTTTATTACAAACTTCCAGATACAGCAGGCAGAGTTAACCAGGGTCAGGATCAGAAGGCTGGTGGGTTTACCGGGAGTCAGGCAAGGCGGGTAGAACAGGGGTAGGCAGTAGTGATGTTACGAGATGTGCCGACGCTTCGAAGCGTGTGTCGAGTAATGGAGGGGGCGTTTCCTTGAAGCGCGTATCGAGGCTTGCTTCATGTAGGGGAGGAGCCAAAAATGATGACGTCCGAAGCCTCGCTGCCCGGCTGTACCACGTGACTGCTTCGGGAAGTGGTTCAGAGTTTGCCGGGAGGTTCGACAGCAATATAAACCACTCAGGCTCCATTCAAAATGTGGGTTGTTGGTGGAGAGTTGCGGTCAGTTGAGAGTTTGGATAGTTTGGAGAGAGAGAGATAGTTTGGATAGCGTTTATATAGTTTGGAGAGTTTAGAGAGAGAGAGATAGTTTGGAGAGTTTAGAGAGAGAGATAGTTTGGATAGCGTTTATATAGTTTGGAGAGTTTAGAGAGAGAGCGATAGTTTGGAGAGTTAGGAGAGTGAGGAGAGAAGGATAGGTGATGGAGCCAGCTAGGAAGAGGAGGATTTCCCCTGTGTGGGAACACTTTGATTTGATAACTCCTAATAAGGTAAGCTAAAGCTAACTCTATTTCAGACACATTAGGTTTGCTTATCAAGAACTGTATTTTTCACAGTTTCTTATTTTATTCAAAGGTGAGGTGTTTATTGTGCTCCAAGGAGCTGGGGTACAATAACAACACCTCATCCATGCTAAGGCATTACCGTGCCTTGCATGAGAATAAGGAGGAAACTGGAGCTTCAGCCAGCCATTGTAAGTCATTACAATATTACAAATGCACCATCACAATTTTTCCCTGTTCACTTTTGTGTATTGTGCAAATTAAGACAGGTAACAGACACTGTATTTATTCTCTTTTAACCAGCCACCAGAAAACAAGAGCTGGATGAAGCCCTCGTCTCCATGATAGTGACGGACACACAGCCCTTCAGTCTTGTGGATGATGTTGGATTCAGGGCATTTGTGTCCAAACTGGATCCTAATTATGTTATCCCTACAAGGCAGGTATGTATGGCTGCATGCATGAAACAAATGAGTACTTTATTGTGTCTCACAGTTCAGCACTATATATTTTTCCCTTTAGGCTCTGAAGGCCATGGTGGAGGCCAAGTATGAGTCAGCCAAGGAGAAGGCTAAGGCTGAAGTGGAAAAGGTGGCTGCTGTTAGCCTTACTTCTGACATGTGGACATCCATCAATATGGATGCCTACCTGGCTGTAACATGCCATTTTGTGGGTGAGAAAACCACACTCAGTTCAGTGCTGTTAGGAGTGCAGGCATTCCCCCAATCACACACTGCTGAAAATATAGCTCGTGTGACAGCCTCCCTGATGGCGGAATGGGGAATCGCTAATAAAGTGACATGTATGGTCACTGATGGTGCTCCCAATATGGTTGCCTGTGTGAGAGAGCTGAAGCTTCGGCACCATATTTGCATTGCACACACACTGAATCTGATAGTGAAGAAGGCACTTGACCAGCAGCCTGTGCTCTCTGGCATCCGGGCCAAAGCACGGAAGCTGGTTGGCTTCTTTCGAAGCAGCACCACTGCTAAGGTATGCTCTTTCCTTTTATTCCAATTTCTAATAACGCTAATAGTTTGTCTGTGTTCCTACTGCAGTCATTTCATGGCCTACTCATCTGTATCTTTAAAGGAGAAGCTTACACAAGTGCAACTTCATCTGGGGATGGCAAACAGGAAGCTAATGCAAGAAGTGGAGACCAGATGGAACAGCACATATTTGATGCTGCAACGTTTGGTGGAGCAAAGGGAGCAAGTAGGAGCAGCGTTAGCTGGGTTACAACATGACGTCCCCTTCCTAACAGCAGAAGAGTTCAACATTGTTGGAGGGTGCCTTTCTTTGCTTTGCATCATGTCTCTTGCTACCCTCCTGGACCCCCGATTTAAAGCAATAGGATTTTTCAGCCAAACAAAAGCCACCGAAGCAATCAAACGACTGACCTCCGAGTGTGCCACCATTATACGGGCAAAACAAAGCAGAGAGGAAATCCCCCAGGCTTCCACCTCTCATGATGTCACAGGAGGTAATCTATTATTTTACATTTTGAGATTGATTATTCCGATGAGAACACTTAGTAACATGATCTGTGGTTTCCTCTTAGGTAGCAAACTGTGGCATCGTTTAGACACCAGCGTCATGGAGGCACGGAAGACTCACAATGTAACAGCAGATGCCACTATGGAGGTCCAGCGCTACCTTTCCGAGCCAAATATAAGCAGGCTGGAAAACCCTCTGGAGTACTGGGAGAGGCAAAAATTCCTGTATGCAAATTTATATAGACTTGCTCTTGCGTTTTTGTGCACGCCAGCATCTTCTGTACCCTGTGAAAGGGTGTTTTCAAAGGCCGGAGAGGTCGTGTCAAAAAAAAGGAATCGTTTAAAACCAAACACTGTTGAGAAACTGTTATTTCTGAATAAAAATGAATAAAATGTCCCGTGTCCTGTACATCACTGTCCAAGTTCCACAAGCATATTCAGTCCCCTCTTCCTAGTTCCACAAGCACTTTCACTGTCCTCTGCCTGCTTAAGCCCATGCCATTTTCCTAAAGTGACATAATAACATCATTACACAACCTGCCATATCATATGATACTCCCATTTTGGGAAAATTCACACACAGAATACATTAAAAAAATATATAAAAATATTTTATTATGCACATATGTGATCATTTATGTACAGAAATGATTTGGTCATACATTTTTGTAATTCAGTCATTCCCAACAGCCATAACAGACACAACAATTCAATGCATCACATTATGTGGTTCAGATACAGCTGCCTGTGATTATACACTTGGCCAGTAGGTGGTATCGTGTGCACATGAAGCATCGAGTAATGAACCCTTTCTCGAACCAATTGGCTGAAGTGTTGCGAGGCCTCATGAGGCTTCATCTCGCCATCACTAGTAGGCAGGGTCGGTAACAGGAGATCAGTCTGTGAGAGTCTGGCATAGAATACCGAAGAACAATCTGGCAAATGTGTGTCTGGGAGGCGGGAGTCTTTATAGGGGCTTGATTACTGATCAGAGGCAGGTGAGTGAACAGGTAAAGGGAGTTTAGACTGATGAGGAGGGAGTGACTGACAAGTTCAGTGAGGAGGGTGTGGAGCAGAACTGTGACAGTCGGGCTCATCAATAAAGCCCAGGACCTCTGACTCTGTCATCCCCAGGACAATTGTCCTACCGGTACACTCCCCTGCACATCCCTTCTCTGTTTCTTCAGTTAAATATACTTGACACTTTTATACTCCACTTCATCATACTTGTTTAAAGTACTGTTATCTGTTTGTTGTACACTTTATTTTATATTCTTTTATATTCTATTGTAAATTGTAATGTGTTTCTATTTCTTGCACAGTGTGGATTGTTGTTGATTGTTCAATGTTATGTACAAATTCCTTGTATGTGCAACATACATTGGCAATAAACAGTTTCTGATTCTGAAAGGTGTGTATGATGAGCAGAGCAGGGAGAGCCAGGCGGATCACTCCCAAATATATCAGGCAAGGCAAGGCAAGGCAAGTTTATTTGTATAGCACATTTCAACAACAAGGTAATTCAAAGTGCTTCACATAAAACCATTAAAAGCATCAAAACATAAGGCAAAAGAAAAGGAGATTTAAAAACAATTAAAGAAACAGTGTAAGAAATAAAATTCAGTAGTAAAAAGTAAAGGAGATTTAAAACATACATTGAAACAATAATTGATGTCTCCCTGAGACATTACGCTGCACGCAATCAACCATACACTGCCGCAATTCTGCAATTACTCGCACACAAACCACGTCTGGAAAAGATCTCTGCCGATCTGCGTTTTATAGTGTACGCCGTGCACGAACTCGGTCCCGGAGGAAATGGCGATATATTGTGCAGTCCTTTTAAAACCATTAAAAGCATCAAAACATAAGGCAAAAGAAAAGGAGATTTAACAGCAATTAAGAACAGTGTAAGAAATAAAATACAGTAGTAAAATGCAGAAATGCAGGAAATTGATTAATATATTAATTGAATGTGGTTCAATTAAAGGCAGCAGCAAACAGAAAAGTCTTCAATCTTGATTTAAATGAGCTGAGGGTCTCAGCAGACCTGCAGCTTTCTGGGACTTTGTTCCAGATATGTGGAGCAGAAAAACTGAACGCTGCTTCTCCATGTTTAGTTCTGACTCTGGGAACAGATAGTAGACTGGTCCCAGACGACCTGAGGGGTCGGGATGGTTCATAAGGTAGTGTAGAGGAAAATCTGCATTATAACTGAACTGCCCTTCAATTGAACTAAAAACAAGTTACCTAACGTGTTATTGTGAATTCGAAGTAGTTTTCGGGAAATGATTCTCTCAGACAGATAAAGTGTGATTAATCTCTCAAAAGCACCAAAACAACCCCTTACATGGAGTTGTTTTCGGTGAGCACAGGACAGAATAGGAACCTGGCCAGATTAGGAGTCCAGATGTGTCCTGTTTTGATTCAACAGAGTGGTTTGATTGGTGGAACGTAGGAAAAGGAGGCGTGAATTTTGACTATAAGAATGATCTGTAAAAAGCAGTACATTGGGAGTCGTTTCAATATGCTGAACTTGTTGATGTTGGCTTGTTCTTATTAAAACACGACCCGCTGGTGGCAACTCCGGTTGACTCTCTGTCCTCGTCATTTTTCGCTACGACAGTAGCAGCAGATCAGAGATGTATTTTGGCCCTAAACCATTCAGTGCTTTGTAAACCAACAGCAGGATTTTAAAGTCAATTCTTTGTTGGACAGGAAGCCAGTGCAAAGACATCAGAACTGGAGTGATGTGATCCACCCTCCTGGTCTTAGTGAGAACTCGAGCTGCAGCATTCTGAATCAGCTTCAGCTTTCTGATGGACTTTTTACAGAAACCTGTAAACACACCGTTACAGTAGTCCAGTCTGCTGAAGATAAATGCGTGGACAAGTTTTTCCAAATCCTGTTGAGACATAAGTCCTCTAATCCTTGATATATTCTTCAGGTGATAGTAGGCTGATTTTGTAATTGTCTTGATATGGCTGTTCAGGTTGAGGTCTGAATCCATAACTACACCTAGATTTCTGGCTTGGTTTGTGGGTTTTAACATCAGTGACTGAAGCTGAGCGGTGATTTTCAATTGTTCATCCTTGGTACCAAAAACAATTACTTCTGTTTTATCTTTGTTTAATTGAAGAAAATTCTGGCACATCCAGTTGTTGGTTTGTTCAATGCAGTTACCCAGCCCTTGTATGGGATTATAGTCCCCTGGTGACATAGTTATGTAGATTTGTGTGTCGTCTGCATAATTATGATAACACACTTTGTTGCTTTCCATAATCTGAGCTAGTGGAAGCATGTAGATGTTGAACAGAAGAGGCCCCAGTATTGAACCTTGGGGAACACCACATGTCATTTTAGTCAGCTCTGATGTGTAATCAGCCACAGACACAAAGTATTCTCGTCCTTCAAGTAGGATTCAAACCAGTTAAGTGCTGTGCCAGAGAGTCCCACCCAGATGTTTAGTCTTTCTAGGAGTATGGCATGGTCGACCGTGTCGAATGCAGCACTGAGATCCAGTAACACTAAGACTGAACTTCTGCCATTGTCTATGTTTAAGTGGATGTCGTTGAAAACCTTAACAAGAGCAGTTTCAGTACTGTGGTGCTGTCGAAAGCCTGACTGGAAAACATCAAAGCAGTTATTTATGGCCAAGAAGTCGGTCAGCTGTTGGAAAACCGCTTTTTCAATTATTTTACTTAAAAATGGGAGTATAGGGCTGGAAACACAAGAAACACGACATGCTGAATCCTTACTTTAGTGAAGTGTGCAGCAGTACAGCCCTGTTATAGGGTCCGCACATTCACTTACAAAGAAATGGGTTGTTTTTGATTGCTAACATTGAAGTAGTGTTTGACGATATTTATTAGTCACGAAACATACAGCGTTTCATATTCTGAGGTCAAACTGTCACATGTTAGATAAATGACAAGAATGTAATATACAGCGGTCCCACTTATGTAGTTACCTCCCATTGCAAGCTAGATTGATAACTTTAGCCAACCAGGTGCTTACTTGCACTTTTTTTTGCCATTGACTTTCATCTCCATGACAACCTTTGTTTGACTGAAAATAATAGGATGGAATTTCTGTTATGGGAAAATATGTCAGTCTACTGCTTTAGGGTTAAATAATGTACGTTTAGGAGAACAGGCACTAAACCTTGTGTCTTCTAAATGATTCTAGTAAATTTCGGATCCAGGTGTCTTGTTATCTGTTATCTTGTGAATTGTTATCTTGTGCATTGTTTCTGTCTTTAAAGACGGGGAAACACACAGGGGTCATGATTGCGGGATTTCCCTTGATGGGCATCAGCTGAAGGGCATGACCCTCTATAGCAGCGGTTCCCAAACTTTTTAGGCCGCGCACCCCCTTCTACATCCCGACTGGGTTCGCGCACCCCCCCCCCCCCCCCCCTTAATAAAAAAAAAAAAAAAAGAAGCAACAGAGCCTTTTAAGCCTTCATAGCCGCATAAGAATCGGACCAATGAGAGAACAGTTTGCTCGCGCGTGGCATTTGTTTACAAGATTTAGTCCGCTGTTAAATGTTGCAGTGTGAACACAAACCGAACAAAGGAGCAACTTGTTGTGAAAATAAAGCTATCTTTCACACTCAGAGCGGATTTAAGAGGATAATGAAAGCTCTCCAGAGGCGTTTAGTTATATCAAAAGCAATAGGTTTATTATCAACAGAGTTATTCAGCCCAGCAATCAAACATGCATGGGTTAATAAAGCTTCACTCGCAATCGAGATCTGCCATAAGAACCCTTGAACACAGCAGCGTGATAATTCATATAGTCACCTCTTATGGAAGCCCATTGGTCAAATTCAAAGATGCAGGCGTAGCGTGTTTGTACACGTATGACACCTGGGTGGAGCCTGGACATATCCGTCCACACTGGCCCGTCCCAGAAGGCGTTTTCTTCTGTCAGTGTGTGGTGAGATGTTGAGGTGAGAGGACCTGGGAAAAGTGGACTCTGCTGGGGCGCTGTCCCTTTCCTGTATCTCACTGTCTATTGTTCCTCCCTTATCTAAAGATGACGGCCTATTCCTTGTGACGCAGTTAAATCAGTAATCTCCCTCTTGCTTCTCCCTTGCCCTAGCGTGTACTGTGTGTATTGCGTGAGTGGTTAATAAAGCTGTATAAGCTAATGGTTATTAAAACTGCAACTAAGCTAGTGGCTAATTAAAGCTGCATATAAGCTAGTTTTATCAATAAACTGCAACAAAGCAAACGAACTGAAGGTGTGAAAACGCTCTGAAACACTGCAACAAAGTTCCAATAACTTTCAGTGACACAAGGCGTCACTTTTAAAGAGCAATACGGATGCGAGCACACACGCACAGGCTCAGAGGCAGATTATCACATTTAATTTACAATTAATGAGCGACTAATGAAGCCAGGATGTCTTCGGACAAAGCATCAATGCGGCGCGACACAGTGTTGTTGGACACCGGGATCATGTCCAACTTTTTTGCTTCTTTCTCCCCAATCATACATTCCACCATCTCTCTGGCAGCTAGCAAGCTCACGTCTTCAGTGATTGTGTGCGGTAGCCCCTTTCTCGCTATTCTGTAACCAGATATGAAGCCCGTAGTGCGTCATTTATAGACCCAACACATGAATGAGACTGCAGTTGTTTTTGGCTGTTTTGTAACTCCTCCAATTTCGATATAAAGAATGTAAGGGGCTTTTGACTTGCACTGGCATGCTTGGTGTTCAGGTGGCGACGTAAATAAGAGCTTCAGACTGTTAGCCAGAACCTCACTGCACACCACGCACTGTGGCTTTGGGGAATCTGCGTTGCCAATCCAAGTGAAGCCTAGACACACATACTTTTCATCATATTTCCTCTTTTTTTCCCAGTCTGATGCTCTCTCTCGTTTCCTCTTTTTTCACCTTGACTCCGCGATGGGCCGATGTGCTCCCGATTTGTCTGTGCTATCCCTTCCTCCTTTTTGGTCTCCTCCGTCTCATCTTCCTCTGACTCTGGCTCGATTTCTTCTCCCCAACGCACCTCTCCGTTCCCCTCGCCTCCGATTCCTCTCTCTCTCTCTGTCCCTCTCCTCTTTTACGACTGATAGCTTCAGATGTCCCACCTGACAGTTTTTAAATTAAAATTACATTTTTTTTTTATATTTAATATTATTACACCATCAGACCGCCATTACACTTTTCCTCTCGCGCACCCCCTAGAGGCAGCTCGCGCACCCCCAGGGGTGCGCGCACCCCACTTTGGGAATCCCTGCTCTATAGGCATATATGATGGGTGATGATTCGCAGGCTTATTCCGTCTCTGCAATACTGTGACTTAACTCTTTAACCAGGTCACAGTGACATCAAAGGACGCACCTGGCTTGGTGTATCCATGGTTTATTGTGGGGCAAACTGATAACAAAGGGATTTGTAAACAGGCTTTAAAAGCACCTTCAGGTTATCGGAAAGACAGGACACTATGCTTCAAAGAAAACATCTGCCTTGACATCTTTTATTATCTTCTGTCTTCTTTTGTTTATTCTTGTTTGCAAACCAAGGTAACAGCATGCTAGCTTAGTATAAATGTCCGTGCATTTAAATGTGTCGTCAGAGCACCTCTTACAGATGACGGTGATGTGTCTGTGAGACTGTGTTCTCTTTGCTTGCAAGCAAATAAATTGACTATTACAACTTTGATCGTTCATCCAGACTCTGTTTCATTTGACATTGATTTGATAACACTTTGACACTTTTCTCCCGACTATTCATAGAAATATTCCACAACATTTCCTATTCAGGTCTGCTGGAAACTGCAGCATGGATTCAAAGGGAAACTCTATCAGCAAGATGCTCAGTTACTGTGAGGGAGAGAAGTTGGGGGGTTGTATAAGAAAGGATGACAATCATTGAGCCTTTCCATCTGCCAGCAAGCAGAAGTGGGCAGCAGCGAGGCTACAAAGTAGAATAGTCTCTTCCTCTGCTGCTCCCTCTCTCTGTCACACACATATGCAAACACAAAACCCCAAAACAGCAAAAGTGAGAGTTCAGTAATTATTATTTTATTGAGTAATACTTGGAATAGTTATATTACTAAATCTTACATTTTCTTTGGACATAAGCATGTACCTGTATTTGTGTCTTGTCAACACATTTTTTTCTTCTACAGTAATTTCTCAGATAAACCTGTAGGAGGCACTTTAATCATTTGTTTATTCCGAGTCAGTTCATTTAATGTCTCACCTGCTGAATAACTGTGCCTCCTAATGCAGTATATAAATAATACACATAGACTTATTAATATACTCCCAATACACTCTGTGTGTGTTGAATGTGAAATTCAGGTTATTAATTAAGCACCCTGGTGGGGGTGTGAATAATCGCCAGCTTCATTGGTTTGTACTTTTAAAGTCTAAACTGTGCGTAACAGAGGGCCTTGTGAAGGTCCTCGGCGAATAAAAACATTTAAGATTTCAATATAACACAATTAACACAAGTATAGAATGACAGAATACTCTAATCCCAGTTAGAGTGCATAATCTCTGTCCACTGAAATCTGTGTCTTATCTGTTCCCACTTGACATGGAAATGTAATGGGTGTACCATCATTATGGACCGTTTATAATGTCTGTCTGAGGATCAAGAGAAGGAGAAAGGTCCAATTGAGGAAATATAAAGATAAAAAAATGAGATGCATCCTCTGTGTGTATTTGCCCAAAGCCAGTCATGTCCACTAGATGTCCCCGGTGAGTTTCTGTCCTCGGCTCTAGTTATCAGCAGCCTTCCTGCACAGCTGCTTCTCATTTGCTCATGAGCTCCTCTGTAGGGGATAGTTTCCAATATGTTGAGACCAGGCTGGTTGTTGTTATCTGTGTTTTTTACCTTTTTGGATTACCTGCTGGCAAGAACGAGGCTTTCCCCAGCCTCTGTGAATCACCTTTCATATACAGACAGGTGTATGGTCACACAGCATTCACATATCATGAGAATGACCATGTGTTATATGTTTTTCCCGCATTAAGGTTTACATTTACAACAAATGATAATGATGATAATATTGACAGACATAGAATATGAAATGTTGATTTAATCGTTCTTGAGTCAGTCATTAAGGGATTGGAAGCATCTGGAAACACTCAACATGACACAAGCTGGATAGTTTAGATGTGTTCTGATGTGACAAATATACTAAGAGTCACTGAACAAAAAGAATAAACGTCAATGGTGAATTTTTACTGCAGAAATTTAGAAATTGTTGTACAGTAACAGCCTAATCAAAAGATAGGTCTGGTGATACTCTTTATTTTTCTTATTGTCAACATCATCATGTTGCCAGAAATATTTGTAGTACACTGAATGTTCAGCCGGTAGTACACTGAATGTTCAGCCGGTAGTACACTGAATGTTCAGTACACTGAATGTTCAGCTGGTAGTACACTGAATGATCAGTACACTGAATGTTCAGCTGGTAGTACACTGAATGATCAGTACACTGAATGATCAGTACACTGAATGTTCAGCTGGTAGTACACTGAATGATCAGTACACTGAATGTTCAGCTGGTAGTACACTGAATGATCAGTACACTGAATGATCAGTACACTGAATGATCAGCCGGTAGTACACTGAATGTTCAGCCGGTAGTACACTGAATGATCAGCCGGTAGTACACTGAATAATCAGCCAGTAGTACACTGAATGATCAGCCGGTAGTAAACTGAATGATCAGCCGGTAGTACACTGAATGGTCATCCGGTAGTACACTGAATGATCAGCCGGTAGTACACTGAATGTTCAGTACACTGAATGATCAGCCGGTAGTACACTGAATGTTCAGCCGGTAGTACACTGAATGATCAGCCGGTAGTACACTGAATAATCAGCCGGTAGTACACTGAATGATCAGCCGGTAGTACACTGAATGATCAGCGCCGGTAGTACACTGAATGTTCAGCGGGTAGTACACTGAATGATCAGTACACTGAATGTTCAGCTGATAGTACACTGAATGTTCAGCCGGTAGTACACCGAATGTTCAGCCGGTAGTACACTGAATGTTCAGCTGGTTGTACACTGAATGTTCAAACGGTAGTACACTGAATGTTCAGCTGGTAGTACACTGAATTTTCAGTACACTGAATGTTCAGCCGGTAGTACACTGAATGATCAGCCGGTAGTACACTGAATGTTCAGCCGGTAGTACACTGAATGTTCAGCCGTTAGTACACTGAATGATCAGCTGGTAGTACACTGAATGATCAGTACACTGAATGTGCAGCTGGTAGTACACTGAATGATCAGTACACTGAATGTTCAGCTGGTAGTGCACTGAATGGTCAGTACACTGAATGTTCAGCCGGTAGTACACTGAATGTTCAGCTGGTAGTTCACTGAATGTTCAGCCGGTAGTACACTGAATATTCAGCTGGTAGTACACTGAATGTTCAGTACACTGAATGTTCAGCCGGTAGTACACTGAATGATCAGCCGGTAGTACACTGAATGTTCAGCCGGTAGTATACTGAATGTTCAGCCGGTAGTACACTGAATGATCAGTACACTGAATGTTCAGTTGGTAGTACACTGAATGATCAGTACACTGAATGATCAGTACACTGAATGTTCAGCTGGTAGTACACTGAATGTTCAGTACACTGAATGTTCAGCTGGTAGTACACTGAATGATCAGCCGGTAGTAAACTGAATGATCAGCCGGTAGTACACTGAATGGTCAGCCGGTAGTACACTGAATGTTCAGCCGGTAGTACACTGAATGATCAGCCGGTAGTACACTGAATGATCAGTACACTGAATGATCAGTACACTGAATGATCAGTACACTGAATGTTCAGCCGGTAGTACACTGAATGTTCAGTACACTGAATGTTCAGCTGGTAGTACACTGAATGTTCAGCTGGTAGTACACTGAATGTTCAGTACACTGAATGTTCAGCCGGTAGTACACTGAATGTTCAGCTGGTAGTACACTGAATGATCAGCCGGTAGTACACTGAATGATCAGCCGGTAGTAAACTGAATGATCAGCCGGTAGTAAACTGAATGATCAGCCGGTAGTACACTGAATGGTCAGCCGGTAGTACACTGAATGGTCATCTGGTAGTAAACTGAATGATCAGCCGGTAGTACACTGAATGGTCAGCCGGTAGTACACTGAATGGTCATCCGGTAGTACACTGAATGATCAGCCGGTAGTACACTGAATGTTCAGTACACTGAATGATCAGCCGGTAGTACACTGAATGTTCAGCCAGTAGTACACTGAATGATCAGCCGGTAGTACACTGAATAATCAGCCGGTAGTACACTGAATGATCAGCCGGTAGTACACTGAATGATCAGCCGGTAGTACACTGAATGTTCAGCGGGTAGTACACTGAATGATCAGTACACTGAATGTTCAGCTGGTAGTACACTGAATGTTCAAACGGTAGTACACTGAATGTTCAGCTGGTAGTACACTGAATGTTCAGTACACTGAATGTTCAGCCGGTAGTACACTGAATGATCAGCCGGTAGTACACTGAATGTTCAGCCGGTAGTACACTGAATGTTCAGCCGTTAGTACACTGAATGATCAGCTGGTAGTACACTGAATGATCAGTAGACTGAATGTGCAGCTGGTAGTACACTGAATGATCAGTACACTGAATGTTCAGCTGGTAGTGCACTGAATGTTCAGTACACTGAATGTTCAGCCGGTAGTACACTGAATGTTCAGCTGGTAGTTCACTGAATGTTCAGCCGGTAGTACACTGAATGTTCAGCTGGTAGTACACTGAATGTTCAGTACACTGAATGTTCAGTACACTGAATGTTCAGCCGGTAGTACACTGAATGATCAGCCGGTAGTACACTGAATGTTCAGCCGGTAGTATACTGAATGTTCAGCCGGTAGTACACTGAATGATCAGTACACTGAATGTTCAGCTGGTAGTACACTGAATGTTCAGTACACTGAATGTTCAGCTGGTAGTACACTGAATGATCAGCCGGTAGTAAACTGAATGATCAGCCGGTAGTACACTGAATGGTCAGCCGGCAGTACACTGAATGTTCAGCCGGTAGTACACTGAATGATCAGCCGGTAGTAAACTGAATGATCAGCCGGTAGTACACTGAATGGTCAGCCGGTAGTACACTGAATGTTCAGTACACTGAATGTTCAGTACACTGAATGTTCAGCCGGTAGTACACTGAATGTTCAGTACACTGAATGTTCAGCTGGTAGTACACTGAATGATCAGCTGGTAGTACACTGAATGTTCAGCCGGTAGTACACTGAATGATCAGCCGGTAGTACACTGAATGTTCAGTACACTGAATGTTCAGCTGGTAGTACACTGAATGATCAGCCGGTAGTAAACTGAATGATCAGCCGGTAGTACACTGAATGATCAGTACACTGAATGATCAGTACACTGAATGTTCAGCCGGTAGTACACTGAATGTTCAGTACACTGAATGTTCAGCTGGTAGTACACTGAATGTTCAGCTGGTAGTACACTGAATGTTCAGTACACTGAATGTTCAGCCGGTAGTACACTGAATGTTCAGCTGGTAGTACACTGAATGATCAGCCGGTAGTACACTGAATGATCAGCCGGTAGTACACTGAATGATCAGCCGGTAGTACACTGAATGTTCAGCGGGTAGTACACTGAATGATCAGTACACTGAATGTTCAGCTGGTAGTACACTGAATGTTCAAACGGTAGTACACTGAATGTTCAGCTGGTAGTACACTGAATGTTCAGTACACTGAATGTTCAGCCGGTAGTACACTGAATGATCAGCCGGTAGTACACTGAATGTTCAGCCGGTAGTACACTGAATGTTCAGCCGTTAGTACACTGAATGATCAGCTGGTAGTACACTGAATGATCAGTAGACTGAATGTGCAGCTGGTAGTACACTGAATGATCAGTACACTGAATGTTCAGCTGGTAGTGCACTGAATGTTCAGTACACTGAATGTTCAGCCGGTAGTACACTGAATGTTCAGCTGGTAGTTCACTGAATGTTCAGCCGGTAGTACACTGAATGTTCAGCTGGTAGTACACTGAATGTTCAGTACACTGAATGTTCAGTACACTGAATGTTCAGCCGGTAGTACACTGAATGATCAGCCGGTAGTACACTGAATGTTCAGCCGGTAGTATACTGAATGTTCAGCCGGTAGTACACTGAATGATCAGTACACTGAATGTTCAGCTGGTAGTACACTGAATGTTCAGTACACTGAATGTTCAGCTGGTAGTACACTGAATGATCAGCCGGTAGTAAACTGAATGATCAGCCGGTAGTACACTGAATGGTCAGCCGGCAGTACACTGAATGTTCAGCCGGTAGTACACTGAATGATCAGCCGGTAGTAAACTGAATGATCAGCCGGTAGTACACTGAATGGTCAGCCGGTAGTACACTGAATGTTCAGTACACTGAATGTTCAGTACACTGAATGTTCAGCCGGTAGTACACTGAATGTTCAGTACACTGAATGTTCAGCTGGTAGTACACTGAATGATCAGCTGGTAGTACACTGAATGTTCAGCCGGTAGTACACTGAATGATCAGCCGGTAGTACACTGAATGTTCAGTACACTGAATGTTCAGCTGGTAGTACACTGAATGATCAGCCGGTAGTAAACTGAATGATCAGCCGGTAGTACACTGAATGATCAGTACACTGAATGATCAGTACACTGAATGTTCAGCCGGTAGTACACTGAATGTTCAGTACACTGAATGTTCAGCTGGTAGTACACTGAATGTTCAGCTGGTAGTACACTGAATGTTCAGTACACTGAATGTTCAGCCGGTAGTACACTGAATGTTCAGCTGGTAGTACACTGAATGATCAGCCGGTAGTACACTGAATGATCAGCCGATAGTACACTGAATGATCAGCCGGTAGTAAACTGAATGATCAGCCGGTAGTACACTGAATGGTCAGCCGGTAGTACACTGAATGGTCATCCGGTAGTACACTGAATGATCAGCCGGTAGTACACTGAATGTTCAGTACACTGAATGATCAGCCGATAGTACACTGAATGATCAGCCGGTAGTAAACTGAATGATCAGCCGGTAGTACACTGAATAATCAGCGGGTAGTACACTGAATGATCAGTACACTGAATGTTCAGCTGATAGTACACTGAATGTTCAGCCGGTAGTACACCGAATGTTCAGCCGGTAGTACACTGAATGTTCAGCTGGTAGTACACTGAATGTTCAAACGGTAGTACACTGAATGTTCAGCTGGTAGTACACTGAATGTTCAGTACACTGAATGTTCAGCCGGTAGTACACTGAATGATCAGCCGGTAGTACACTGAATGTTCAGCCGGTAGTACACTGAATGTTCAGCCGTTAGTACACTGAATGATCAGCTGGTAGTACACTGAATGATCAGTACACTGAATGTGCAGCTGGTAGTACACTGAATGATCAGTACACTGAATGTTCAGCTGGTAGTGCACTGAATGTTCAGTACACTGAATGTTCAGCCGGTAGTACACTGAATGTTCAGCTGGTAGTTCACTGAATGTTCAGCCGGTAGTACACTGAATGTTCAGCTGGTAGTACACTGAATGTTCAGTACACTGAATGTTCAGCCGGTAGTACACTGAATGATCAGCCGGTAGTATACTGAATGTTCAGCCGGTAGTACACTGAATGATCAGTACACTGAATGTTCAGCTGGTAGTACACTGAATAATCAGTACACTGAATGATCAGTACACTGAATGTCCAGCTGGTAGTACACTGAATGATCAGTACACTGAATGTTAAGCTGGTAGTACACTGAATGTTCAGCTGGTAGTACACTGAATGTTCAAACGGTAGTACACTGAATGTTCAGCCGGTAGTACACTGAATGTTCAGCCGGTAGTACACTGAATGTTCAGCCGGTAGTACACTGAATGATCAGCCGGTAGTACACTGAATGTTCAGCCGGTAGTACACTGAATGTTCAGCCGGTAGTACACTGAATGTTCAGCCGGTAGTACACTGAATGATCAGCCGGTAGTACACTGAATGTTCAGCCGGTAGTATACTGAATGTTCAGCCGGTAGTAGACTGAATGATCAGTACACTGAATGTTCAGCTGGTAGTACACTGAATGTTCAGCTGGTAGTACACTGAATGATCAGTACACTGAATGTTCAGCTGGTAGTACACTGAATGTTCAGTACACTGAATGTTCAGCTGGTAGTACACTGAATGATCAGCCGGTAGTAAACTGAATGATCAGCCGGTAGTACACTGAATGGTCAGCCGGTAGTACACTGAATGGTCAGCCGGTAGTACACTGAATGTTCAGTACACTGAATGTTCAGTACACTGAATGTTCAGCCGGTAGTACACTGAATGTTCAGTACACTGAATGTTCAGCAGGTAGTACACTGAATGATCAGCCGGTAGTACACTGAATGTTCAGCCGGTAGTACACTGAATGATCAGCCGGTAGTACACTGAATGTTCAGTACACTGAATGATCAGTACACTGAATGTTCAGCTGGTAGTACACTGAATGTTCAGTACACTGAATGTTCAGCCGGTAGTACACTGAATGTTCAGCTGGTAGTACACTGAATGATCAGCCGGTAGTACACTGAATGATCAGCCGATAGTACACTGAATGATCAGCCGGTAGTAAACTGAATGATCAGCCGGTAGTACACTGAATGGTCAGCCGGTAGTACACTGAATGGTCATCCGGTAGTACACTGAATGATCAGCCGGTAGTACACTGAATGTTCAGTACACTGAATGATCAGCCGATAGTACACTGAATGATCAGCCGGTAGTAAACTGAATGATCAGCCAGTAGTACACTGAATGATCAGCGGGTAGTACACTGAATGATCAGTACACTGAATGTTCAGCTGATAGTACACTGAATGTTCAGCCGGTAGTACACCGAATGTTCAGCCGGTAGTACACTGAATGTTCAGCTGGTAGTACACTGAATGTTCAAACGGTAGTACACTGAATGTTCAGCTGGTAGTACACTGAATGTTCAGTACACTGAATGTTCAGCCGGTAGTACACTGAATGATCAGCCGGTAGTACACTGAATGTTCAGCCGGTAGTACACTGAATGTTCAGCCGTTAGTACACTGAATGATCAGCTGGTAGTACACTGAATGATCAGTACACTGAATGTGCAGCTGGTAGTACACTGAATGATCAGTACACTGAATGTTCAGCTGGTAGTTCACTGAATGTTCAGCCGGTAGTACACTGAATGTTCAGCTGGTAGTACACTGAATGTTCAGTACACTGAATGTTCAGCCGGTAGTACACTGAATGATCAGCCGGTAGTATACTGAATGTTCAGCCGGTAGTACACTGAATGATCAGTACACTGAATGTTCAGCTGGTAGTACACTGAATAATCAGTACACTGAATGATCAGTACACTGAATGTCCAGCTGGTAGTACACTGAATGATCAGTACACTGAATGTTAAGCTGGTAGTACACTGAATGTTCAGCTGGTAGTACACTGAATGTTCAAACGGTAGTACACTGAATGTTCAGCCGGTAGTACACTGAATGTTCAGCCGGTAGTACACTGAATGTTCAGCCGGTAGTACACTGAATGATCAGCCGGTAGTACACTGAATGTTCAGCCGGTAGTATACTGAATGTTCAGCCGGTAGTAGACTGAATGATCAGTACACTGAATGTTCAGCTGGTAGTACACTGAATGTTCAGCTGGTAGTACACTGAATGATCAGTACACTGAATGATCAGTACACTGAATGTTCAGCTGGTAGTACACTGAATGTTCAGCTGGTAGTACACTGAATGTTCAAATGGTAGTACACTGAATGTTCAGCCGGTAGTACACTGAATGTTCAGCCGGTAGTACACTGAATGTTCAGCCAGTAGTACACTGAATGATCAGCCGGTAGTACACTGAATGTTCAGCCGGTAGTACACTGAATGTTCAGCTGGTAGTACACTGAATGTTCAGCCAGTAGTACACTGAATGTTCAAACGGTAGTACACTGAATGTTCAGCTGAAAATAGCCCTCAACAAATGCACTTCCTCCGGTTTTAGTAAGGTTTACATTAAACAAAAGTATTATAATACTTGATCGTATTAGTCACTGTAAAAGTCTTGATAATGTGTTAGGATTATTGTTATAATGCATTATGGATATGTATGAGTGCTTATTACTATAACTATACAGTGCTATAAGCTAATTATAATGCATTCGATAAAATATATATATATATATGGGCGTCACAGAAAGTGTTACTGAATTTGAGCTTAAAACATTAAGTATTCTGTATTGTATTCTGAACTGTATTCTTGTAACAGTCTGTTGGTTTCCAACTACTGTGACTATGTAATCATATACTATGTATGTCATATGCAGATGATTTTCTTCCAAATGTTCACCATGACGACTCTGAATACTATTGACCAAAGCTGTGTCAAACTACTGTTATCAGTCTGCTGAATTTCTTTTCACAGATTGTGAATTTAGCTTTACCCAAATGTTCCACGTGTCAGTAAGTGATTCAGTGATATTATTACCTTTTTGTGTCAAAGAACATTCTTCAACTGAACGTCTTGGATTCTGCTGAAGTGTCCTTGAGCAAGCACTGCATGCATACCTCCCGCTCTAAGGGTGCAGTTTTAAAATGGACCTCTGGCCTCTCTCTGGAAATATGCCTGCAAAATACAGTAATCAAAAAAAGTATTGTATTATTTATACATTGGGGAGAAGCGGAGAATAACTTTCTATTGGACATCAATAACAATACATTCAAACCTACCTTCACTGCTAGAGTGTGAATAAAACTCATAGAAGGTGCAATGCGCTCATAATACATTCACTGACTTTGAGCTTTACCAGAAAATTTATTATAAATGTATAATCTGCAGTATAAACTACAACACCGAATTGTATTAGCTCCCAGCTAAATATAAGCAACAAAAATCTTTATTTAACTGTTGTTTAATTCAATGTTACGCAGCATTAATTATTCAGGAGAAGCCGTAAAGGGGTTGATGCAGATCATTTGTTTCTTTGTAGTATTCAGTGGATATTTTTTTGCATTGTTTTTTCTTGATTTGAATCCACACACCATTAGTTTTATTAACAGTCCAAGTCTTGTTGAAGTTACTTTTAGTGAACAAAAGATGGGTTTAGCTTTTGGAAATCTCACAATATGTTCACAATAGAATATAATTAAGTGAATCAGCGATACAGCACCTTGCATTAGGTTGTACTAACTTTATTACCGAATATTATTTTTTCTTAAAGTTAAACTCTGGTTATGTATGTTAGTGTGTTTGTCTGCTGCCCCTAATAAAAAAAATGCTTACATAATCACTCTAATATTCCTCTAACAAGTCACCACTCACTTGTTACATTCCTGTGGTATCGATCCGATGACAATAATCCTGCAGTGGTTCATTTGTAGCTCATTTACAGAAACTCCATCATGCATGTAATATAATTCATGATACATTATCATTGATAGTATGTGTAAGGACCCAGTTTGTTTTTACCTCTCAAAAGTAAATTCATAGCTCTGTTTTAGGGAGAACGTTATCAATACCAAGCTGGCAATTAACATGTTATTAATGATAATACTGGCAGTTTTTCGTAATCTGTCTGTTTTATACAAATGAGATTTGTAGGATGAACCTCAGGTTCACATCGCCCCTACACAGTTACTGGAAATGAATTTCATGGAGATCCTTTTTAATAGTTAACTGATGCTTTATTCAAAACGCTGCCTTGAAGGTGAAGCAAACAAGGCGGAAACAATGCTGCCTTCGGGTGCCCCTCGTAAACTTCTCAGTGGAGTTGTCAGAAGCCTTAGTTGAGAGACTACATGGGAGAAGTAGTCTGTAACTGGGCATATACCTGTTCTCCTCAACTTGCTGTTATAGCCTACAGCTCAGTTTGTGTGTGGCCTCTGTTGTGCTGCTGCTTTCATGTTTGGTAATCTCTCAGAGAGGCTTGAGATCCCGAAAGCCTGTTCTTGACCAGAATAACACAAAGACAGCAAAGAAACTTCACTTTTACGTTGTCTGAATTGATAATAACAGAACATACTAACTCAAATTTCTCAGAAAATCAGATTATTTTGCAATAAAGTTTGTTATCAAATAAGTAAATACTCTAAATACTTTCCATTTGTATAAGTATTTAATTCACACATGAGAATATAAAGCCATGGGGTTATTTCAGACCATTTATTGATTGACTTAAAATATGCTATATCGTTATGGAGCTATGAAACAACCTATATTGTGAAAGAAGATGGTGGCCATAATGCTCAGGTCTATTTTTAGCAGCCATGTGGTTGATAACGATACCCTGCTGCTGACGGGCACCAAGCTGTTTAACCTCAAGGTGTTGCCTATAAGGCAAACAGTCCACATCGATTCTATAAAATAAATAATAGCTTCTGGCAGCGAAGGACTTAGCGTGGATTTAGGAGGAACCATATTTCTAACAGCACCTCAAGGCAACATCCAAGAAAAAAATCCCCGAAGAGCTTCCTCCTGCCCCTCCTCCTCCTCCTCCTCCTGCCCCTCCTCCTGCTCCTCCTCCTGCCCCTCCTCCTGCCCCTCCTCCTGCCCCTCCTCCTGCCCCTCCTCCTGCTCCTCCTCCTGCCCCTCCTCCTGCTCCTCCTCCTGCTCCTCCTCCTGCCCTCCTCCTGCCCCTCCTCCTGCCCTCCTCCTGCTCCTCCTCCTGTCCCTCCTCCTGCCCCTCCTCCTGCTCCTCCTCCTGCCCCTCGTCCTCGCAGTCAGCTCTCTCTGTATTTCACCTGCGCTCCCTTCTGACACTGGTATGTTTCGGACTTTCCACGCCTCTTCCAAACCACAGTGACATATCTGCGAGCCATATTTGTTGAGTCCAGCCCGACTTGAGCTCCTCGTCTCTCCAGGACCACCAGAGGTATCCACGGAAGCGCTTTCTCTCTGAGGATGGACCACGCTGCTGTCCTGCTGCTGGCTCTTGTGAGCGCCGGGACGCTTCTCCAAGGTAAGCCTCGTTCAGGTGCGAGAATCAAACTGGTCCTAGATCGTGGACTCGGTCTCACATAGTTAGGTAACGTGACGTTTTATTGAGTCCAGTCGTGACTTCGCCTGAGTGTTAATAGCTGCAGAGTGAAGTGAGTCTGATGTATGCGTCGTCATATTCACATCGTTCCGCTGGTTTAGGCTGCAGGGACGGAATCAATGTGAACATCACATCCATCATTGGTTTACAATTAGAAATATTAGCCTACCGCTAAAAAATATCAAACGGAAGGAAGAGGAGAGAATGGCGCGTAGCTAAAGTGAAAACCTTGATCCTTATTGAAACTTTATAGCAATGAATTTACGAAGAGCTCTGTTGGAGGAACTCGTGGAGGTGCGTTTACCCCGTAGAGCTGTGTGATGGAGCTGGAGTAGTGATTGCTGCCTTCAGCTCTTTTAAAAAAAATGAATGACGTAGTTGTAATCAGTAACCAAGCCTGTGTGTGTGTGTGTGTGTGTGTTTGTGTTAGGTGTGGCTGTGTGTGTGTGTGCTTGAATGGGCCAATAAGAGGCCAGAGATAATACACATTCACATTTCATGACTTTGTCATTCATGTTTCTCCTCTCAATGTCTTAATGCTGTCGACTTGTAGTGAATAGAAGATAAGCGCTCCTCCTTCTTGTGTGTGTGACAACGCAACATCTAATGAGAGTCGTCCTTTTACAAAGCAATTCAATATGCATCGCCCTGAAGGGGGCAACCTGGAATTCTTTTCAATGTCCCTGGGGCTAGCAGAGCCCTAATTTGGGAATCGTGGTTCAGTCCTGTAGCATATGATCTCTGATGCTGATAGTGAGCAGCTTTTCTTGGTGAGAAAACAGGGGCCGGGCTTTGAAAGAGTTCAAACACAATCAGCAGCGCTGGCACCACTGACATCGTCTCGTGTCACTTACACACGATAAGTCAGAATAAATATCCCAGCTCTTATCTCTGAGTTGTGTTTGTGTCACTGGACATCTCTCGGCATTCACAGAGCTGCTCTTTGTCAGAGCGGCTGGAGGGCGGGCAGTCTGTCTGGCTGGTGGCTGAGTGGGTGTGTGGTGGGAGCAGGTGATTGGTGCTCGAACACTCGACACAGCCAGGGTCACCGTCTCCATCGCTTGATGCTATCTGGCCTGTGTCCGGATCAGCGACTCCACAGAAGGAGGGAACGCATCATTTTGTGTGTTTGTATGCGGGATTCACATTACAATCATGATACAAATCCATATGTATCCTCCACATAGTGACAGATAGCGGCGCAGTAGATAGCAGCTGAAGTCAGTTTCCAGCTTGATCTGTAGCAAAGAGGGAAGGCTTTCAGAGGGACTCTCAGACTTCGAGGTTTGAAGCCACGGGAGGCTGTTAGGCGTGACTTTAGAGGGGTTAGCTTCCAGCACAGATGTGAGTGGATACAAAGTGTGGGCTGTTGGGAAAACCAAGTAGAGGTGAGTGGTGGTAAACACCGTTTGGAAAAGTCATCATTGTTGACAGAGAATGGCATTAAGAGAGTAGACACATTAGGTGTGTCATGTAGGTAATTGTGAGCACTTTCATATCATTTAACTTGCATTTTAGCTCTGCAGTCATTTCTAGGTCCACTTTAATGAATGAAATTTATTTATAGAGCGCTTTTCACAGACATAACATCACAAAGTGCTTAACAGAGCAGACATTTAAAAGCATAAAAAACACAATGTGACCCTAGGGTCAATAAATTACATACACAGAGAAAAATAAAAAAATAAAAATAATAAAAACTAAAATAAAAATGTAAAATATATTTTAAGAGCAGGTCTAGGACATGGGTTTACTTTTTACTCAAACGGCAGCCTAAAAAGGTGGGTTTTGAGCTGGTTCTTAAAAGTATCCACAGTATCTGTGAGGCGTAGAGTTGCAGGCAGAGCATTCCAGAGCCTCGGGGCCACTGCCTCAAAGGCTCGGTCACCACGGGTCTTAAATCATGTGCGTGGGACTGACAGAAGACCTAGAGCAGGGGTGTCAAACATCCGGCCCGCGGGCCGCATCCGGCCCGCCACGTCATTTTATGTGGCCCGCGAATCCGCCAGCAAAAAAAAATAAAAAAAATAAAGGAAATTATTTTTATTATTATTATTTTTTACAAAAATTAAAAGTTAGATGTGAAAATAAAAATATCCCCATGGTCGAAATTATGAGATAGAAAGTCGAAGTGATGAGATAGCATGTTGTCTGTGTGCCGACATTAAAACGATCACAACAGGTGGACAGGAGATGCAACAGCCCACAAAGAGGATTTCCAACAAGTGATCGTGGCTTTCTCAACATGCGTACTTCTCTGCACTTGTAAACTCGTGGACTTGTGAAACGTCATCAGTCTCAGCCCAAGTACTGTTCCAATTCAAAGTTCACATCGAGCGGAGATGTTTGAGTATAAAAAAACTTTGAGTTGAGCCATTCGCGCCGCCGGTCTCACCGGGGGCTATTTGTGTTCATTCGCACTGGACGCGTCGGAGAGGGGGCGGGGCTTATCGCCCTGAAAGCCGTTCAACTGTCCGCCATTAACCATGGAAAAAATAACCTCTATTTCTGCTTAGTACGTGTTGTGGAAGTCACAGATATCCCGGGAAACTAAACTAAATATGTTAGGAGTGGTTACATTTACAACCGGCCCTTTGAGGGCGACCGTGATGCTGATGTGGCCCCAGAGTGAAAATGAGTTTGACACCCCTGACCTAGAGCGTTTGACCTGAGAATGCGGGCGGGTGAATATGGGTGAAGTAGATCAGCTACATAAGCCGGAGCCTGACCGTGAAGTGCTCTGTAAGTGATGGGGAGAATTTTGAAGAGCCGTGGACGTTGTAGAATGTTAGGAATGTGTCCCCAATAGGTAGTAAGAGAGCCATGGGTCTGTTACAACGTTCCAGATAGTCATACTTAGGGATGGGTATCGTTTGGGTTTTTTCCGATAAGGTGCTAAAACGGTACTTTTAAAACGATACCGGTGCCTGAACCGATACTTTTTTCTTCAAATTGAACACTATATTAACTGTTTAAAGTATACTATAAATATAAATAAATACAAAACACAAATAAATACAAAACTACAGCTTCAAACGTTTTAACTATGAACAACATATTAACTGTTCACAGTTTACAGTATAAGTACCCCGTTGTAATAATACTATGAGTGAGGAGCGGAGGACCGAGTCCTGCTGCCAGGACCGAGTCATCAGAGTAGTGTCAAAAAAGTATTTCAATCGGCTCAGGCACCGAAAGGAAGCACCGAAATCTGCGTTGCGTTTAGGTCCGGTAGATACCGGACGTATAGGAACCGGTGCCATATTGGCACCGCTTTTCGGTACCCAACCCTAGTCATAGTTGTAGTGACTAATTCATATAGTTATGACCATTATGATGGGAAAGAGGCTCTTACACTCCATTGATGCAGCGAGGGTACCAACGCAGAGGGCTACGGCTTAGGCACAGTCATCGGGAAGGAAAATTTGAACCTAACCACAAAAGGTGAATCCTGATTTGGCAAGGCACACATTCCTGGTTAGATTAATGCCATATGTCTACCTGTGACTGATTGTCACCGTGATAGAGTTGTGAAATTTGGTCTCACAGTGATATCAACCTCTGTTCAGTGTTTTGTGTCTTATAAGCCTGCAAACTCATCTTTTACTCAAACTGAATTTCCAGGATCATATTCCATGTTTCAATGTTACCTGAGGCAACAGCAGTGGAGCCCCTCGCTGTTTTTCAGCCTGTGCTTCCAAGGCAATCAGTCCTCCATAATAGAGACCTGCAGTCCTGTCCCCTTTAGAAGATGGCCTTTGTTCCACTAACCAGCTGCCTCTCTCAGGGACATTAATAACACATCATTTGTTTTCTGTGGCAGCAGGTTGGGCTTTGCTCTAGTGATCAATGTTTTAATAAATACTTCTGCCAATGCATTTCCACATCAAGCAGCCTTGGTGTCTTTCAGCAATATTCTGAAGCGCAGAAATCAGTTTGGAAAACAGATACAGAGCAAATAGGGGTTGATTTGCATTGTCTTATCTCGTAGCCTGCATACATCATCCCCTCAACCAATAATGTTTAGTCAATCATCAAGCCTCCACTTTGTTCCCATGTTGACATTCTGCTTGTTTAATGCAGGCTAGAAGTGTGACATGTGGTAATGCTGCCCTGGTGTTTCTAGTCTACTTTACATGACTTGCGTTGTTCCGTGAATGCCTCAAAGCTCTTCGCTTCCACAATGTGAGTTCAGGCTCCTCTGAAAATCCCCCAACAACAGAGACTTTAAACTGTAGCCTTTGGCTTTGTTTGCTGACCCTCACGTGGACTTAGGAGGAACCATATTTCTAACAGCACCTCAAGGCAACATCCATACTCAATAATAAAGACCTGCAGTCCTGTCCCCTGTATTAGATGGCCTTTGTTCCACTAACCAGATAGTGTAGGTCTGCTGTATAGATACTGTTTAACGAAGATATGGGCCTGTTTCTGCCTCAGTGACAGAAACCTTCATTGGGCAGAACAGGGAGTAGCTAGTGAAGAGAATCTAACCTGGGGGTGAGGTGGCACTTTGGCTCCCTGTTGTCCCTCTTTCCTCTGTTATTGGTATAACAGACCAAAACTCCATTCTTGCAACAAAGGGAGGCTCATAAAGTTAAGTTTGAATAAAATGTAACTTCTAAGTTTTACATTAGTTCCTGTTGGCCTTGATCCCGGCACTGCAGGGAAGAGAATCTAAATGATCATTGTTGAAAAAACAAATCGGGTACCAGCCAGATATTTATTAACTACCAGTTACAGACGGACACTGCAAATCTACCAAATTGGCACATTGCCAGATAAGCAATAAATCCTCCCAATGGCATGTCTCTCCATCTTATCGCGGCATTATTATTTTAATTTCTCTTTAAAATAATTAAAACAGGAGTTAATAAGGAGGCTGCTGCTGGAAGTGGGGACAGCCAGACAGGATAATGGATGTGGTATGCAGCGGCATTTCTAGTTGCTTTAGCTTGGGGGACGGGACGGTTTGAAATGCTATCTCCATCTGCCCCGACATGGCTCGGCTCGTCTTTTTCTGGAGGGAAAATACCTTTGTGGTGGTGAGGGAGGGAAGGGGAGGGGGGATATGTGAGGAGAGAGGGGGGGGGCAGCTACCTTCAACCACCTTCATCCAACAATCCAGCAGCCGAGTTGTGAAAGGTCACAGTGTGTTTGAAGCCCCACCTAAATCTTTCTGTCAGATGGCTTTAGTTTGATCTGTTATTCAGAAAGCCCTGTTCAGACACGTCACATGAGCATCCCATCACTTAGCCTTTGTCATGTGAAAGGGGTTGAAGATTTACAAGGTTCCTCTGTGGGTTGAGAAAACTCCTCCTCCCATGAGCTTGTGGTGAAATCATTTCAAAACCGTGAATGACATTCATTCAGTGGTCCAACCAGATGCAACAGTGTTTTATTTCAATTGTTTAAAGCTGACATTTGGGAGAAACAAAGTTTTCACCTCCAGCAGCACTGATATGTTAAAGAGCTGAGACAGTTTGGGATGTCAGGAGGATAATCTCATGGATCAGAAGAAAAGTATTCATAGTATTCAGTCTACAGTAGGGATAGGGTGTTAGGGTTAGGGTTGGTTAAGAGCGGGGCCCTCCTAAGAGGGGCACTGGCACAAGGGGGCTGCAAAACATAAAACCAACTTAAAAGTTAAAGATGTATAAAAATAACACTGATGCCCCCTAGGCACGGGCAGGGTTAGGTTTGGTTAAGAGCGGGGCCCTCCCAAGAGGGCCACGAGGGGCACTGGCACAAGGGGGCTAGGGTTGGTGGGTTAGGGTTAGGTACATCAGGGATTCACTACCGCAGGGCTCAACAGTAAGGGCTGCCAGGTTGCCATAGACAACCATTTTGATAAATTGGAAACCAATTATTGGCCATCACTTTGTAAAATATAAGAATAGGGACAACAAAGTGTGCTTCCTAAATAAATACATTTTAAACATTTGTGGCATGAGTGATATTTAATACTGCTGTTAGAACCAGGTGACAAGTTCCACTAACGCATCAACGTCACAATCAAATGTGCAAATTGATTGGATGTTTGTGAAGTATTGGCATCTTTGAGCTGGATGGAAAATTATACCAACATGCATACACACGACATGTTTACATGGCAACCATACGGTAACCAAATGCTGATGCTTGTTTTAAAAGTTAGTGTTGAGCCCTGTTCAGTTTCCTCACTCCAGCTGGATTAATGCTTCAGTCAAGCAGGCAGACAAACTGTGGCTCTATTTAATTCATTCACTTGTTAATGAAAAGCACTATGGAATAAATACACATCCTAGAGACGCATGTGGTCTTTAATAATCTGTCCTCTCACAGCTGCAAAATTCAACCATTTTTACACAGCTTCATCATTAACTTTACCTTCTTTGAAACAATTTTCCTTTCCTTTATTTACTAGGTCTGTTTTATACAAAATGAACACAAGTTACATCTTACTTATGAAACGTTGCCCCTTCACATCTTGAACCAGCAGCACAACTCTCTGCTGTTAATAATAGGTTTTTCTGGCCAGGGTGTGACGCTTTATGACAAAGGACCATGAGGTAACCTATCACTGCAGAGTAATGTTGTGAAGTTACAACAGCAGAGTTCATGTTTGTGGGACCCTGTCTTCCGTGGCCGCTCTATGTGGAGGCAGTAATAACAGTTTGAACCTGTCTAACTGCTGCACAGAGCAAAGGGAGACTAATGACAGAAGACAAAACTCAATCAGGCCATGTTGAAAATATATTTGCTCAGTGGGGATTAGCCCTCTCAGTCCCTTTTGTCAAGGTAAGAAGTGTGTCTAATGCTGGGGCCTCTCATCAGGCTAGCTTGTGTGTTGGGCAGTATAGTGAGAACCCCCCCCCCCCCCCTGCAGCTTTCAACAACTTCCCCAACCAAGAATGCACCTTGCTCACCGAAACGTCCAGGAAGAAGCAACAACAGTAGCTGAAACCAAATGAGATCATGGGTAAGCCCACACACGCGCACACACACGCACACGCAACTTCTCACATGAGGCAGTATGATTCATGTCGCACATGTCGTGTCAGGTTGTTTCCATCTTGTAATGATATGATAATCATTCCACAGGTCATGAAAGCATGACTGCATCAAAACGAGAAGTGAAACATCTGCGGATGAGATGCAGCGTTGTTAAATGTGCAGGAAGATTAGAACTCAATGAAGTCCATCTTCTCAGGAATAAACTCTGCTCACAGAATGAGGCAGCAGGGAGTGAAAGCAGTTTCCTAACTTCTGTTTCTGACTGACTGACTCAAAACAAGAGTCAAGCTGTTCTGAATGTAATCTAGGGAGTTTTTTAGTGATGCTTTAAACCACACGTAGGAATGTGAGATGGAGATTCTGCTCATTGATGGAGGAACTGTCTCTGGTGACAGGATGATACTTATTTATTCTGCCAAGCTCAGGAAGACCTGTAAAAATGTCCCTGTGCACTAAGGAATAATTAGATTATGTATTAAGGAATGCCATTAGGTAGTAATAGAGAGTGACAGGAAAGTATGGTGGCTGGAGGTGTGGGAGTCCACAGGTTGGACTCAAAGGTCTCTTCTTCCTTTTAGAGGTAAAAAGGAAACACTAGAGAGTCCCTAGCTGATGGTGTTAATGGGGGAAGTTGGTGTTGGTAGCAAAGCATATAAAGCCTTTTTACACTGAATTAGTGCGAAGAAGCTTCTGTTCTTTCATGTTTGCCTCCAACCCTGACTGCTGTCATTTCAGCCGTCACAGAGATGGGCCTTCTATTAGCCTTAGCTAGATGACCTTCTCAATCCCCCTGGAACCACACTCTATGTATGTACATGGACCTTTAAATGAAAGCTTTATCATCAATATCTTTAATTGGCAGTGAAAGAAAAGCTAATGAATGTGATGTTTAAAATACTTTTTTTCCCTTATTTGTGTAGTTTCTGGTGCTGTGTGTGTGTGTGTGTGTGTGTGTGTGTGTGTGTGTGTGTGTGTGTGTGTGTGTGTGTGTGTGTGTGTGTGTGTGTGTGTGTGTGTGTGTGTGTGTGTGTGTGTGTGTGTGTGTGTGTGTGTGTGTGTGTGATTAGCGTCCTGAATGAATGAGTTAGAGTGAGCATGCTGTGCGCACAAACACTATTATTTATGTAGATAAAGGTTATTCCTACACAGAAGCCCCTGCCATGCGGCGCAGAGAGGACCTCTGAGAGGCTTTAAATAAAAGATAGAATAAAGGTATTTGCAATTGGCAGCTCACTTTAGTTACTGAATACATCAGTAGAGACAAGGAGTGGAACAGAATTTGAAGACTGTTCGGTGGGCCACCCTAGGGGACAGACACACACACACTTAATAATCTGATATATTCTGTACTGAAACTAAACCTTCAACTGTGATACTGACTGAAACAAGCTGTAACTTAGTGAGTATCCAGATCCACTCTGTAGCTGAGGTATTTGTAAAACTCAGCATCATCCTTTACTCCTGACTGATGTCTCTCTCGTTGAGGTGAATGGTAAGAAACCTCCCGGGATCACATTATAACTCACTCAAAACATAAAGAAAATCAATAGCCATGAAAGATGTCAGATGAGATGACTCCTGTAACCAGTGGTCATTACTGCAGCCGTAGATGTCAGTTAGCCAGCTATGTATCCAATGAACATATATAGAAAGATAAATGATAGCCAAACAGATCCATGAAAGAATAATGCTGGAGAACTCCACACTAAACAGCCTGATGATGATCAGAGATGCATACGCGTACAATGGACTAATATCAAAGCAGCCGAATACAGTTGTTAAAAGTGAATTGTGTATTCTCTCAGATGTCTATTTATTGACAAACAGACTGCCAGCTTCTCTGTAAACTAAACACACAGACTTGTATATTTATGAACATGACCACCTGCTATTTGGGAAGCAAGCATTTGACCTGTTTAACCTGCATTCATTAGAGGTTCAGGTTCAGGTCAGCTGGCTTCTGTTGAGAACAAATGAAGCTATGCGAGCTGCCTCATGAAATACTTCTACAATACAATAATGAAGTCAGTCATGAGCTGCCTAATTAATCTTGCCAGAAGAAAGTCCACCTGATGCAGATATGCTGAAAACTGTCTGCATGTATCAGACTTAGGGGTGCAACGGGTCACAAACATCACGGTTCTTGAGTCACGGTTCGGATAATTTTTCGGATCAACAAAGAAAAGGGGAGGAGACAAATATAACTTTGCTTTCCATTTATTAATGAAAGAACTTCAAGAACACTGAAAGCAAAGAACTTTGGGCTATAGTCTTACATGAAAACAAAAATATTGAAGATGTCCAATTTGAAACAAAATTAAATAAATAAATAAAAATAATACATTCAAGAATTCTGTTAAGTTTAAGTGCAACATGAGGTCTGTTGATATCCTCGTCCTTTCATCAATACTGAAAGAAAGAAACAGCCAGTGAACGAGCTTCCACTGTTTACACTGAACTGAACTGCTCAGCAACAACTTGAGTCTGTGTTTACTTCCTGTCAGGTCATTCAAATACACAATAATGTTACATTACTGTGACATTATTTTCAAAAAGATGAGAATATCTCCATTCTCTGAGGAGAGGGAAGACCTTTCTGTGGTGACTGGAATATTATTGGGCCTGTCTAGCTTCACTCTGATACTTCTGTCAGCACCTGAACCAGGTGTGTGTGTGTGACTCTCACAGAGGGGGCGTGTCTACAGCACCTGCCCCAGGTGTGTGTCTGTGTGACTCTCACAGAGGGGGCGTGTCTACAGCACCTTCCCCAGGTGTGTGTCTGTGTGACTGTCACAGAGGGGGCGTGTCTACAGCACCTGCCCCAGGTGTGTGTCTGCGTGACTCTCACAGAGGGGGTGTTTCTACAGCACCTGCCCCAGGTGTGTGTCTGTGTGACTCTCACAGAGGGGGCGTGTCTACAGCACCTGCCCCAGGTGTGTATCTGTGTGACTCTCACAGAGGGGGCGTGTCTACAGCACCGGACTAAGAATCACTCCGCCGTGGTGAAAGCAGTCTCTGCAGTCCTTTCCTTCTCATAGAGGTCTGGAACAGCTTCACACTGAGTGGGTGTGAGTGGATTTCGTAGCGTGGCTCAAGCATTTTAACCAGATTTAGAAATCCTTTGTTTTCTACACCGGAGTGTCCCCGTCGCTGACAGACGGGATGGTGGCTCTTCATATGTGTGGACATGCCGATGTTTTGCTGTTGTCCTGTGTCTTTCTCTTTAAATAACGCCTACATACCGTAACGGTTTCGTCCACCACCCTCATCCGTCATTATACGTTACAGGGAAGACAAAATGGTCCCAAACTTGCGACTTAAATGACGCCGCGGCTTCTGACGTTCCTCCGCTCGCCATGACGTCGCCGTTAAATCTGAATGGATCGCGGATCGATCCGTGATCCGTTACACCACGAATCAGACTAACTCTTCTCTGTTTGTTAAGGTGTCAAAATACCTGTGACATTTAACAAAAGTCTGCTCTGTGACTTCCTCTACCTTTTGTTTAACCAGTGGCGGGCCGTCAGGGCCTGCAAGGCCTTCTCTGCTGGCCTAAACAGAATCACAAAGTTACAGCTATTTTATAATTTAATAATTTTTCATAAATACACTACATGTATTATAATTAATAAAACTATTTTCCCCATTATGTTATGTTCTCATTGCACAGCTCCTGTCTTCCTCAGTTGCTCTGCTTCCAGTGCAGCTTGTTTTAAGTAGAGCTTTTATCCAATCAGATCTCACCTCTGTGTCTCCAGGTAAGAAGAGAGGCCCAAGGCCTGCAGACTCTCAAGTGAATCCATGTGCACTTTAAGTGAATGGGGACAATATTGTTGATTGTCAGAGTGTTCAACCAATCACATCTTTAGTTTGACATGTTGGGCGTATTCTTTGACGTGCCAGAGCTGCTAGCTGGCCTACAAGTACGTGCAGCTCAGTGTCCAGGTGCAGCTCTGCAGTGAGGTGCAGCGTGCGCTGTGATTGGTCAGTGGGCGAGCGCATGACTATCGTGAAATGAAACTTAAGGAAGGTAGTAGTAAGAGTTCAAATTGAAAGATATGGAAGAAATTATGACATATTTTGCATTTTGCTTGGTGTAGATTTTAATTTTGTTTACCTAGCTTTGTTTTTTTAACACTCAATGGCTAAAGGAGGAGAAATGGATTTGTGAGTTGGGATTTAACTGGGATTACACTCTTTGTCAACAAAGAAAGGAGGATGGAGTTTGTCTTTAAGTCAACTGCGTTTGTTTTTTTACATTGAATATCTGAATGGCCCTCGAGTGTGTAGCAGAATGTGTGTTGCTGCTGTTGTTTTCCTGTTAAGCTAGTTTAGCGTCGCCTCCCAGAACACGTGCGGTGCCTCAGCTGTTTTTTTTTGTTCCGGGTTCAGAGGTCACACAGACCGTTGTCTCCTACATGAGCGCAAAAAACATATTTCCCACAATTTAAGCTTCTGCATTTTCCAAATTCACTGATATTATTCAAACGTATTGTTCGGTTCGTAAGCCTCGTACCGAACGGTTTAATACAAATACGTGTGTTCAGCTGCAGGACAGCAGTGAAGGCCCAGGTATAAAATGCACGGCCCGCCACTGTGTTTTACAATATTTCATTTCTGCATAAGCAGGTTGTCGTTTTGCAGACGAATCCTGACCATCTTAAAGACAGCTGGATTTGACAGAGAAGCATTTCTCTGCATGCCAAAAGATTGTGTTACACATTGTATATGTAGGTAGGGCACAGTGCTGTGTTTAGGCCTAATACTGTGCAGGTCTGGAGTCTGTTTAGGCCTAATACTGTGCAGGTCTGGAGTCTGTTTAGGCCTAATACTGTGCAGGTCTGGAGTCTGTTTAGGCCTAATACTGTGCAGGTCTGGAGTCTGTGTTTATGCCTAATACTGTGCAGGTCTGGAGTCTGTTTAGGCCTAATACTGTGCAGGTCTGGAGTTTGTTTAGGCCTAATACTGTGCAGGTCTGGAGTCTGTTTAGGCCTAATACTGTGCAGGTCTGGAGTCTGTTTAGGCCTCATACTGTGCAGGTCTGGAGTCTGTTTAGGCCTAATACTGTGCAGGTCTGGAGTCTGTTTAGGCCTCATACTGTGCAGGTCTGGAGTCTGTTTAGGCCTAATACTGTGCAGGTCTGGAGTCTGTGTTTATGCCTAATACTGTGCAGGTCTGGAGTCTGTGTTTATGCCTAATACTGTGCAGGTCTGGAGTCTGTTTAGGCCTAATACTATGCAGGTCTGGAGTCTGTGTTTATGCCTAATACTGTGCAGGTCTGGAGTCTGTTTAGGCCTAATACTGTGCAGGTCTGGAGTCTGTTTAGGCCTAATACTGTGCAGGTCTGGAGTCTGTTTAGGCCTAATACTGTGTAGGTCTGGAGTCTGTGTTTAGGCCTAATACTGTGCAGGTCTGGAGTCTGTGTTTATGCCTAATACTGTGCAGGTCTGGAGTCTGTGTTTATGCCTAATACTGTGCAGGTCTGGAGTCTGTGTTTAGGCCTAATACTGTGCAGGTCTGGAGTCTGTGTTTATGCCTAATACTGTGCAGGTCTGGAGTCTGTGTTTATGCCTAATACTGTGCAGGTCTGGAGTCTGTGTTTATGCCTAATACTGTGCAGGTCTGGAGTCTGTTTAGGCCTAATACTATGCAGGTCTGGAGTCTGTTTAGGCCTAATACTGTGCAGGTCTGGAGTCTGTTTAGGCCTAATACGATGCAGGTCTGGAGTCTGTGTTTAGGCCTAATACTATGCAGGTCTGGAGTCTGTGTTTAGGCCTAATACTGTGCAGGTCTGGAGTCTGTGTTAATGCCTAATACTGTGCAGGTCTGGAGTCTGTGTTTATGCCTAATACTATGCAGGTCTGGAGTCTGTTTAGGCCTAACACTATGCAGGTCTGGAGTCTGTTTAGGCCTAACACTATGCAGGTCTGGAGTCTGTGTTTAGGCCTAATACTGTGTAGGTCTGGAGTCTGTTTAGGCCTAACACTATGCAGGTATGGAGTCTGTGTTTAGGCCTAATACTGTGTAGGTCTGGAGTCTGTTTAGGCCTAACACTGCAGGTATGGAGTCTGTGTTTAGGCCTAATACTGTGTAGGTCTGGAGTCTGTTTAGGTCTAATACTGTGCAGGTCTGGAGTCTGTTTAGGCCTAATGCTATGCAGGTCTGGAGTCTGTTTAGGCCTAATACTATGCAGGTCTGGAGTCTGTTTAGGCCTAATACTATGCAGGTCTGGAGTCTGTTTAGGCCTACTACTGTGCAGGTCTGGAGTCTGTTTAGGCCTAATACTGTGCAGGTCTGGAGTCTGTGTTTAGGCCTAATACTGTGCAGGTCTGGAGTCTGTGTTTAGGCCTAATACTATGCAGGTCTAGAGTCTGTTTAGGGATAATACTATGCAGGTCTGGAGTCTGTTTAGGCCTACTACTGTGCAGGTCTGGAGTCTGTTTAGGCCTAATACTGTGCAGGTCTGGAGTCTGTGTTTAGGCCTAATACTGTGCAGGTCCGGAGTCTGTGTTTAGGCCTAATACTGTGCAGGTCTGGAGTCTGTGTTTAGGCCTAATACTATGCAGGTCTGGAGTCTGTTTAGGCCTAATACTGTGCAGGTCTGGAGTCTGTTTAGGCCTAATACTATGCAGGTCTGGAGTCTGTTTAGGCCTAACACTATGCAGGTCTGGAGTCTGTGTTTAGGCCTAATACTGTGCAGGTCTGGAGTCTGTTTAGGCCTAACACTATGCAGGTCTGGAGTCTGTGTTTAGGCCTAATACTGTGCAGGTCTGGAGTCTGTTTAGGCCTAATACTATGCAGGACTGGAGTCTGTTTAGGCCTAACACTATGCAGGTCTGGAGTCTGTGTTTAGGCCTAATACTGTGCAGGTCTGGAGTCTGTTTAGGCCTAACACTATGCAGGTCTGGAGTCTGTGTTTAGGCCTAATACTGTGCAGGCCTGGAGTCTGTGTTTAGGCCTAATACTGTGCAGGCAGGGGGATGTGGAGTCTATGTTGCAAGTTCCTCCTTGCTGACAGAGTGGTGGCTGACAACATGGACAGCAGAGGAGACAGGAAAGTGGGTCATGTTGACATTATTTGCTGCTTTTAATTGGTGCGTCCCAGTGGCTTCACAAAGCAAGCATTCATCTCATGTTTCCCCCTGAAGGATCCTAATGCCTGATGAAAGCACTGCAGTTGTACATCACCCTGTTTGTGTTAAACCACTTCCAGCTAAGGTTTACAGCACCTACCAAGTCCCCAGCACAATAATGGTGCTGCTGCTCTTGGATGTTGTTATTCAACAGCCAAGATGCTTTGCACTCAACAGACTGACTTCAATGAACCTGCAAAGGTTCAAAGGTTCACAGCTTACAATGCAACCTCATGTTCTCCTAGTTAGGGTATGCCACTGAAGAAGCCACTTATTTCTGACTCCTTTTATTGTGAAATATATCTTGTGTTGTACTTTTTGGGTTGTGCATGGTGTGAAAATGTACAACTACACTCTGGATTGAAAAAGTTAGTTTCATTAACACCGCAATGTGTGTGGAGGAGAGCATTGATGGCAACGTATTTGATAAGGTCTTTTGGGGAGAGTAAATGCAAATCAAATTCTGCAGTTCCTTCGGCACGAATTATAAACACCTTGACGGGTAGTTAACATCGGGAGGAGAGCAAGTTTCATCTGCATAAACATGTATGTGTCTCCTATTCCCAAAGATTTAGGAATGCTGCAGCTTGGAACAATACAATACAGCTTTAGATGCACAGTCAGTGGGCTCCACATTGTCCGACTCCATGTCATCTGCCTCGGTTGAGGCCAAAAAGAAAAGGCAGTTCTCTTGAAGCTTTTGTTTGTTTTTTCCTCTCTTTTCAAATTGCTCTTCCATGAGCTTGGACAAACAGCGAGTTTCTGTCTGTAACATCCTATTTGAGCAGTCGTGAGATATTGAACATGAGAGATTTGTCATCCCAGCAGGCAAAAAGTGTACTTTCTATCCTTTGAAATACTGAACCCCACAAAGCAATGTCAAAAATCCATGATTTAATTCTGACAAAAAAAAGTCAGCTAGAACCTTAAATTTACAATGCCACAAAATGAAAACCATGATTTAGTAGAATTCATGAGGCTTTTTGCAGTCCGTATGACAAGATTTGCGATGTTCTTTCACTTCCCTTAAAATGTTGCTGTTAGGGTTAGGGTTAGGGTTAACCCTAACCCTCCCTCCAGCTGTGTCTGTTGGTCATCCTAAACCGCATGCTGCCTGAAGCTGCAGGCTTCTGGTTTTAAAGATGACAGCCACCTCTACAACACTTGCTTCATATAGGACTTTAGTTGTGGATCTCCAGCGCTGTGGAGCTTCTCAGGTTTCAGTCCTGGGACGGAGGAATGCTGCCCACTCTCATCCTCATGTTCACACAATGTACAGGAGTTTTACATGATTACATCTTAAGGGGATTACCACTGAATGTCTGCTTTGAAGTCTGCCATTACTACTTGTAGAACATTTCCATCTGTAGTTATTTAGCATTAAAGACGTGAAGAGAAACAGTGTGTCCCTCCCGCTGATCTGTGGTGATACATGGTAGCTCCATCGAGAACAAGGCAGAAAAGATGAAAAAGGTGTCACCATATTTTAATAAGGAACACCTGAATGTTATAATTGAGACAATTATTCTCAGTGTCAGTTACTATTACAACGGTAGGCAGCGGTCTAGGTCTCAAAAATGATCCCTTGAGTGACAGTCTACTTCTAGAATTTCATTTGACAACTATTGTGGTGTGTTTATGTGCTAGTGGAATAGTCTTACTTTCAGGACATCTGTGCTGGCGGCTGTATACTGTAATGTTTAGTTCATGTGTTACAGTGTTGTATGTTGACAGCAGTTTGGCTCTGTCACTGGCCTTGTTGCTATTTTTTTCTTTCATGTTTTAAGCAGTGCCTGAGTGTCTTTAATATTAATGTTTCAACTCTCATGCATTATATTGAAGTAATGATTGTGAAAGTGAGTGCTACTCTTTTACAGAAGGACTCAAACACACAGATGTTTTATTTCTTGAAGCGTTCCCTTTTAGTTGACAACAAGCACCTCAAACTGGAACACGTAGCCCGATGAAAACATCGTTAGGTCTTAATCTCGAGCACACCCACCAACAGCTCCATGGTGCTTGATTTTCAATGCCCACTTCATTGCTGGGTTTGAGAAAAATGAGGTTGAAGGAATGGTGAATGGTTGCACTGCACTACTCACCATCCAGAGTTAGTTTGCCTTTGTGTGTACACGTCTCTTTGCTGGAGCTGCACAGTCTGAACAGTGATTGAGGGATTATTCTTTTGAATGGTAACCCACAGTAAAGGTGGCATTATGCGTGTCTTAAACTTCTGTTTACTGCCTTGGGCTGATCTCGGTCGGTGTTGTTCTTCTCCCTCTGACCCTGTTTCTGTTTGGTCGGCATCACTTTTTTCTGATAGGAGAAATTAGTGCTGCACGATTAAAGCCAAAATGATAATCACTATTATATTGATCAATATTGAGGTCACAATTATTTATCATGATTATTCCTTGATTTTAAGAACAACATATTTTTCATTATATTTTCACATTAAAATGAACAGAGCGCTGCTTTCTAGGGGTGGAGTAAACATCGATACAGTATGGCGATATTTTGCGTGGCTATATTGTATCGATATACGGAAGTCAAGTATCGCTCTTTTATTGTATACATTGTTTGGTACTAGAATAATAAAATCAATTGCTTTTTCAGTCCACTTTGGTGCTGGTTTTCTTCTGGTGAGGTCAGCAGAGGTCCCGGGTCAGCGTGCTTGGTAGGAAGTTGGTCAAAACAAAGATGGAGACATCGGAGAAAGAAATCAGAAACGCACCGTTCGTGTTTAAATCAAACCTCTGGACTTTTTTAACAAGGAAGGGAAGAAGAACATGGATATGACGCATGCGATTTGAGTGTCTATGAAAATAAAATACTCAACGAACATGAGGGCTCACCTCACACACCACCATCCAGAGATAATGTTAACCAATGACGGCCAAGCCAATGTTAAATCAGCTCCACCGAAAAATCCACCAACACTGGACACGCTTCGCTTGATAAAGCTACATTCCAATTCTGAGCGAGCTAAGAAAATAACACAATCCATCACCTGCTTCATGTGCATAGACCTGCATCCATACAACGTTGTGGAAAACGAAGACTTTTGTTCCATGTTAAAGACTTTGGAAGCCAGGTAGATCACTCCGTTGCCATGTTTCTTCCCCAGTTGCTGAAGGAGATGCATAACTTAGGTTAAACACTGCAAACACTGCCTCCTTTCCCTCGCTCATAATCATTTCATTCTTTATTAACTCCTGCAGGAAGATCCTCTGATTATATCAGGTCGGCGTTCTGCTGGTGGACACTTCAGGGCAGCGGGTGCTGTCTGTCAGTAACTGCACCACCTTTGATCCTCAGAGGAAATGTGACAGCAGCTTTTGCACTTTGCATGAGATTGCAGACAACAATGTGCTTAATTTAGCAATGTCATCTAAAAACCTTTTTAATGCCAATTTTGATTACATTTTCCATCAATGTTCACACGAATGAAACTGAATTTGGTCGTTTATCTGTAGATTTAATTTCTACTGTCTTATCTTTCAAAAGCTCACAACTTGGTTGCTCTACTGTGCACACGTTAAACTGCTGTGAACTGGAGTTCGTATTGAGGAAACACTTATATGAGTGTTTGGGGATGCTTTGTGCTGCGTTTGTCCTATGATGCAGTAGAGACAGCTTGCTGCTGCCAGATGAGATGAGAGGACAGATCTCACACTGGTGCTGCTCCACAAGCCAAGTGTTTCTTTCAGATGGACTTGCAGGTTAATGTCCCACTCTACTCTTTGTCAGGAATTTTTTGAAGTCAGTTTTAGTAAGCACCCGTTGAGTTTCTTAAGGTGGTATAAGGTTGTTCAAATGGAGATCAAAGGAGCGTCAAGTAATCTTTAAATAGTTGAGGTGTGTTTTTTCCTTTCCTGGATTAAAATTGTAGGCGTTTGTCGAATAAATAATGATGTAGCAAATACATGACGGATCAGCTGTTCTAAAGATAAGATAAGATAATCCTTTATTAGTCCCTCAGTGGGGAAATTACAGGATTACAGCAGCATTGCTCACAAGTAATAAAATAAAAGATAAAAATCAAGTAATATAATAAACTAGAAAATGCATTTCCTGCTGAAAATGCGTTGGAATGCTGAAAGCTGAAATGAATCTCAAAAACATCTCTCAAAAACAATCTCAAAAACACTCTGCCACGGCACGGTGGCAGAGTGGTTAAGATCACTGCCTCACAGTAAGAAGGTACTGGGTTCGCTTCCCAGTCAAGGTTTCTGGCTTCGATTCCTGGTACAACCTGTGTTGAGTTTGCATGTTCTCAGCCGTGGCCGCGTGGGTTTCCTCCGGGCACTCCGGTTTCCCCCACCTCGGAAAAACATGCAAAGGAATGAATGGTGAATGCTTGGTGTGAATGCGAGTGAATGCTTGGTGTTGGTCGGAGGGGCCGTTGTGCACAAATTAGTTGCCACGCTTCCGTCAGTCTGCCCCAGGGCAGCTGTGGCTACAGACGTAGCTTACCACCACCGGTATAACTGGGCGAATGGTGTGCATGGAACCCTGTAAAGCGTCTCTGAGTACTAAGAAAAGCGCTATATAAAATAAAGAATTATTATTATTATTGGCTCAATCGCAAACACCTGTGTGCCTGAAGCCATTTCATGGAGATAAAACAGGGAAACACCTCTCAAACAAATCATCAAAACTCCCATAACCGTAGCTCCTATTGCTCCGATATTAATAATTGAGGGGAAGAATGAGTTGAAGAACAGATTCTGTAAAAATTGTGTCTGTAGTGTAAAAAATGTGGCTTAACTGGCGATCTAGAAATGGGGTACCGTGTTCTGTGGAAGATGTTTTTAAAGCAAAATTTAACATTGGTCTCTATGGAGCAGAAAGTTGGTTTTCCTCTCAATTAACGGCTTCCGTGTCAAATGTGGAAATCTGTGGGATTCCACAGTAATTTTTCTACGACAAGGACAATATTAGCTACTTCTACATCCAGAAATGATGCATGAAGATTGAAGATTGTGGACACAGTGGCAAAACACAAATGTTTTTTTCACAAGAATCTCAAGCTGCTCTTCACTCTAGCGGTGACATCACGCACTCTAAGCTGCGCAATACACACCCATTATAAAGTCAGAAAAGGGCTGAAAAATCATAAAAGTTAAATTGCTGCAGTTCAAAAAGTTTAAAAGATATCAAAAAGCTGAATCATGTTGGCAATAGTTGAGGGTTTTCTCAACATTTGAAAGTTGAAATGGTGTCTGTAGCTGAAAGTATGAGGAAGTTGAAGGATTTGAAAGTTGAAGAAGTTTAAGAGGATTTGTAAATATTCTCCATAGAGATCCCATTCAAAAAAAAGTTGCTAAAAGCTTAATAATTCAAAAAGTTTAAAGGTTAGAAATAGAAATAGCAGACATGAGCTGAAGGAGCTGAACATTTTGATAGTTGAACGGTTTCTGTAGCTTAAAAAATGAAGAAGAAGAAGCGTTGCGACGAAACGGGGGACGGAAGAAATAGTGGAACTAGAAAAAGCATTTCCTGCTGAAATTGTGTTGGAATGCTGAAAACTGAAATAAATCGCAAAAACATTGCTGAAAATAGATATCCAATTCAAAAACAAATTGCAAAAAGCTTAATAATTCAAAAAGTTTAAAGATTACAAATATGTGAAGTTATATCTCCTGAAAGAGCTGAACATTTTGATATTTGAACAGTTTCTGTGGCTTAAAAAAATTCATCAGTGGTGATATTTGTAGTAGTATAAGTTGTAGTAGAAGTATTATTTGTAGAAGTATTAGTAGCATAAGAATAACTACTAGTAGTAGTAGTAGTAGTAGTGATATTTGTAGTAGTAGTAGAAGTTGTAGTAGAAGTATTATTAGTAGTAGAAGTATTAGTCATTAGAAGATGTAGTATCAGCAGTCATAGTAATAGCTGTAGTATTGGTCGTAGTATTTAATATCACAGTAGTAGTAGTAATAGTAATAGTAATGGCAGTAGAAGATGTAGCAGTAGTAGTAGTACTAGTAGCAGTCGTACTAATAGCTGTAGTAGCATTACTACTTTTAGTAGCATGAATAGCAGTCGTAGTAGGAGCAGTTGTCGTGTAAGTAATAGTAGTAGTGGTGGTAATAGCAGTAGTGGTAGTAATAATATTTATGGTAGCAGTAATAGCAGTAGCAGTAATAGTAGCAACAGCAAAAGTTGAAGTAGTAGTTGTAGTAGTAGTAATACTAGAAATATTAGCAGTAGTAGTAGTTGTCGCAGTATTAGTAAGAGCATTCATTATTTCAACAAAAAAGCCAAATTTTGAGCTCAGCGTTTAAATACAGTTAATCCATGAGGCTTTTATTTTGAAAGGGTGGTGCTGGGTGGGGGAGAGGAGACATAATCATCATGTTTGACACACATAAACAGAGGTTATTAAATGACAGGCTTGATCACAAGCATTTCAATTAGAATTCAGTTAGAGACATCACGCACTCTAAGCTGCGCAATACACACCCTTTATAAAGTCAGAAAAGTGCTGAAAAATCATAAACGTTAAATTGCTGCAGTTCAAAAAGTGTAAAATATATCAAAAAGCTGAATAATGTGGCAATAGTTCAGGGGTTTCTCAACATTTGAAAGTTGAAATGGTGTCTTTAGCTGAAAGTATGAGGAAGTTGAAGGATTTGAAAGTTGAAGTTTAAGAGGATTTGAAAATCTTCTCCATAGAAACCCATTCAAAAAAAGTTGCTAAAAGCTTAATAATTCAAATAGTTTAAAGGTTAGAAATAGAAAAAGTCATAGCAGAGATGAGCTGAAGGAGCTGAACATTGTGATAGTTGAACGGTTTCTGTAGCTTAAAAAATGAAGAAGAAGAGTTTCAAAAAAGGGGAGACGGAAGAAATAGTGGAATGAATGCTTCTGAAGAACGTTGGTCTGCAGACAGGAAACAGCCGCTCCAAATGAATGCAGTTCCTCATAGATAGTCTGGATTTTATTTCAGTAGGAACAGGTTAAACAACAAAACACTGAATGATTCAAACAATTATATTTATAATTTATATGGAAAATAATCGAAATAAATTAAATAATAATGAATACAATGTATGTAGTGGTATTACTTTTACTCGTATGTAGACTAGTCAAGTAAACAACAATGTGAAATGTGAAATATCTGTTACCAAAACAAACCTCTGGGTACAAACCAGCAGAACTCCACAGCAACAAAGATCAGGAACAACTAGACTTATTCTCTAATGTGGATTTTCACTACCGGTAGTTGTTTTTTATGTATATTAACCAGAATGCAGTTTCCTTTAATTATGTTAATCATGAACTTTTACAAGAAATTATATATTTGAAATTGACCAGATTTAATTCTAAATTATAATTTATTTTACCAAATGTTTGTGATAGAAGTGTAACTTTTTCAATCACAACAAAATTATGTGCATGTCTTTTTCAATTATATGTTCAATTTTGTTGAAAAAATCTCTTAGTATATTTCAAATGTTTTGTACTGTTTGTACAAACAGTAATAGTATTCTATAGATGTATATGATGTAGATAGAAGATTGAAAGAGGAGAATCTCTCAGATTTCTTAAAAGATAGATCAGGTACCAGTAACCCAAAGCAAGTGAGTGGATCAGAGGATCAGTGGAGAGACAGAGAGTGGGCGAGATGAGAGACTCTCAGGTTTTCGTTCAACAGACAGGTTGTGATAACCATGTAATTTACTTCAGAATATAGGATTTCAGAAATCAGTTTCCAGTAATTTGTTCAGAAGTTTTTCAGAAGGTTCGGTAGGTTTGGAAAGTTCGGTAACAGCTAGAGTGGGATAGAAGGGGGATACAAAGAATGAATTCCAATATCAAAGACAGAGCGGTAGATTGACAGGAAAGCTAGAGGAACCAATGCTTAGACAGAGTTGATAGAAGGTATAGGAAAGACAGAGAGCCAATATGATAGAGGAGAGGAGACAGCAGGACACCTGTAAGACACAATAAAGACACACATTAGACAGCAGTCTGAATAACAAACTAAGTAACTTCTACCCTAAGCGAAAAGTTCAGTGAAGTGTCTGCTCACATGATCATAATGTAAACACATCATGACAGTATAACAGGTAATAGTGCACAGATTTATGTGAAATATCATGAAATGATATGTATATGATGGTATGAAATGATGGTATAACTGTTTAGAAGTCTCACATTTTCACTAACTACAACTTCACTACAGTGTGTTTAAAACCTGCAGTATTAAGTGTTTTAAGTAAAAGTGTTGATTCACATGTGAACTTAGTGTCAAGTTACCACGGAGACACCAACTCTGATCTACAGTTAGAGACAGGAAGGAGGAGGCCAGAAGAAGTGGAGAGAGAGAAAGAAATGATCTTTACTTTCCTCTCAGAAAACCAGTGTGTCACAGCTCATTTCAATCTAGATCAAACTGTTATTCAGGGTGGGTCATTTAGTGTTGAGTACGTGATGGATGGATGTAATTCCTGTCGAGACTACATTAGGATGGGAAGTCATTCTTAATGTAAACCAATGTAATATTAGTTTAGTAACAGCAAAATCATAATTCATGTGTGTGAACTTACACTTCAGAGATGCAAGGAGTCACAGTGATGGTCTGCAATCAGAGACAGAAAGGAGGGGGATAGAAGGAGGAGCGGGAGGGTGAAATGTTTAGTTTAATTTCAGAAAACCATCATTACAGCTCATTTTATTTCCTTGTTAATTATCAAAGTCTCATTCAAGATCTAGAATTTCCCAGGAACTTATGTTAGTCTTCAACATATATATTTAAGTTGCTTTAGAGAGAATAAATCAAAAACAAAATAAATGAATCTGGTGTCAATCTAAACAAAAGGAAAAGGTCTAAGATAGGGCTGCAACAACGAATCGATAAAATCGACAATAATCGATTTTTAAAATAGTTTTCATTATCGATTATCAAATTTCATAATCGATTCGTTGTGTCGCGTGATTATTACGCCACTCAATAAGTCGCGGAGATGTTTGACAAAAACAAAAGGGGAAAAAAGAGCGGAGCACAGCAGTTGTTGTGTGAAGTGGAGCTTCTAATGACGACCAACACACGTCTGGTTTTGAACGGAACACTTTACTTCCTGAAAACTGCAGTTTAACAACTGTTACAGTGAACAGACCACGTTCTTGCACCCGACATATACGTTAGGTTTTCACTTATCGTTATCATTGTTGTCGTATCATAGCACATTGCATGCATCATGCTACTTCCTGTCTCTTCACAGTAAAATCACTTCCGTTTTCATGCTCTTCACAATAAAAGTAAACATGTGATCAAACAATTTACAACAGAGGAAAGACCATCGGACCCGTAACGTTGTTCTGAAACATGGCGGAGGCAGAGGAATCAGTACGACCTAAGTCGGCCAAGGTGTGGGAGCATTTCACACTTAATAAATTGAAAAAGTGTGTTCATTGCAAGATATGCAAAAGCGACATGATATGGCACGGGAGCACCACGGTGATGATTCAGTTTGTGCGTGTAGTGTAGAGAACAAGTTCTGACGTTCAAACAAATCCTGTTAAGTTTTCTGATTTGTATTTTTCTTTATTTTTTATAAATGATTTATTGTTCCGACAGCTCAGGTCCCTTTAAACAAAAATATACATATTTTTGTTCACATGTATGTTTTTTGTGTTAGTCCATTTGTTTTTTTTGTTTTTTAATTATTACTTTAACAGCTCAGGGATGTTCAAGGAGCAACCTGTTTGTGCACTTTCTGAAGATCAGTTCTGTTTTTGAATAAAGGGTTGGAAATTAATGCTTTTGTTTTTTTATCCGATTAATCGAAAAAAGAATCACCCAATTAATCGATTATTAAAATAATCGTTAGTTGCAGCCCTAGTTTAAGATATTTAACAGTTAAACACATCAAGTTATGTGGTCTATTGTCAATTTCAGTTACAGCATGTCCGTACTTACCAGCCAAAGCACAGATGTTGATCAATGTTCTCTTTGCCTAAGAGAGGAAACACATTATTATCTTCTGTGTGTATGAGCAATAAAGGGTTAAAACTAGCAGAACTACAGAACACCCACAACTAATGACAGCTCCATCTCAGCTCCATGTGAGGGCTCACTGTGGACTAATAATGGATTATCTAATGTCTCTGTATACTGAATATATAAAGTAATGTTCCTATAGGGCCTGCATTATATTAGTGGATTACTACAGAACGATACTATCAGCATTATATGAACAAAGGTTATTTGTACATTAAGGTCTAATTCAAGATCACAAAGCTTGTGTATAATCATGTCTATTGGTCACTTTCTGTTACAGATTTACACATTGACACATGAAGTGGCCAGAATAATAATTGAACAGCTTTAGCTGCTGGTAAAACTAACAAACAGTTATAAAACACTCTGACTGTAATGTTACCACAGCAAACATATTGTTGTCAGGATAGTTTGATGAAAAAGACTAGTTTTATATTAGAAATAACCTGTTAATTAGCTTAGTGGTTTATTGTCAGTTTAATAGAGAGATGAAGTCACGCCCTTTACAGTGTCCTGTGGGACTTTACTTTATAACTCGACAGTTCGATCCTTGGCTGGGACGTGTCATGTGTCGAAGTGTCCCTGAGCAATACACTGAACCCCTAACAGCACCCCGGGCGCCTGTCATAGTCAGCCCACTGTTCCCTATATACAGGGATGGGTCAAATGCAGAGACAAATTTCCCCCTTACCGCGATCAATATAGTATAATGCACGTCAGCTGCACGTCCGTTACCTTGGCTTGCTAGCTAGCTCGCTAGGTAACTTAGCTATATCCATCCACACATGTACCTTATCATACATGATGTGTTTTATTCTGCTACTGTTCTTATCAGCCGGGAAGTAGAGAACAGGCAAGGCCTGTTGTTCATGCAAGTACAGTCTTTTTTAAGTAGACTTCAACAGTTTGACAACAAAATGCCGTATGACGAACGTTAGCAGCTATGCTAACGTTAGCACTTCGCTAGTATTAGTACGTTTTTCTTTGGTTCACCGGGAAAATGTTTACTCTTCTTGCTTATTTTGAACCCTGTTTGAGTTAGAAACCACTTGTAATGCCATTGTAAAATGTGGAAGCTTCATTTTTAAAGTTGAGTATAGAAACACACTGTGCTACTTACCGGTCAATGACTCAGAGAACAATGTCGACGGCCTGGTTTCTTCCGTAGTGAAGTTAAGATGAGGCGTTTAAGGGTACCCGGAATAGAGTGGTCTCATGTGACGTCACAGTTTAGCTGTCGGCCATGTTGGAGTACACACAAAGCCACTGGCATGCACGGCTGAGTCGCATAACCTATCGGTGGTGAACTTTTGTACTGTCTTTGGTTGTGGCAGCAGAGCTGATAGAGACAAGAAATCATTCTTTCGTTTGCCAGCGGTCATTACACATCAAGGAAATGACACGAAGGAGCTATCCAAGCGACGTCGCGAGAAATGGCTGTCACGCATCTCTCGAGATATAAAGGAATGGAATTTGGCGTACACTAGAGTATGTGCGGATCACTTTATAAGTGGTCAGTGATTTTATTTACTAATTAATTTGTGAACAGTATTTAATAAAGGAAATATAAATTAAACTTGGACATGAGAAGGTTACCGAAGCTTCATCGGCCCGTGACAGCAGTCGGTGCCAGAGACGTGTCGAGCGTGTAGAACAGGCGAAACACAGAGATGCAGCCTCAGCATTGCTTGATATGAGTTTAACGTCAGAGCATATATATATATATATGTGTGTGTGTGTGTGTGGGGGGGGATGAAGTTAGGGGTTAGTTAAAAGTTAATTCCTACACACACGCACACAATGACATGCATGTACAATGTAAACAAACACACGTGTCTGTTTGCACTGAGTAAACATTGAATATTGCTAAATATCTGACCAGATCTGTATATATTTACCCTCCCAATGACGAGATGAGAATTCTCGACGACCGTTGCTTTGACGTCTCGGACCCATCCACTGACAAACTGATTATAAGCGTCGAGCCCTTTGTAGCACTCCAGCTCGTCTTTTGTGTAAGGACTGGGGGTGTTCACGAGATACGTGTAGATGTTGGCGTAGTTTACCGATGGAAGATAAGTAGGATCGGCACTGAAACGATCTGCACTCATCGTATAGGGATCCAAGTTACCAATAACCTTCAATTTGGCCAGGTAGCGAACCTTTGATGCACTATCCAGTGATTCAAAGTATGGTATTTTCGCCGCACTTCGTTGTTTACTCGCCGCCATGTAGGATCTGTATGTACTCCAACATGGCGGACAGACCTCGTAACTAAGGAGATCGTGACGTCGGTGAAACCACTCTATTCACGCACTCTAAGCTGCGCAATACACACCCATTATAAAGTCAGAAAAGGGCTGAAAAATCATAAGTTAAATTGCTGAATTATGTTATGCTGAATAGTTCAGGGTTTTCTCAACATTTGAAATTTGAAATGGTGTCTTCAGCTGAAAGTATGAGGAAGTTGAAGGATTTGAAAGTTGAAGAAGTTTCATAAGTCTCATAAGTGACTGTATGAGAGAGAGACACACAGAGAGGAGTGTATGTGCACGTGTGTCTGTGAGTCTGTGTGTTTATAAACATCACTAATTGGCTCAATCGCGAACACCTGTGTGCCTGAAGCCATTTGAAAATATTCTCCATAGAGATCCTATTGAAAATGTAAAAAGCTTAATAATTCAAAAAGTTTAAAGGTTAGAAATATAAAAAGTCATAGCAGACATCTGGTGAAAGAGCTGAACATTTTAATAGTTGAACGGTTTCTGTAGCTTAAAAAATGGAGGAGAAGAGGGGCACGGAAGAAATAGAAGAAGTTGAATAAAGAAACAGGATAACAATAGTTGGAATGCTTAACAGCATTCCAACAACTAGAAAAAGCATTTCCTGCTGAAAATGCGTTGGAATGCTGAAAGCTGAAATTAATTGTGAAAAAATTGCTGAAAATTAAGAAATGGGGGACTATCTGTCTGAAAAATGTTGAAGCCCGAAAGCATTTAAACTGCACTGCTGAAAAACCTTCTAGTTGAAATGTCTAACTATGGTGTCTGTAGCTGAAAGTATGAGGAAGAAGGCTTTGAAAGTTGAAGAAGTATAACAGGATTTGAAGATTTTCTCCATAGAGATCCCATTCAAAAGAAAATTGCTGTTGTTGATGTTGATGTTGTTCGGTGGAGGAGATCAGCCTGGGAGTGGGTGAGATTGTCGGCCACAGCCACGTGAAGTCCGCAGCGCGGATGAACAGCGCTGTGGTCATCTTTCTGGACAGTATAGAAACTGCGGAAGTGGTGTTGATGAACGGGATCTCCGTGGGTGAACACTTCCTGCCCACGTATGCTCTCGCCTCACCGGAGGTGAAAGTCACTGTGTCCAACGTGCCGCCATTCATAACGGGCGCTGCCATCATCAAAGAGCTGTCCAAACATGGGAAGGTGGTGTCTCCGGTTAGGAGGGTGTCCTCTGGATTTCAGTCTCCGCTGTTGCAGCACGTGGTGTCTCACAGGAGACATGTCTTCATGATCCCCAGCAACAGGAGCAGAGTGGTCAACCTCAGCTTCAAGATCACTGTGGACGACTTTGACTACGTCATCTTTGCAAAGACAAACGATTTTAAATGTTACAGCTGTGGGAGAGAAGGACATCTGAGCAGAGCTTGTCCTGGGGAACACGGCTCAAACAAAGACCAGAACCAGAGAGGTACTGAGGACAGAGGACAAGCAGGACGGACAAGAGGGAACAAGTGGAGCACAGGAGGCGAGGGTGGAGGAGGCGGGTGGGGCTCAGGAGGTGAGAGCGGAGGTGACGGGTGGGGTACAAGAGGTGAGGGTGGAGGTGACGGGTGGGGTACAGGAGGTGAGAGAAGAGAGGACAAGTGGGGGACAAGAGGTGACGAAGGACGGGGCAAGTGAGGTCCAGCAGGTGAGGGAGAGTACTGAAGGACAGGTGGAGGCAGGTAGGGAGGTGGCCATGGAAGCAGATGAGGAGCAGCTCAAGGCCCCTCAGCTGAAGAGGAAACAGAGAGGAGACAGAGGAAGCTCACAGGCCAAGAAAGTGGCAACTACAGAAAGTGGAGGAGCAGCCGAGTGTGAGTCCAGGCCGGAAGAGGACCCTGAGTCCGGTTGGGAGGACTCTGAGTCCAGTCAGGAGGAGAACTCTGCTGTAAACAGTGAGCCCTCTACACACGGTGCTGGCAGCTCTAGGGGCTCTGGAGGCTACAGCGTGGAGGAGATCAAGGAGTTTCTGAGGCGGAGTAAGAACGTGAGAAAAGTCAGAGTGGAGGACTACCTCTCTGACAAGGAGAAGCTCTCCAGCTCTGCCAGATCTCACATGAGGAGCAAGGACAGAGGAGGGCTCACGAAGCAGGAAGGATACAGACTAAAGAAGATAGTTCACAAAGTGAACAAAGAACTGGACAAAGTGGGCGCTGAGTGAGAGTCAGATATCAGCCTGCAGACAATTAAAGACACGTTTATGTTTGTTGGACCGTATTTGTTTAACCGTTTTAAATGATAACGTATCGTGTTGTTCAGAAAAGAATTCGGTTTGTTTTGAGTAACAGTAGAACTCTGTAAATGGAACTTAACACAAACAAATAAAGATATATTTAAACCTCTCTCTGTCTCTCTGTCTCTCTCTCTCTCTCGCTCTCTTTCTCTCTCGCTCTCTTTCTCTCTCTGTGTCTCTCTTTCTCTCTCGCTCTCTGTCTGTCTCTCTGTCTGTCTCACACACACTCGTACTCTCCTTATCCCTAATTTTGTCTCTCCTGCTTTAGCTCTTTCTCTCCTGCTTTAGCTCTTTCTATCGCATTCTATTTAAGACGCGTATCAACTATTTACCCACCAAAGATTAGACAACTCCTTGCCCTGGAAATCAAGGAACACCATACATATCAAACACTGGAAAAACATAGTTCAAAAATCTATATGCGAACAGAAGCCCACTCCATCTGATCCTGACCTGCTGTACCCTGCTGTTCTCTGCTCTGAGGCCAGGGGTATTACAGTTTTTCTCAATTGCTAAAACACTAAAACCCATTGGCTGAACAAAATTCTCAGTTGCCTGAACTCATTTAGCTAATTGTGCAGTCTGTTGTCAATACCTTAAACTGTGTCACATGGTAAAACACAATTTGCAGATCTCACTTAGACTTTTCAGCAAAACTCTAAACACATTCTCAGTCTCAAAACACATTCTGCACTCTAATGCACATGTCATCCATACTGGTAAACACAAGTGGCAACAATCAAATACAAATAGAGAACACATGTCATTGATTAAACACAATCACTCAAAATGGATTTCACTTGTATCAAATGATGTGACACAACCAAGATAAGCCAGTTTAGAGAGCAAACAGGTGGTTGAAGGTGATGTCGACGAAGTGCTCTGGCCTGACCCAGCCCAAAGACAAGAGGAAGCACATTGATGACATGTTGACTCCTTAGATTTTTGTCCCTTTCACTGTAGTATTGTATACTGTAGTAGGCCTACAGTGCATTGGAGGCTGTATAATGTACAACAAACAAATTGTATGGCCTTGAACATCGTGCTTTCTATTTGTTACAGTAACAGTACTGACTGCTCAATAGATGTTGACTGGTTGCAGGTTCATATCAACAAAGAACAAGAATTACAGTATCACAGAGACAAAGGACACGTTTGTGAGATGCAGGGTACAGTACTGTACAAATAGGGGTACAAGGAGGAGGAAGAACAAAATTAATTGCAAAGAGCAAAGCACAGTAGTCATTTCTGATCAATTTTGAGCGACTGTAATAGAACATGTTTTCGTTCATATGAAATTTGTTTTGAGATTAAAAATGTACTTCTCCCTGAGAACTATATGTTTTGAACAATGTGCTTTCTATTTATTGGTGTATTGTTCACTGATTGCTTGATGGTGTATATTATTTTGATCACTTTGTTTATGATTTGAGAGCAGTGTTTGATTTTGAGCACAGGTAAAACTGTTTTGAGGCGAAAGTTTCATTTTGCAAGAGGATTCAGAGGTTTTGTAAATAGTGCTTGAAGATGAGGTTTTGTGTTTACAGTTTTGAGAGAATGGGGGACCGTTTCAAGAAATGTGTCTTAGCAATCGAGAAAAACTGTAAGGTCTAATTTTAACTTCAGGACTGGATGACAACCACTGGAAGTCTGCCTCTTTTGGCCTTATTGAGGAAATACCAGGGTGATCTCCCATGGACCAGTCAGAGACAACGTATACCCCCACCAAGCTGTTTCTCAGGATAGTCTCAGCACTCAGGTATTTCCTCCTGGACTACCGCCTCTTTGAGGCAACACTCTTAACTCAACAGCGGCTTGTGAGTCAATCTCTCTGACTTTTCTTTTTCTCACGATGTATCTTTCAACACTATTGCTGAAAGCTGCGACAAGGTTTTTCAGAGCGTGTTTACCACTGATAAGAAAGCAGGGTGGCATTTCTGTTTCAAGGGATACTTCTGGAAAGATCCCTGTCTCTCCTCCGGGTGGAGCGAGACAAAGAACACACATAGTTTAGTGTTGTCTGATACTGAAACCAATGGTGCAGTTTTCTGCCGTGGCCATCCATATAAAAGGTAGCCCTTTCCTCATTTAGAAGGCTCCCCACACAGCTACAGTGCAAAGGTGCAGCACATGCCATCCCTTCTTGTGTCTCTTGCTGACATGTACAGCGACAGATAAAGCTAACCTGAGGTCACTGAGGAACTGGCTCCTCTCCAGCAAGACCAGCTCACTGCCTCTGCTCTGGCTTGCACTTGGCCTTTCTTTAGCTCTCGCTTCTCTGGCTAGTCCTATGTGTTAGTACATTTATATAGAAGTGCAGCCATTCTACTGTTTGTATTGTTTTCACATCGTCTTGTTCTGTAAGATGGCACCAGCCGCCTTATTTGGAAAAAAATGATTCTATCTCCATGGATTATTGGACTGTTGAGTGAGCATGTACCTACAGTATGTGTTGTCTGCACTAACATAATGATGTTGACTTTAGGACGAGTTAGACACGCCACTGTTACTTAATACTCACAATTGTGTCCAAAAAGGATTCAAAGATTTAGCTAAAAGTGAACAGACTTTGTTTAGAACCACCAATAATTTATGCCTCAATCTCTGGGTGCTTTATTGAGATATAGAGCAATTTACCTGTCAGGTTGTTCATCTCCTCATTGGCATGGTTGGTGTGATGGAGTGGACTTTCATCCTGCCACCATGGAGTTTGTTGCTCTTTACATTATCTACATCTTGCGTATCTTCCTCAGGACTGCTGAAAGCGATGCGCAGTAAGGGGGACAGTGACAGAAATGTCATTTCACATATTTCAAGTTAAAAAGGATTGCTTGTGTCCACAGCAGAAGAAAAAACAGTGGTATGCAAATGAGCCCAAAATACAGGGTGGCTAAGCTTTGTTCTCCCTTTCACCCCCGAGGCCTGAGCCATGACATGCAGCTTTGAAGAGGGTCGCTTTGCTGCAGTCAAGAAGACTGATGTGGCCCCGATAGGCTTGTTGGCTGTTTTGATACTCATTGAATTCAGTAAATCATGTGCAAAATAAATAAACAGATTGCCTGGGGAGCCAAGTCATCCAATCCATCTCAAATTTGCTCCACATCTAAACTCAGTCAAAGGACAAATTCTGGCTGCACTGTATGTGGCAACCTGGAGAAATGATGAGGAGTCATTTTGCGCATGAACTGGTCATATTGAGTAGAACAGTCTGTTCTTTTTGTCTGCAGAATGTTGGTCAAGTTCAAACTTGTAGAGTTCTCCAGGAGCTGATCATATGAAGAGAACAGGTTGATGCTTGAGGGCAGCAGGGAAAGGGAGTGGTTCTTTATTTCATACACTAAAGCATCAAATGACTGAGGATTGTAAACCAGGGTTGGAGCAGGATGTGGATTATGTAAGCAATAAAACAATATTTGAAGAAATCAAAAATGCATGAATCAGTTGCAGAACAAGTATTATTGTGCAAACTGCAGCATGGTAAAAAAAATAGTTGAATGAATAAATAAATAATAAGTGAGATATGCCAACAACTTTCTTTTCGTTCTCTTCTTGTCAAATGCAGTGATTTGGGGCAAATGCCTCTTCAAGCGATGTGTGAACCTCTGGCTTCACTGTTTCACTGACACACGTCATCACACTCTGTATTCCAGCACCTTCTGTGCTGACTTCACGGACGTCATTAGTGTCACTGGCAACAACAATGGCTATAGTCAATTGTTTAAAAATCAGAAACTTCCAAACACCAGACACAGCTTTTCTCTTAGAACACTAGTTCCTCTGGTGCATCTCCGGTTTCTCTCTATTCATCCTCTATCTCTTGTCTCTTCTGGAATGTGCAGTAGAGCCTCTCCCAGCTGCTAACAGACTAGCTAGCAGCTTTAACGTCACCCAGCATGCAGTTTGGCTGTCTAAATGAGTCAATGATTGGTTCAAATGTTGTGTTTGACCTGTTGACTAAAGATAGTTTGGGATGTAATAATGGTGTTTTAAAGTTAGGGGATCTATAGTAGGAAAGTAAAACCGGTTTACTGGGTGAATCCGTACACAACCCAGTATTAGCCTGTCAATAACAAAAAGATGCTGCATAAAATAAAACACAAATGGCAGGACATTATTATATAAGAGACCTCTACAGCAAATGGCACTACATGGAACCTATATTGGTCACATGGCTGTGAGGGTATTCATGCTCGCCCACACATGACCTCTTTACAGAAGGTGTGTGAATGTGAATGAAATGTCACATTCTGTTGCATTTAAGTTTTTACATGATTAAAGATCCGAGCTGAAGAAGCAGTCTGTGACACCTCCAAAGAGTTTCTCTCTTTATAATGTATGACGGCCTGAATGTGGATCAACGTGCCATTAACACTCTAGTAAGCTGCTAAATCACATCAACGTCTATTTAAACTTGCTATTGGAAAGGAGTAGAATAAAACTGACAGGAAGACAGCAGACATGATTACTGATGAAGGTGTAATTATGACGATTCAATGCTGAAGTGATCATGCATAGCAGCTTATGTGGGACTCGCAATCGAGGGCTCAGTAGGCCTGTTTACACGTCAGTCTGTCAGATTGGTCCTTGTGAAAACCAACAAACTGCTATTAGCAGTCGAGTCCTTACATCAAATGGTTCGAGAGGAAGTTATTAATTTCCTTTTAATGGACTGTTGGCTTTGTATAAATCGGTGGCATCACCTTGTGGATACATCTTTTCAGCAGATTGCTGTCAGTTGATTTTCCTGCCATTGCTTCATCCTTTACAGACGGACAAACCTGAAAAACACAGGCTGCTACATTCCAGGCATGATGATTGCAGTCTCCACTGTGTCACATCTTACATGTCACATGACGAAAACATTCTTTTCCCCTTTGCAGCTAAAGGCCCCATTGTTTGGCCTTTGTCCCATTTCAGACCTGGGCTGTTACATACACATGCCTGTGTGCCTCGAGAATTAGGTTAAAGTGGATGAGAGCTGAAGAACAGAACACGTTAACTATCATCAGAAACTACAGTTTCCTTTAACTCGTTGTCTTCTTGTGGATTGTTTGATCCCTTATCTGCATGTTTTTCTATCTTGAATCTCTCCAACCTCATATTGTAGGTCCAAACAGCCCATAAAATATGTCCGCAGACAAAATAAGTAGATTTACAAATTTAATTGTTATTATTTGAGATAATAAAGCATTGTGAAATAGAACCTATTAAAAAAGGCAAATTGTCCCTTAGTTGACGCTCCAGCTGTAAGTAATGGTGCATGAAGTGCGCATTGTTTCCGGCTTGTCATTTTGAAGCCAGGACATAAGCTTCTGACTGCTGCTTTGTTGACCTTTGTGGAGGAAGAGCAGGGAGAGCGAGGCAGAGGGAGGGGCCAATGCGAAGAGGATGAAATGTGAGTGGGGCTTCATGCACGGAGAACTCAACAGTAAACAATCCTACATCATCTTCTCTGTATGGCAAAGGTTCTGATATAACACCATAGAAATATACAGTCATGAACACAAGGAGTTGATATGTGTTTTTAAGTGTTACAGTCCATTAAAGGTCAAACCCAGTTACTTTAAATGTCAGCCTCTCACAAACAGCAAATACAAACATTTGATTTCAACAAAAAAACAATCTTTTCCGTAGTATTTGCTAGATAATCCTTTTGCTATCTACATAGTTCCTAGATAAGGCTGAGATAGGCCTGAGTCCACGTCTTGATGGACTAGTTTGGACTTGTCGTTTCCAGATAACATCCACAGACCTGTTCAGGATAAAGTTCCCCTTCACCGCTCTGTTCAGTGTCCCCCTCCTCTATATCAGCCCAGCTTGGAGCTCCTGAGCATTTAGCTGCTGATGGATGCTTTTTTAACCATTTGCTGGAGAGCATCACTTGACAGGCCGTGTCCATTAATATCCACTCTGATAACCGTGAGGAGTTGACTCCTGCCGTGTTTCTGGTAATGGACTTCCGCTGAGTCAACACATTCTCTCCCCAGTGTGTCCGCAGCTTGGTCAGTGCTTCTAAGCGCTACATACCCCATCCCGTCCATATACGCTTGTCACATGCGGCCTTTCAAATATACTATGTCTTCACAGGAAGTTGGGTTTAGGACACAAAACCACGTATGCCATGTACACCACACCACTTTCAAAGCAGTCAGATAGCGGTACTGTTCATACACAACTGGCTGATTTGTGATGGGGAGTCTTGAGGTCGTTGTGGTTTTCACACTACATGACTGACCGGAGACAGAGGGTCACACACTCCAAGATCTGTTCCCAGGAGGGATCCCTGATGAGTAGGTCTGGTCTCTGAACTACGTTTGTCACCAAAACACACACGAGAAGTGACACGGATGTAAGATAATCCTGCCTGTTGATGTGGTCGGCGGCACATCTGTTCACATAATAGTCTCTACTGTTTCCCCTTATGTAGATCACTGTGTTACTTTTATTCATGCAAGCATCCATCGCACACGGTGCAACAACAACTTTGGTCAGTGTTGCAAATGCAACACAAAGCACACACAGGTACAGGCGGCCCCTCCGCCAGGTTTCCCCTCAACCCGTGTCCTGCGCTCTCATTGGCTGGAGCTGCCTGACAGACCCCCCAACAGGTCCAGATATTTAGCGTCTGAGGTGCATCGGTGAGCCTCTCAGCTCGCGTCCTTGAACAGTTCACATGAGCCACAGTGGATGTGCTTCTGAGTATTTTGTCGGCGAGTGGAATATCAGGGCAGCGGTTGTTTAGATTGAACTGGCGCTTTATGTTCAGGGAAAGAGTGTGGTTGATGTTAACTTGATTAACTATTGACTCAAGTGACAAAATGTCAACATGTACTTATAGTTACACACTAGTGGTGTAATGGACAGCTGTCGATCTGTGATCCGTACGGACACAGCTCGACACACATGTGAACCGCAGATTAATGACACAGTTCAGCGTTAACCATCATAGTGTGAAATAATGTTTTCCTGCTCAGTAAAACATGTGATCAAGACGTCTGCATTTCAGCTTTTCCAGTCGCTGATCTCTGATGTTATCTGTGTTGAGATCAACTGGAGGTTGATAGCATCGCTAACGGCTAACCAACAAAGGTTCTGTTCACTGACATTATGATGTGTTCAGGCTCTGTTTGGTGAAAATTTGTATTGGGTGAAGGTAAATTATAACGTTATCATGATGTGTTCACATGTAATTTCGTAAAATGTAGTGTTGGTGAGAAATCCATTTTCTTGAAGGAGATGTTTTCACAACAACAAAAATAGATGTTAGAGATGAATTATGAGCTCTAACAATACATCATTTAAACTACTAATGACAAGATTCATTTAAATCAATAAAAATACAATCTTTTATTTCCTTCTCATTTAAATTGTGTTTTTATGAAGAGAGAAAATACTATAAATGATTATAACAAAGTAAAAGGATAACAATTCATGGTTTGAACTGACTTCAGAGCGGTTGAAATTATGTTTTGGATGGATGGAGCCTTGCAGACCAGCTGCTGTAATCAAACAACAAAGGGATCTGTATCTGCCAATATGGATCATCAATGATCATCAATTAGTATCGGCGGCAAAGAAACCTGATCAGGGATCTCTAAAAGTTATATTTGCTCCATTTATTCTTTTGTGCTGATCCGATCCGTGACACTGATCCGTGATCCGATCCGTGAGTTTCATGATCCGTTGCACCTCTATTACTCACGGAACACAACCAACAAGTCCTGTGTTTGTTTGACCCATCCCCCCTGCCAGACCTGTGGACTACCTCACACATTCTACTCCGGCGGTTGCTCTTAGCGTGTCTTCAGGGTGCGGTTGTGTTGTGTGTGTGTGTTGACATGGGTGCTGGTTGACACTGCGGCTGCCTCAGTGCGTCGGTGTCAGACACTGAGGACCACTGACCAAGCGTCGCTAGCTGACGCAGTGGGTTGGCTGGGTATGCACACTTTATGCATGCACGCTAACCGAATAATGACCGGGCATCTGCTGGAGGTCAACATGTCTTTGTCTCTCTTAGACTGTCTCCTAAACTCAGGACACAAATGCTCGCACTGCTCATTGTTTTTTGGCAAATGAGGTGGTTAGTAAGTAAATAAGGTTTATTTTCGAAACAGAAGACGGTCTCATGTTTGTGTCCACCTCTGCTGACGAGCATAATGTTGATCTCTAGTATCAAACTAATCTTGAGTAAGGTATCGTAGAGCTCTGGGTGAACACAGACGGCTACAGGATTTATTTCCTGATTCAACAACGGCAGGAAGCCAGTGATGACAGGGGGAGCAACTCAACGCTGATAGGCTATCGCGCCACAGCGTCACGCGATTATTTCTCAGAAGTTGAAAAATTTGAACTCGCGCGTTGCCGATTTTCCGGCGTCCAACGCAAAAACGCGTCCAACGCGCCATCGCAAAATCGCGGCGCTCCAGTCTCATCGCGTCTGTGCATAGACTTTGTATGTAATCTCGACGCGCGTCAAAAAATCAACGCGACCGGTGTGAACGCAGCATTAGTTACAACGCTGCGGGTCTCTCTCTCGCTCTCTCTCTCTCGCTCTCTCTCTCTCGCGCTCTCTCTCTCATATCAAATTTAGTTTAAAATCAACACTTGCACATAAAGGTTTACTAGATTATGGATTCATAAATGTGGTCAACGAGCTCTGCTGGTGGCTGAAGTCTCTGTCGTACTGGAGAGTAATTGCTGCATTTGTTCTTTTATAGTTTCTGTGTGTGGACTTCACAATAGTTGTGCAGAACAAAATAAGCATTAATAAAGACAGGAAAGTCCCCCGTTTTGTGTCCATCGTCCTCCCTAAAGCCGCTCCGTAGGTCTGATAACCGCAGGACACGCCGCTCACTGACCGCTCCAATAACAGCTGCTTCCTCCGTAATAATGCAGACTTTAACAGCACAACAGCTGCTAGTAAAGACAACAAGGTCAGCAACGCCTGTAATCAGTTGTCCATGTTGAATTAACCTGGTAGTCGATCGGTAATAAATGTTAGGGTCACGTGATAGGAGAGTGACGAATCAGGGAAGGACCTGTCATGGCTGCTAAGAACCAATCAAGTAGTGAACGCAGGTGTGGGCGTCATCGTTTCCAAACTTCTCCGGTTTCGGCTATCCACACGAAAACGCAACCCGGAGTTTTCAAACTTTTTCAAACTCCTCCGTTTTTGGTGCTCGAAAACGCCTACGTAGTGTGTACGCTCAGTGTAAACGTAGCAAAACATGTTTAAAATGGAAATGGAGTAGTGTGGATGTAGCATCAGGAGTCTCATTGGGTTAATTGTTTTTTCATGAGCTTCCCCTTTGTTCTGGCTTTACTTAAACCCACGGCCATCCCTTAATCAATCTCTCTTTCTCTCTGTCATGGTTGAAATATATATAGCCGACCCCTGAGACCCCTCCCCCCTACTGAGCCACTTCAGAGGCAGTTTGACCTCCATGACTTCTGCTATTGGTGTGGACTCCTGGCTGAAGGGAGACACATACAGAGAAAAGTGGATGTTTTGCTCCCAGCCACCTGTTCATCATTTTATCCAGCAGTGTGTGTACATATTCACACACGTCTATATATGCATAGCCAATGTTCTGCCTTTACCAGCAAACTACACAACACTTCTTCAGCTGAGGCAGAATGGTAAAGGACTGTTCACTTTTACAGTGTTTCTTTCCTCAGGCTACAGGGAGAGCAAACAGTGGCACAATTTCCTGTTCAAGGAATAGTCATTCTTCCTCACTGGAGTCAAATAACTAAATATTTACTTTGGTGAAAGCAAATAGTACCAAGTGTGCAAAGCAGAAAGTACAAATCAGATGTGTTTATATGTAGTTTTCCCAGGGTAGGACATTTACATATTTTTTTGGGGGCACTTTTTGAAACTTGAAATAACATTTAACCTTTGTTCAAAATAATAAATATACTTATTTAGGCTTACAGTATATGAGCAATTGTCATCAAATGGCAATAAGACTATTAGGCAGTAGCCTACAGATTCAAAGTGTTTTCTTAGATTTTTTAACAAAAAACAAACATAAATCAGACAATCATATTCAATTTCATTCTTATTTCTTTGTGGTTATTTATTGTTATTATTAAATGTTTTAAACAACCATTAACAATTATTAAGTCAACGATGCCTTGATTACATATATCAGTCATTGTATGGAATTATTGAGAAAAATATTTTCGTAGCACCTCAAATATTGTGATATTACCCATTTTTGTCCTGAACTTATGCATTAGTCATTGTGTGGAATTTTTGAGAAAACCTATTTTATAGCACCTTAAAAAATTTTTTAATGTGCCATTTGAAGGTAAAAATTCAGTTCAGAGTTTTTACTTCGTAAAATATCTTAATTGACTGTCAGTCAGGTATTATTCATTTCCAGCAACCCTCAAATCAAAGAATAAAGACACTTTAGGTGTATTTTCCCTTTAACTCACGAGATGCAGGTAGCATGCTTTATACTTAATGTGAATATAATTCATTTAATCTAATTTCCATTATGCAATATTTATACTTTGTTGGCATCTTATTCTGAAAACCGGATGTTTCGTCTGAAGAAACCGGATGTTGTCTCACGTTAATCTTTCCGTTAACTTTCAAAGTCCTTCGCTCGCTCCCGATCTGCGCCGTTTGAATGAGTTTACCTTGGATTTCAGGATATAGGTGCACTGACATGTAAGTGTCTGCTGAGTTGACCGCAGTTTCGCAGTCACAGGTCTGATTAAGAAGCTCTCCATTTTTTTATTTGTTTCGAAAGTTCGGGGGCATTGTTTGCCCCTCACCTAGTGATATCGGGGGCAAAATGATATTTCTTGGGGGCATTTTTGCCCTTTGACCTCGTGTATTTCCGACGCTGAGTTTGCCACATGACAATGAAAAACAAGCAGACGACATTGCATTTCATTGTGTGGTACAGAAGTCTATCCTGGATGAATCCATATTCTGCAAATCACATTCCGTGAATAGTATTGTACTTTAGAAGATTTCTAAAATACTTTGAAGAGATAGCCACACTCACAGTGCTTAAAGGGCAAGATGGAGGAAATATGGATAAAATGAAGCCGCTCAGATACGTAATGACAAAGTCAAGCTTTCCTCACAATGGTTCTACAAACAACTCAAATCACCAAGCCTGAAGACGGTTAGATGAATCAATATCTCCAGTTAGATTCAAATCTGACAACAAGTGAAGATTTGAACATGTGGTTTTTAAAAGGTTCTCTGTGACCAAGCTAACCCATGTCTTACGGCTAGGGAGTGCCAGGAGTGTTTGCAGTGGCAGGTGTATGTGGGAATGAAGGGAATCTGATCTCAAACAATAGTAGCTGAATGAAAACACTCGAAACATCCCTGGTGTCCAGAGCAGTGCTGTTTTTTCTTCAAGGCCGCGTCCTCCCTGGTATTCCTGTTGCTGTCCTCGTGAGGAACAAAAGGGCTTTATGTGCCTTTATTGATGGCTTGCTGTATCTCAGCTGTGTTGTAGTTAGGCCTTAGTAATAATAGTTAAGACATATTGACATTTGTGAACAGTGTTGTATTGTTCTTCAACTCTCAATTTCAACTTTAAGGCAAATTGGTTTTGCAACATGAAACATGTACATGAAATAAGTCGTTCATGTCTAAAACTCCACAACTGTGCTACATCAGGACGAGAAGCACATTTGAAATTTCAAGGACTTTGTTGAGATAAGGACCTCCCGCATCCCTTCCATGAGATGTGTATTCACGCTCTAATATGTGTGTTATCTAGGTAGGCCTGGAGGAGTGCTAGCACAGCACTGTGTGTGTGTGTGTGTGTCAATGCAGTGAGTCAGTACCGAAGGCAAACACAAACACAAAGAGTGCGGCCTTATCTCTCCCTTTAGCCAAACTTGTCTGGCTGTCCAGCTGCTCCAAACCTCATACCACAGAAAATACATTTTGCTTTGTGCTGGACTTTTGATTTTGATTATTGGGGGGTGAGGACAAGGCAGGCATTTGTGTGTGTGTGTGTGTGTGTGTGTGTGTGTGTGTGTGTGTGTGTGTGTGTGTGTGTGTGTGTGTGTGTGTGTGTGTGTGTGCGTTGGTATCTCCGGATTGTGAGGGCTTTTCACCTGTTTACATACTTACTTTGTGAGGACATGCTGGACTTGTGAGGACAAAGTCCATGTCCTCACAAGTCGCGCACTGTAGAGGCACTTATCAACACGTAACTAACGTCCTCCCGCATTTTCTCCGCATGTCTCAACAACTCGGTTTCACCAGAATTCTAGTGTATGCCAGTGTGTGCGCCCAGTGTATAATTTAGATTTCCACATTTCTTTTTATTTTTTTATTTTCCCGCGAATGTGTATCAGTGTGTCGTCAATCATTGGCTAGTATTAGGCAGACTGGTCATTGGCTGTACTCGAAGTCAATCACACACTCTGATCAGTGATTGGCTGTTCTCGAAGTCACTCAGGGAGATGCTGGTCAGTGATTGGCTTCTGAACCTGCGGTCAGGTTTCGCCCTGACGCTGAAGAAATGAGTCTGGATTCGATGGACGTCTTTTGTGGGCTAATACGGACTTGGAATTAACTTTACCGAACTGGTAAGTGAAAGTTTTAACGATGTATTAACAACTAAATGCATTTACTAAATGCCATTTAGTGAAGGGCTGTCTTTTCGTTGCTTTGTAAAACAAACGTCTCCACTTCCTCGTGAGCCTGGACCCAGCTTTGCACCAGGTGGAATCAATCCGGCTTAATGTTCAGCTGATTCCACCGCAAACTTTTACTGCACTGTAAAAGTCTGCGGAGGAATCAGCTGTTATTGGAGCTCGTTGTGCTAGCAGCAACTGGCCAAGACAGTTAGCTGTAAATGCTTTTCCGAGCTGCGACGAGCAACAGTTATTACCGGTATATTCGCTAATGCTAATCGCGGTTAGCATTTCCCCATTGGAGGTAATGTTAAAATTAGCTTAGAAGCTAGCGAGTCGGATTTAGATAGATAGGTACTTTATTCATCCCCAGGGGGACATTTGTATGTTACAGCAGCAAGACACACCAACAAGTAAAGTAACAGAGTAACCAAAATATTAAGTATTAAAAATAATATCCATTAGAAATAAGACGTCTTAATTAGTGACAGCTGATATGACTTAAGCCCGGTGACGTTCGTCAGCCCGAGCATTCATAATTATTGTGAGGAATAATTAACATGGACATGTGATCAGACAGTCTCTTCACATATATTATTATTATTATTATTATTATTAAAAGGTGATCTGTGCAACTTTGTTTTTCAGGAAGTTTGTATCAAACAATATGCCCCTGTTAATTATCCAACTTTGAAACCTAATTTAATTATTGCTATCCTCACTATAAATACAGATTGGTTTAGTACTGCAGACTCAGCATGTTCTCTGGAAATTATTGCAGCAAAGATGGCGGCGAGAAGGAGAAGAAAGACTCCTGATCGAGATGCCATGGACCATATCATTCTGGCCAGAGACAAATCTTTTCTGGAAGGAAAATTCATTGACACATTTAAAGGTAAGTCTTTCATCTCATATTGTTTGGACACCACTGACATCATAGTTAACTCGCAGTTTTGTACATGTTGTCAATTGACAAGTTACTATTAACCAGTGGCGGGCCGTGCATTTTATACCTGGGCCTTCACTGCTGTCCTGCAGCTGAAACACAGCTACGGTTATTATTTGTTTCATGTTCACTTGTTCTGTTTTTCTGACTGTTTGTCTAAACTGTTTGTGTCTAAACTGTTACTCTTGTAAAGCGGCCTTGGGTCCCCTGAAAGGCGCTATATAAATTAAAGTTATTATTATTATTATTATTATTATTATGTTAAAATGAAGCTCAACACCTGTAAATACACTAACTGCAGAGAATACGACGATTCAGTCACGGATATTCTCATCTCTGCGAGCGCCGAATTCACAATGCTCCGCTAGTTCGTACAAAGCCCTGATAAAAGTCTCAGCTTTCTCTCCCGGTATTTGCACGCGCAGATGGAAACATGTACGTTCGTGTATTACATTCCTTCTCGGCACAAAGTACTCATTGAACTTTCCAAGCACCCGAACAAAATCATCTCTTATGTCCATCTTCGGGAAATGCAAACAAACGGAAGATGTTCTCCGACTCGCTTCCCATAGCGTATATCAGGCTGTTCACCTGCACGGCACCATCTTCTTTGTCCAGCTTGGTGGCGGTTCTGAATCTCACAAAACGCTGCTTCTACTCCGGCCATTCTCCTGGCTTATCGAAGGAAAAGTTTGTCGGGGGATTGAACTTTGTCATGTCTCCGCTTTCACTTCTGACACCATGTAAATCAATGCAATAGAGGCTTCTTAGTTTGCTCAGCTGGTTTTAATGGATCACCGTGTCTCACTTTACATACATCTGGAACTCCCGTATAAACCCCAGTATATGCGCATTAGACTACCGTATATGACAGTACCCGCCTATGAGTGCTTTTGGGCGGCGGAAGGGTTCATGGCAGCACCCCCGCTGCTCGTTCAGGACAGTGCAGAATGTACGAGCTTTAACGTCACAGTCAAAACACCAGAAAAGTCTCCAATAGCCATGAGGGTTTGGAAAGTCGCCGGATTTAGCGAGAAAGTCGGCAAGTTGCCAGCACTGGCTAAATATGTCCCCAGAGCAACATTGGACGTAACAATAATTCCTATCGCATATAAAACCAAACAAAAATCCATCTTCATAAAAACAAGTTGTAAAAATAATAATATATAAACAAGCATATTAAAGCTACTGCAGATGTAAAAACAAACGCATTTAACTTAGCAGAGCTGCTGTTCACTATCTAAAGACAAAGTGCATCCTCCTTTCTTTGTTAGAGTTTAATCTCACGGTTGTTCAGTACATCCGTGTGTTTTAGTTCCAGTAAGAAGTCCTTCTCCGTTCATGGACGCCAGTGAAGACAGTGGAGTCTCCCAGTTGTATTTCTTGAATACGTTTTAATGCGTTTGAGGCTGAAGATGTCCGCTCACAGAGGCAGCAGATTTTGGGATTGTCACCGCCCAACACGTCACGCTAGCCCACTGACCAACTACTTGTAGGCCAGCTAGCAGCTCTGACACGTCAAAGAATACGCCCAACATGTCAAACTAAAGATCTGATTAGTTGAACACGATGACAATCAACAATATCGTCCCCATTCACTTAAACTGCAAAGAGATTCAAGTGAGAGTCTGCAGGCCTAGTCTTCTACCTAGAGACACAGAGGTGAACGCTGATTGGATGAAAGCTCTACTTAAAACAAGCTGCACTGGAAGCAGAGCAACTGAGGAAGACAGTAGCAGTGCAATGAGAACATAAGATAATGGGAAAATATGTTGATAAATTAGAATACATGTAGTGTATTTATGAAAATGTTTTAAATTATAAAATAGCGATAACTTTGTGATTCTGTTTAGGCCAGCAGAGAAGGCTTTGAAGGCCCTGACAGCCCACCACTGCTGTTAACAAACACAAATACATGCAAGTGTAGAGCTTATTGTATAAAGATCTGTGCTGATCAAGCAAATGTAAAATCTGTACTCCAAATGTACCTGCAGGGCACAAATAACTGTGGGCGGCCCACCCAGATAAAGCCATTGTGTGGTTAACTTTGTTAAGAATTTGCGACCTACATTCCATGTTTTTGCAGGATTTATTTCATTCAGAAGATAAGCCACGAGTAGCGTTAATTGCCGAACAAATAGTTAATTCTTTCCTTGCTATTTTAGGGAGAGGTGTTTTTACACGGTAATACATTGCACCATCCAGTTTTGTGATGGAGTACCGTGGAATTCTGTCACGAACTACAGGTGTAGATGACACAAATAATCCCTGTGTGTTTGATTTCATCTGGAATGGAACACACTATTGGTAAGTTAGCTGCTTGTTGATTTACTGAAATGGATTTCTTTTTATAGAGTTATTTGTTGTAAAAGAACAAATCAATCATCAGTTCAGATTCAGAACAAAGATGGTGTATGCTGCATGGTATACTTGTATCTATTTGGTTTAACCAGGGCCTCATCTTGTGAGTGTGAATTTCCCAAAAGTTATACAGCACAATGCGTGGGAAAATGTAAGAGTGGTGCAGTGGTATATGTGTACAAAAGGTTCCTGTTTTACATATAAACCAAGGTTGGACAACACAGAAAATATTTCTGTCATGACATTTTGAATGATTTAACCCCAGGAAAGCTTTTGAGTTTTATCTGGGCTATTTGTCTTACAGCATAGAAGAGGATGGAACACTCGGACGACTAGCAAATGATAATCACAGAAATCCCAACTGCAAAGTTAAAAAAAGAATTTTCAAAGGAAGGCCACACTTGTGCCTGTTTGCTATAAAAGACATATTTCCAGGCGAGGAGATAACGTACAACTATGGGGCGTCTTCTTGGCCATGGAGATCAATGGTGAGTTTATGTTCTCATGTTCTCTAAATGATAGTGTGTGGTAACTGACGGGGCAACAGTGTTTCATTGTCTCCTGCTTTTCATTGAACTACTTTGCTGATTTATTCAGATCATATTTTATTCCCAGACATTACAATGTCCTTAAAGTCCCAGTGAAACAGAGGTGTAACTTATTTTTCTCAGTTTTCTGTTGTCATTGTGTATAAGACTGGAGTACTCTGTAGGCTAGCTGATCCACTGTAAATGTACACACCTTCATAACTGCAACGCCTCTGCCTTCACACAAGTCTTCCTCAAACTTCTCCAGAAGTTATATGACAACAGCATATATTTTCTCTGTACAATCTTAGGCACCTTGTAAAGAACCGTCTAATCCTGAACCCAAGAAAGGAGTTCCATTCTCGTCAGAAAAAGAAATGGTAAGTTCCTTTTTGTAATATCGCAGTCGCATGCTGTTTGGCTAGAATGGGGGGAAACAACACCTCCATGACACATCCGCCTACTTCCTGGGATGGGATGTATTTCATGTCTGCAGTGCACACCGCATGCCAACAGTGAAAGTGGCAGTAGGTATTTAATCAGAATAGAATTTACTAAAGTGATTCCCGGGGAGAATTTGGGTTTCATCGATACAGTTTTGCCCATTTAGAATAGAAAAGTACACAAAGACAAATTATAAGAAAATAGAAAAAAGAAATGTGCAATATACTACAACAATAAATAACATATATGGAAATAAGAAATGTGTAAAATTATATAAACTACAATATAAAACAGTGTAAATAATAATAATGCGGAAGAACTGCAGATAACTTGTCAAACATGAATTAGCCATCCCGGTCAGTAAATGGCATCACTTGTGTGTCGGGGGATGGGCACAGCATGGACCTGCTTTGTGAGGACACCTGTTCTTATGAGGACCATCATATTTCTTCACACACTGGTCAAACAAGTTGGTTTCATGTTAGCTTTTAAGCATTGACTAGGCTCAGGCCTTACGTACACTATTCAAGGCAGGACATACTTTCATACATAATTTGTGGTATTTATTGAATATGAAGGAAGGTCTTGATAGATTTCTCTCATAAGTTGAAGGTATTTTTCTCAGGTTCTTTTGTCTCCGTGTATAGGATTCATCAGTGATCTTTTATGTTCCATCCTTCCTTGCTGGCTAGTAAGCAGAATTTCAGCCAGACAAATGGCCAGTGTTGTAGAACTTTGATTGCTGAATGTAAATGAATCGCTGCTGTTTTTATATTTTCTAAGAGTGTGCCTATTTTTGACTCATTCACAGGAATTCTGTGGTGAATCAAGTGATGCTTTGAATACACCTTGTGCAACTCCCTTCACACCAGTGAATGAGAACGTAAGTTGGAATGTATTCTTCTTTCACACACTGGCAAGACGTTACATGTGGGTGGCTGGGGGAAGACGGTAGTACCGGGCTGTTTTACCTGAACCATATATGTCTCCACTCTTTGGGTCAAACAGAAGCTGGTCGAATGTTTTAGAAAACTTGGTAAAGTAAAATGATGTCTGGTCACAGTGTCTTGTGAGGACAGCAGATAACTTGTCAAACATGAATTAGCCATCCCGGTCAGTAAATGGCATCACTTGTGTGTCGGGGGATGGGCACAGCATGGACCTGCTTTGTGAGGACACCTGTTCTTATGACGACCATCATATTTCTTCACACACTGGTCAAACAAGTTGGTTTCATGTTAGCTTTTAAGCATTGACTAGGCTCAGGCCTTACGTACACAATTCAAGGCTGGACATACTTTCATTACTGTTACAACTACAACAAATGACTTGCATACATAATTTGTGCTATTTGAAGGAAGGTCTTGATAGATTGCTATCAGAGGTGTAACTTATTTTTCTCAGTTTTCTGTTGTCATTGTGTATAAGACTAGAGTACTCTGTAGGCTAGCTGATCCACTGTAAATGTAGACACCTTTATAACTGCAACGCCTCTGCCTTCACACAAGTCTTCCTCAAACTTCTCCAGAAGTTATATGACAACAGCATATATTTTCTCTGTACAATCTTAGGCACCTTGTAAAGAACCGTCTAATCCTAAACCCAAGAAAGGAGTTCCATTCTCGTCAGAAAAAGAAATGGTAAGTTCCTTTTTGTAATATCGCAGTCGCATGCTGTTTGGCTAGAATGGGGGGAAACAACACCTCCATGACACATCCGCCTACTTCCTGGGATGGGATGTATTTCATGTCTGCAGTGCACACCGCATGCTAACAGTGAAAGTGGCAGTAGGTATTTAATCAGAATAGAATTTACTAAAGTGATTCCCGGGGAGAATTTGGGTTTCATCGATACAGTTTTGCCCATTTAGAATAGAAAAGTACACAAAGACAAATTATAAGAAAATAGAAAAAAGAAATGTGCAATATACTACAACAATAAATAACATATATGGAAATAAGAAATGTGTAAAATTATATAAACTACAATATAAAACAGTGTAAATAATAATAATGCGGAAGAACTGCAGATAACTTGTCAAACATGAATTAGCCATCCCGGTCAGTAAATGGCATCACTTGTGTGTCGGGGGATGGGCACAGCATGGACCTGCTTTGTGAGGACACCTGTTCTTATGAGGACCATCATATTTCTTCACACACTGGTCAAACAAGTTGGTTTCATGTTAGCTTTTAAGCATTGACTAGGCTCAGGCCTTACGTACACTATTCAAGGCAGGACATACTTTCATACATAATTTGTGGTATTTATTGAATATGAAGGAAGGTCTTGATAGATTTCTCTCATAAGTTGAAGGTATTTTTCTCAGGTTCTTTTGTCTCCGTGTATAGGATTCATCAGTGATCTTTTATGTTCCATCCTTCCTTGCTGGCTAGTAAGCAGAATTTCAGCCAGACAAATGGCCAGTGTTGTAGAACTTTGATTGCTGAATGTAAATGAATCGCTGCTGTTTTTATATTTTCTAAGAGTGTGCCTATTTTTGACTCATTCACAGGAATTCTGTGGTGAATCAAGTGATGCTTTGAATACACCTTGTGCAACTCCCTTCACACCAGTGAATGAGAACGTAAGTTGGAATGTATTCTTCTTTCACACACTGGCAAGACGTTACATGTGGGTGGCTGGGGGAAGACGGTAGTACCGGGCTGTTTTACCTGAACCATATATGTCTCCACTCTTTGGGTCAAACAGAAGCTGGTCGAATGTTTTAGAAAACTTGGTAAAGTAAAATGATGTCTGGTCACAGTGTCTTGTGAGGACAGCAGATAACTTGTCAAACATGAATTAGCCATCCCGGTCAGTAAATGGCATCACTTGTGTGTCGGGGGATGGGCACAGCATGGACCTGCTTTGTGAGGACACCTGTTCTTATGACGACCATCATATTTCTTCACACACTGGTCAAACAAGTTGGTTTCATGTTAGCTTTTAAGCATTGACTAGGCTCAGGCCTTACGTACACAATTCAAGGCTGGACATACTTTCATTACTGTTACAACTACAACAAATGACTTGCATACATAATTTGTGCTATTTGAAGGAAGGTCTTGATAGATTGCTATCAGAGGTGTAACTTATTTTTCTCAGTTTTCTGTTGTCATTGTGTATAAGACTAGAGTACTCTGTAGGCTAGCTGATCCACTGTAAATGTAGACACCTTTATAACTGCAACGCCTCTGCCTTCACACAAGTCTTCCTCAAACTTCTCCAGAAGTTATATGACAACAGCATATATTTTCTCTGTACAATCTTAGGCACCTTGTAAAGAACCGTCTAATCCTAAACCCAAGAAAGGAGTTCCATTCTCGTCAGAAAAAGAAATGGTAAGTTCCTTTTTGTAATATCGCAGTCGCATGCTGTTTGGCTAGAATGGGGGGAAACAACACCTCCATGACACATCCGCCTACTTCCTGGGATGGGATGTATTTCATGTCTGCAGTGCACACCGCATGCTAACAGTGAAAGTGGCAGTAGGTATTTAATCAGAATAGAATTTACTAAAGTGATTCCCGGGGAGAATTTGGGTTTCATCGATACAGTTTTGCCCATTTAGAATAGAAAAGTACACAAAGACAAATTATAAGAAAATAGAAAAAAGAAATGTGCAATATACTACAACAATAAATAACATATATGGAAATAAGAAATGTGTAAAATTATATAAACTACAATATAAAACAGTGTAAATAATAATAATGCGGAAGAACTGCAGATAACTTGTCAAACATGAATTAGCCATCCCGGTCAGTAAATGGCATCACTTGTGTGTCGGGGGATGGGCACAGCATGGACCTGCTTTGTGAGGACACCTGTTCTTATGAGGACCATCATATTTCTTCACACACTGGTCAAACAAGTTGGTTTCATGTTAGCTTTTAAGCATTGACTAGGCTCAGGCCTTACGTACACTATTCAAGGCAGGACATACTTTCATACATAATTTGTGGTATTTATTGAATATGAAGGAAGGTCTTGATAGATTTCTCTCATAAGTTGAAGGTATTTTTCTCAGGTTCTTTTGTCTCCGTGTATAGGATTCATCAGTGATCTTTTATGTTCCATCCTTCCTTGCTGGCTAGTAAGCAGAATTTCAGCCAGACAAATGGCCAGTGTTGTAGAACTTTGATTGCTGAATGTAAATGAATCGCTGCTGTTTTTATATTTTCTAAGAGTGTGCCTATTTTTGACTCATTCACAGGAATTCTGTGGTGAATCAAGTGATGCTTTGAATACACCTTGTGCAACTCCCTTCACACCAGTGAATGAGAACGTAAGTTGGAATGTATTCTTCTTTCACACACTGGCAAGACGTTACATGTGGGTGGCTGGGGGAAGACGGTAGTACCGGGCTGTTTTACCTGAACCATATATGTCTCCACTCTTTGGGTCAAACAGAAGCTGGTCGAATGTTTTAGAAAACTTGGTAAAGTAAAATGATGTCTGGTCACAGTGTCTTGTGAGGACAGCAGATAACTTGTCAAACATGAATTAGCCATCCCGGTCAGTAAATGGCATCACTTGTGTGTCGGGGGATGGGCACAGCATGGACCTGCTTTGTGAGGACACCTGTTCTTATGACGACCATCATATTTCTTCACACACTGGTCAAACAAGTTGGTTTCATGTTAGCTTTTAAGCATTGACTAGGCTCAGGCCTTACGTACACAATTCAAGGCTGGACATACTTTCATTACTGTTACAACTACAACAAATGACTTGCATACATAATTTGTGCTATTTGAAGGAAGGTCTTGATAGATTGCTATCAGAGGTGTAACTTATTTTTCTCAGTTTTCTGTTGTCATTGTGTATAAGACTAGAGTACTCTGTAGGCTAGCTGATCCACTGTAAATGTAGACACCTTTATAACTGCAATGCCTCTGCCTTCACACAAGTCTTCCTCAAACTTCTCCAGAAGTTATATGACAACAGCATATATTTTCTCTGTACAATCTTAGGCACCTTGTAAAGAACCGTCTAATCCTAAACCCAAGAAAGGAGTTCCATTCTCGTCAGAAAAAGAAATGGTAAGTTCCTTTTTGTAATATCGCAGTCGCATGCTGTTTGGCTAGAATGGGGGGAAACAACACCTCCATGACACATCCGCCTACTTCCTGGGATGGGATGTATTTCATGTCTGCAGTGCACACCGCATGCTAACAGTGAAAGTGGCAGTAGGTATTTAATCAGAATAGAATTTACTAAAGTGATTCCCGGGGAGAATTTGGGTTTCATCGATACAGTTTTGCCCATTTAGAATAGAAAAGTACACAAAGACAAATTATAAGAAAATAGAAAAAAGAAATGTGCAATATACTACAACAATAAATAACATATATGGAAATAAGAAATGTGTAAAATTATATAAACTACAATATAAAACAGTGTAAATAATAATAATGCGGAAGAACTGCAGATAACTTGTCAAACATGAATTAGCCATCCCGGTCAGTAAATGGCATCACTTGTGTGTCGGGGGATGGGCACAGCATGGACCTGCTTTGTGAGGACACCTGTTCTTATGAGGACCATCATATTTCTTCACACACTGGTCAAACAAGTTGGTTTCATGTTAGCTTTTAAGCATTGACTAGGCTCAGGCCTTACGTACACTATTCAAGGCAGGACATACTTTCATACATAATTTGTGGTATTTATTGAATATGAAGGAAGGTCTTGATAGATTTCTCTCATAAGTTGAAGGTATTTTTCTCAGGTTCTTTTGTCTCCGTGTATAGGATTCATCAGTGATCTTTTATGTTCCATCCTTCCTTGCTGGCTAGTAAGCAGAATTTCAGCCAGACAAATGGCCAGTGTTGTAGAACTTTGATTGCTGAATGTAAATGAATCGCTGCTGTTTTTATATTTTCTAAGAGTGTGCCTATTTTTGACTCATTCACAGGAATTCTGTGGTGAATCAAGTGATGCTTTGAATACACCTTGTGCAACTCCCTTCACACCAGTGAATGAGAACGTAAGTTGGAATGTATTCTTCTTTCACACACTGGCAAGACGTTACATGTGGGTGGCTGTGGGAAGACGGTAGTACCGGGCTGTTTTACCTGAACCATATATGTCTCCACTCTTTGGGTCAAACAGAAGCTGGTCGAATGTTTTAGAAAACTTGGTAAAGTAAAATGATGTCTGGTCACAGTGTCTTGTGAGGACAGCAGATAACTTGTCAAACATGAATTAGCCATCCCGGTCAGTAAATGGCATCACTTGTGTGTCGGGGGATGGGCACAGCATGGACCTGCTTTGTGAGGACAAAAGTTCAGATTTCCTGATGCTTAGAAACTTCAAGTATTTGGATTGTTAAAATTGGAGTTATGGTATAGAAATCAAGTTGTTTTTTGTTGTTTTAGGGAGAAAAAAGAAGATTGATTTGACCCAGGATGAGGCCACCAACTCCGAAGGTAAATATAATAATGCTATGGATGGATTTCTTAATTATTATTTTTTTAGCAATTCAATGTATGTGGTCCTGTTGATGCTTAAGTGGGCCTGCATAAAGACTTATGGCTTTGTCTACTGTGATAGGTTCTTCTGTACCACTACTACATTGTACTGTTGTGCGGAGGAAAAGACGAGGCGCCTCATTCTGCATTTTAGTTTTGGTTCTATTTCTAGAAAAACACATTGCCCTGGCAACCAATGCAGATAGTTCAAAGATGCCAGAACTCACAAGTCCGACCTGCACACTTGCAAAAATAACAGTGTAGAGTCAGTCCTAAAGAGAAAAGTTTTTGTACAATTTCGAATGTTTCAAATATATATTTTAAGTGTACTATGTTACAGCCTTAAGCAGGAGTTATGTAAAGTTTATTTACCGAATACTATCGGTACAGTGGTGACATAATGCTGTTTTTATACTCATTTTAATTGAACTTAAGTATATGTAACTTTGATAAATAATATACTCGATAACCCACAAATGCTACATTTGAGTGCATCAAAAGTTATTCCAAGAATGTTGTAAATCTCGACTAAACTTATGATTGTCTTTATTATAATCTAATCAAGGAAAATATGTTCTTGTGATTGGCAGATGTCTGAAGAAGATCTTCCAAAAAGCCGTGGAGCAAGGTAGAAGTTTCATCTGTCATGAAACACTTTAGAATACACATTTCAAAGGGACACCTTGCTACGAAGTTGAGTGTGAGCAATGTAAGAATGCTCAAGACCATGTTTTGAAAGACAGAACTGTTCAAAACATCCGAGATTTTGTGAGGAACAGGGGCCTGACTTACAAAAGGAATAATGTAACATGAATATCCATTAACCGTAGAGTTTAGTGCATCTGTTGCATTACTGCACCTGTTGCAGCACAGTTTGTAGCGCCGTTTACTGCGTCTGTTTCTGTTGCGGTGCCGGTTAATGGGGCAGTTTGCAGTGCGTTTAACTGCGTTGTTTGCAGTGTGTTTTACTGCGTTTGCATTGCACTGCGTCATTTGCAGTGCGTTTTGCTGCATCGTTTGCAGTGCGTTTCACTGTACACTGCACCGCTTGCAGTAAGTTTCACTGCGTTGTTTGCAGTGCGTTTCACTGCGCTGCTTGCAGTGCCGGTTACTGTGTCGCTTGCAGTGCGTTTCGCAGCAGTGCGTTTCTCTGTTTCGTCGCAGTGCGTTTTAAATGTAGCATTTTTCTTTTATTTACGACAGAAATCTTGTACTGTCTTCTCAATGTTTAAAGTCATGTACATCACAATAAATGTATTTTCATTTAAAGGCATTCTGATCTAGCTTTTGATTTTATTTCCTCCATTACCCTGTTGCTGATACCATTTTATACTTATTCTAAACAAACAACAAACAAAAAAGTGGTCACAATTTTAAAGTAAAAGCAACCTTTCAGAATAAACATTGAATATATGCAATTCAAATGTTGTCCGCCTCTACCATTCTTATGCAAACGTCCATTTGAACTCAAGGATGAAATTATTAGATTTTGATGGTCAAAGGTCACTGACCAGACAAAAAGTCTTCATTTGCTAATTATGACAATATCACACGAATGAATACAAAAAATGTGCGTGTGAAATGTTAACATTTAAACCTACATAGATGTAATTTGTAACATGACTGGTTGATGGATGCATACAACTGTGAAGAGGTAATTCTAGTTTAATGGGAGGGGTTTGTTTGAGTTTGTGTGTGTATTAGGGGTATACAGTTCACGAAATTCTCATTTCAATACAATACAGTGGTGCCATGGTTAGGTTCGGTACATTTTCAATACAGCAAATAAGCAGAAATGCCTCGCTGGTGAGACTCGAGGGGGCGTGTCTGAAGAACATGGCTCTTCATCTCCCATTCAGTAGTGAGGTAATGTGTCGTTACAGTCAGGTAGCTTTGTGTAGTCCGTGACGTCCGGCTGTCTGTTGTTAGAGGAACAGCGGGAGCCTCGGACATTTGATTCTCTGTTTGGACTTTTGTTTTCTTTAACAAAGCAGGAATTATGGTCTGGCGAAATGGGCTCGTGAATGAGTAGTGTCACGGGGCTCAATAACATTAAGCATGTTGGTACAGTCTGGTGTTCCAGTCCAGATTAGGGTCTCGTATCTGCGGCTATAAATATAACAATCGCCGTGGCGATTGCTTTAGCCCTGTTTGAATCGGTAGGGAATAGCTGCCTAAACACTGCGGGAAGAGGTTGAAGTGGGTGTGCTGCTGTTGGTTTTACTGGTAAACTAGTTTAGCGTAGTGCGCCTCCCAGAACACATGTGCCTCACCAGAGTAGAATGTTGTTCTTCTGTGGTGGGCGTGTCAGGTGTCTGTTATGTCAGGTGGGTTGCCATATCTATCTATCTATCTATCTATCTATCTATCTATCTATCTATCTATCTATCTATCTATCTATAGGATGGTCCTCATAACTCAGGGTCTTGCCATGTTTGTGTGTGTATTGGTAATGTCCCACTGAACCAGGATGGTCCTCATAACTCAGGGTCTTGCCATGTTTGTGTGTGTGTGTGTGTATTGGTAATGTCCCACTGAACCAGGATGGTCCTCATAACTCAGGGTCTTGCCATGTTTGTGTGTGTGTGTGTATTGGTAATGTCCCGCTGAACCAGGATGGTCCTCATAACTCAGGGTCTTGCCATGTTTGTGTGTGTGTGTGTATTGGTAATGTCCCGCTGAACCAGGATGGTCCTCATAACTCAGGGTCTTGCCATGTTTGTGTGTGTGTGTTGGTAATGTCCCTCTGAACCAGGATGGTCCTCATAACTCAGGGTCTTGCCATGTTTGTGTGTGTGTGTATTGGTCATGTCCCGCTAAACCAGGATGGTCCTCATAACTCAGGTTCTTGCCATGTTTGTGTGTGTGTGTATTGGTAATGTCCCGCTAAACCAGCAGGGTCTTCATAAGTCAGCGGCACGTTAGGATCCGCCCCGTCCCAACAGTCCTGTAGAATGTCAGGTCTTAATATCTCCAGACTCTTTGATGAGATATTAATTCTGAACAGTGAGGTTTGTTCCCTTTATCATAAGGACCAGTTTAATACTTATTATCACTGTCTACGACTAAGGAAAAGGTGCGTCTCCATATACCAGGGTTTGAACTGGTATGGGTGAAAAGCCCTCATAAACCACCCGCGCCCGTGTGTGTGTGTGTGTGTGTGTGTGTGTGTGTGTGTGTGTGTGTGTGTGTGTGTGTGTGTGTGTGTGTGTGTGTGTGTGTGTGTGTGTGTGTGTGTGTGTGTGTGTGTGTGTGTGTGTGTGTGTGTGTGTGTGTGTGTGTGTGTGTGTGTGTGTGTGTGTGTGTGTGTGTGTGTGTGTGTGTGTGTGTGCATGTAAAAGAAGGGGATTATGAACTGTCAATCAATTTGCTCCCAACTGTAAAGTTCTCAAGAAGCATGGCGGAGGATTAGAGCTGGATCAAAGCACTCATCCAGGCTGCAAGACTCTTTTTGAAACAGACAGGAGAGAGCAAAGAGGAGGGTGGACTGAAGCAGGAGGGAGGGTCAGAGGCAGCTAGATAATGGTAGGACTGTGCTGTAACACCTGCAGCGTTGGGAGAATCTTTCACAGAAGCTGCAGGTGATGAGCTGTTCTCAGCAACTTAATGGCCAGTCAGTGTCCAGATGAAGTGCATGTATCTGCAGAAGAAACCATGTCTGTGTGTGAATGGATGTTAGAGCCAAATCTTCTGGGGAATATTTATTTTTGTAGAAAGTACAAGAAATTGATGCCACATTTCTCTGTTTTTACCACCTTCTCCTTATTTTCTGTGCATCTGAAGCTAAGGCTCATGTACTTATTTGTATTTGTTGGAGCATATTCATTGTGGGAACACAGGTTCTGTGTTGGATTCTCAGGCCATTTGATAAGTGCGCCATCTGGCAATGTACACATAGAAGGTGTGCCACAATAACTGCACTGATGCGCGTTCACCCTTTCTATATCTCTCCCATTGCCTCTTTCTCTAAATGCAGTGTATTCTCCCACTGCTGGTGTGGGTGGGAAGAAGAGATAACAAAGTGGATAGTCGATTAGTCCACCAATCAGTTGTTTTGGTCTTTGTCAACTAAGATTTCTTCAGTTGATTCATTGTTTTTTTATGTTTTTTCATGCTGAATGACTTTTTTGCAAGAAACTTATAAGCACATCTCTAGTGAACACAAGATTTAAAGTGGTGCGTTTCTTTGCTTCTAGCAGTCATGATGTGTCCTTCCCTGATTCATCAGGCAGACAGACAGTTAGATGGACTGAGTGAGTGGGAGAGTGAGACAGGCAGACAGACAGTTAGATGGACTGAGTGAGTGAGAGAGTGAGACAGGCAGACAGACAGTTAGATGGACTGACTGAGTGAGAGAGTGAGACAGGCAGACAGACAGTTAGATGGACTGAGTGAGTGGGAGAGAGAGACAGGCAGACAGACAGTTAGATGGACTGAGTGAGTGAGAGAGAGAGACAGGCAGACAGACAGTTAGATGGACTGAGTGAGTGGGAGAGAGAGAGACAGGCAGACAGACAGTTAGATGGACTGAGTGAGTGAGAGAGTGAGACAGGCAGACAGACAGTTAGATGAACTGAGTGAGTGGGAGAGAGAGACAGGCAGGCAGACAGACAGTTAGATGGACTGAGTGAGTGGGAGAGAGAGACAGGCAGGCAGACAGACAGTTAGATGAACTGAGTGAGTGGGAGAGAGAGACAGGCAGGCAGACAGCCAGTTAGATGGACTGAGTGAGTGAGAGAGAGAGACAGGCAGACAGACAGTTAGATGGACTGAGTGAGTGAGAGAGTGAGACAGACAGTTAGATGGACTGAGTGAGTGAGAGAGAGAGTGAGACAGGCAGACAGACAGTTAGATGAACTGAGTGAGTGGGAGAGAGAGACAGGCAGACAGACAGTTAGATGGACTGAGTGAGATAGTGAGACAGGCAGACAGACAGTTAGATGGACTGAGTCAGTGAGACAGGCAGACAGACAGTTAGATGGACTGAGTGAGTGAGAGAGTGAGACAGGCAGACAGACAGTTAGATGGACTGAGTCAGTGAGACAGGCAGACAGACAGTTAGATGGACTGAGTGAGTGAGAGAGAGAGACAGGCAGACAGACAGTTAGATGGACTGAGTGAGTGAGAGAGTGAGACAGGCAGACATACAGTTGATGGACTGAGTGAGTGAGTGAGAGAGTGAGACAGGCAGGCAGACAGTTAGATGGACTGAGTGAGTGAGAGAGTGAGACATGCAGACAGACAGTTAGATGGACTGAGTGAGTGAGAGAGTGAGACAGGCAGACAGACAGTTAGATGAACTGAGTGAGTGAGAGAGTGAGACATGCAGACAGACAGTTAGATGGACTGAGTGAGTGAGAGAGTGAGACAGGCAGACAGACAGTTAGATGAACTGAGTGAGTGGGAGAGAGAGACAGACAGACAGACAGATGGACTGAGTGAGTGAGACAGGCAGACAGACAGTTAGATGGACTGAGTGAGTGAGAGAGAGAGACAGGCAGGCAGACAGACAGTTAGATGGACTGAGTGAGTGAGAGAGTGAGACAGGCAGACAGACAGTTAGATGGACTGAGTGAGTGAGAGAGTGAGACAGGCAGACAGACAGTTAGATGGACTGAGTGAGTGAGAGAGAGAGTGAGACAGGCAGACAGACAGTTAGATAAACTGAGTGAGTGGGAGAGAGAGACAGGCAGACAGACAGTTAGATGGACTGAGTGAGTGAGAGAGTGAGACAGGCAGACAGACAGTTAGATGAACTGAGTGAGTGGGAGAGAGAGACAGGCAGGCAGACAGACAGTTAGATGGACTGAGTGAGTGAGAGAGTGAGACAGGCAGACAGACAATTAGATGGACTGAGTGAGTGAGAGAGTGAGACAGGCAGACAGACAGTTAGATGGACTGAGTGAGTGAGAGAGTGAGACAGGCAGACAGACAGTTAGATGGACTGAGTGAGTGAGAGAGTGAGACAGACAGACAGACAGTTAGATGGACTGAGTGAGTGAGAGAGTGAGACAGGCAGACAGACAGTTAGATGGACTGAGTGAGTGAGAGAGTGAGACAGGCAGACAGACAGTTGATGGACTGAGTGAGTGAGAGAGAGAGTGAGACAGGCAGGCAGACAGACAGTTAGATGGACTGAGTGAGTGAAAGAGTGAGACAGGCAGACAGACAGTTAGATGGACTGAGTGAGTGAGAGAGTGAGACAGGCAGACAGACAGTTAGATGAACTGAGTGAGTGAAAGAGTGAGACAGGCAGACAGACAGTTAGATGGACTGAGTGAGTGAGAGAGTGAGACAGGCAGACAGACAGTTAGATGGACTGAGTGAGTGAAAGAGTGAGACAGGCAGACAGACAGTTAGATGGACTGAGTGAGTGAGAGAGTGAGACAGGCAGACAGACAGTTAGATGGACTGAGTGAGTGAAAGAGTGAGACAGGCAGACAGACAGTTAGATGGACTGAGTGAGTGAGAGAGTGAGACAGGCAGACAGACAGTTAGATGGACTGAGTGAGTGAAAGAGTGAGACAGGCAGACAGACAGTTAGATGGACTGAGTGAGTGAGAGAGTGAGACAGGCAGACAGACAGTTAGATGGACTGAGTGAGTGAGAGAGTGAGACAGGCAGACAGACAGTTAGATGGACAAATACGTGTATTATTACACCCCTAGAAACAAATAATAACTAGCTGTGGTGTCATCATGAGGTTATTAGGAGGTGGTTTAACTGTAGACAGCACTGAAGGCCCAGGTATAAAATGCACGGCCCGCCACTGGTTGGTACTGATGTGACAAGCAAATATCTAATTATTTATCATTCGTGAATCATAGGGAATCTTCCATTACTTTTTGCCACCTTGGTGACTGAAGCCCTATTTGCATGGGACTAGTATTGGAAATAACAGGGGTACCGATTTGCACAGGACTCATATTATTACATGACCTCTGTGTTTGGCAAAATATGGTCGGTAATATGCGGTGGAAGTTGTACATGACAAGTTACGGACTTGACAGCTTTGCACAGAATTAAAATCACAGACGACGTCTGAAATTATGAGAAATGACTAGAGGTCCCCAGATAGCACTGTGTGAATAGGACTTCACGCTGTCACAAGTAGTTTAAAGAGTGCACTTGTGGTGTAGTCAAATGATCTACCCATTGAGCCTCAGACCTACAGTGTTCATGCGGAGCTGTCTAACAGACGGAAGAGTTTGGTGCTGACAGCAGGCCTCAATCAACTGAGTCAAATTGCTGCCAAAAATAAGATGAAATCAGTCTGGTGAAGTGGTGCCATGCGTGTGTGCATGTATGTTGGGGGGTGCTGCTCTTAGCTGACTAACAACTGCTTTCTAGCCCGATCTATAACGATCCATAATGAGCAGACAGTAAGAGCTGCTCTCCTCACCGATGTCTGTCATTTGGCTTTGTGAGAGATGGATGGAGGGAATGATGCAAAGGGAGGAAGCCATTCATGACTGGTGAAAGCCAGTGATCTCTCCCAGAACTTGCCATTACAGCACCCTCAGAAAACGGAGTGAGTCCATGCACAGGTCGGTTAGGTTTACTAGTGCTGGGCGGTATGACCAAAAATGCATATCACGGTATTTTGTAAGACTCTGGCGGTTTCACGGTATATCACGGTATTTTTTTCCATGTTAAAGCATCAATTAATTAACCCGAAAAGAAACGGCAGGCCAGCGAGCGGTAAACAGCTGTTTGTGTGGCGTGTCTTCCGTTCCGTCACTTCCTGTTTCCTTCATCTACATTCCCCTGGGTCCTAAGCCCCTCCAAATGTGACCCTGAAAATGCACATTCAGTAGGTGGCGGTATGCACCGATGCAAGTTGGTTGCCATCCGCCAATGGAATTTAAAGAAGAAGAAGCCGCTACATGTACAGCTTCTCATCACCGTCTATGTACATTTATAACAAATACCACACACATTACGGTAATCAGTGTTGCATATGTGTCTGACCTAAATACCTTTTGTTGTTCAGTCTGTGTTCATCCTGCATCGCTCTGTTCTGTTCTTCAATGCAACGTTACTGCCGCGACAGAGCCTCTCACAGCTGTTAGCAAGCAAGCTTTACCCAGCATGCAGTTCGGCGGAGAAATTTTATAAATGTACAATTATTAGTGCTACAAATTGTTTATCTGTCACAAACTGTTGAGTCGTGGTGTTTTGCCCTGTTAAAGAGGGTTAGTTGTGGGTTGTTAATTGTTGCTATAAAGTTATAAAGTAAACCATGACTAGGGTTCCCTCTCAATACATATAAGACAACTAGCTCCGGCCGTAGCACTCCTAGCGGCGAACAATATATTTTGCTGCCTGTTGAAGAGCAACAGAAGTTGTTTCGGCTGTGCACCGGTATGACGGTATATGAAAAATTCATATCATACAGGAAATTGAAACCGGTATACCGCCCAGCCCTAAGGTTTACTCATCTTAATAACAATAGCAGTGTTGCTACGAAGCTCTGGAGAGTGTGGGACTGAATCAGCACGGGGCTAGAGGAGGGCACTGCTATACAAACTGCGCCTGTAAAGGGGGAAGGTAAAGCCATGAGGGCTTTTTAAGGAGGTGTATGGCATTGTTTGCAAAACTTAGCATGCATATGTGCGTGAGAAAAACAGAGCAGGCAGGAATGCACTAAACAGAGGCCCTCTGTTTCAAGGCATGCTGGTGGTGGCAGGTAGTAATTTAAACTCTGCCAGAGGAATCCACTGGGACTCACCAGGGCTGCTCTGACCTCCACACCACAAGCCACTGGCCTTGTCCTTCGTCTTCAGATCCAGCTGCAACAGGAAGCCATGCTGACTGTTTAGTTTTTTTCTTCATGTCATAAAACCTGAACTGTCTTACCTAAAGGAACCCGATGGATTTCTCTGTAGTGGCAGCGCTGGGGAAGATTAGAATAATGCAAAGGGAAAGACTGTCTGTGCTCCCTTTTGTGCAGCTGCTTAGCGTAGACTAGGCTTTATTATACGGAATATTCCCCTGTCAACACCATGCAAATAGAGATCAATTACATTTTTCATTTAACATGTGATGGTGTTTAAAATCTTCGGCTGTCAGGTTCAGGTGAGACGTGCCTAAACCAGCAAGCAGCTCCCATGTTGAAAGCCTGTGCTGGAATGCAGCAAACTGTGTGTGTGGAATAGAGAATGTTTTGTAAGACGTGTAAGGGCAGATGGAAGAGTAGGGGGATGCTTGGCCTCTGAACAAACCAAATTGAGACTAACCCTGCAGGCAGCTACTAGAATCAGCCTCTGCCACATCCTGCTGGTCCTATTTGTGTATGTGTGTGTGTGTGTGTGTGTTTGTCCCACCTCCAGTGTTGTAGTTCTATTATTCCACGGGAAGCGACACAGAGATGTGCTAATACCATGTGGGACCTTGTCTTCACGCTTAATGAATCTCTGCAAAATGAAAAAACATAGCAACAAATATAACTCTGATTCCAGGACTTGTGCTTCTTAACAGGAAAACAGTCAACTTCCACTTCCACATCTTCTGCTGTAGAGGATTTCATGCTTTTTGTAGCAGTCAGAGACATCAGAGACTCACTCATATGTGTTCAAACCTCCTGTTCGCATTTTTGTTCTGTAACAAAAGCTGTGATTAGCCTGACTGGGTTTTGAAGCTCTGTGTGGTTACTGGGACAGGTTCCAAGACACTGGACTCACAGCTTCCGCTCGGAAAGGTCTCAAAGGAAAAGTCCACCAAAACATTTTCATAAACATAACTTCTTCTTTCAAACCACAAATGGGTGACGGTGACAGCATGGGCTTAAAGTAGATGATGTTCCCTTGACTATGAACTGAAAATGTATTTCTGTGTTTATGAGAGAATCCGAATGAGCACAAACTAATGGTAGTAATAATCAAGTGTGCAATATTTAACATTATATCACATTGTGGGTACCATTTGTGCCTGCAGATTGTATTATTGATTGTAAAACACATGTTCATAACACTTACTGGAGCTGTACCACATCACAGGAAATGAAAAGCAGCTCGCTGATTGCTGAGTAGACTCGTGGGCTGCACTTTATTGGGCCCATCTGTGTTACTGTTACTGTAAATGATACTGTCTTAGTGCTGGATATTGTAGAGGTGAAGATATGGAACGTTTACGTGACCTTCACATAATCACTCTCTACGATCACACGATCAGTGCACCTGCCAGTCACACTCACCTCATCAGCTCATTACGCTCACCTGCTCACTCTGCCTCCTTCACTATTTAAACCCCTGCCTCACACCCACCCACTGCCAGATCATTGTTTGTTTCCTACCTACCCGCCCGGTTTGCTCGTCCTGTTCCCAGTCTGCCTGTTCTGCTTTGTCCTGCCGGATTTCCCCCCTCGTCTCTTGTCTTGTCCTTGGATTCATGCTTGTTTTTTGGTTTTTCATTAAACCCTTTTTTCACTTCACCTGACCGTCTGCACTTGAGTCCTCATTATGTCCCGTGACACTCATGGCCCACAAAAGGTTAACTATATTGGGAATTACAAACTCAGTGAGACAAACCTTTAGAGAAAAAATGTCTGTCTCCCAGCCAATCGAAATGGACCTTTCGATATATCAAATGATGGTTGGTAATGTGAGAGTACACATTGGCACTTAAATCCAAACTAAAAACTTGAGTATCTCCCCTTCAGCTTCATCTCGGCCTGATACAGATGGTGCTGCTAGTAGATATTGACATAAGCATTGATGTACATATGGCCTCTTGATGCCATTTATGCTGGCGACAAATTATCTGTTAAGTGCCAGCAACTCGATCCATTAACTGACGTTGACCCTAACAGCTTGGCTGCAGGCCTCCAGAGGTGTACTTTTACATGGGGCTGAGGAACCCTGCAGATGGTGCAGGACTGTCCTCTTTAAGTGCTGACATTGAATCCATCATTTACCTCTGAGAGCCATCCCAAATCCCTCAGGTTGTAACCCAGCGTCCCTCGGAGGGAAACCTGCAAGCATCCTGAGGGAAAACAAAGGCAATCAAGAATGAAAACTAGGATCTCAGGTTTGTATTAAAGATTAGCTTCTTCATCGCGGTTAAATTCAGATTTATTTCACAGTCATCATGGCAGCAAAGATGGAAGATGTTTTCATTCCAAACGCCAAAAGTAGTTCAAAGTAGAATGCTAAAAAGAGGAGAGGAAAACAGTCTCCATTCAGAGTTCGCTGTACATTTGCCAGAAAAGCTCAGATTAAAATGTAAACTGCGGGATCAAACAGCTGACACAGCATTAATGTTCAGGGGACTGGCCTTAATCTGATCCATGAATCATGCTGGAGATAATTACCATCTGCTCACTTACACTTCCTGGCCCCGGAACACTGTCTTGTTTTCAATTGCATCCCCCAAAATAAGATAATTTTAGATTTTTTGGAGGAGGGGCTGCATGGCTGCATCTTATCCAGGTGATGACCAGTATGTGTGACTGCAGGAAGGGCAAGCAGTTTATTTCTTTCCCTCTGTGTTGATGGTGGGGTCAAGGGCTCAGAGCAGTGAAGCTGAAATGTTCTTATTTATGCTGTGCACTGCAATCCTAATGTCCTAGATTAGATTAAGACTGTTTGCCTCCTTCCTTGAATGAATGAATGAAATTTATTTATATAGTGCTTTTCAAAGACATAACATCACAAAGTGCTTAACAGAGCAGAAATTTAAAAGCATAAAAAACACAATGTGACCCTAGGGTCAATAAATAACATACACAGAGAAAAAAAAAAAAAAAAAATGTAAAACATATTTTAAGAGCAGGTCTAGGACATGGGTTTTTACTCAAACGCCAGCCTAAACAGGTGGGTTTTGAGCTGTTTTTTAAAAGTATTCACAGTATCTGCGAGGCGTAGAATTGCAGGCAGAGCATTCCAGAGCCTCGGGGCCATTGCCTCAAATCCTTGAAGCTCCTGCTCTACTTCACTTAAATAGTCCAAGAAGTCTTTCAAGAAGTCTTTTATTTCTTACATTTCAAGGCAGAATACAACTGCAGATGAGCCGTGATCATCTAGGGCAGCGGTTCCCAAACTTTTTAGGCCACGCACCCCCTTCTACATCCCGACCGGGTTCACGCACCCCCAACCCCCCCCCCCCCCCCACACACACACACACCTTAAAAAAAAAAAAGCAACAGAGCCGCATAAACAGTTTGCTCGCGCGTGGCGTTTGTTTACAAGATAAAAAACACAAAAACTCTTCCTGCACCGTGCCTTCGAAAAGGTAACGGACGTAACGTTACGAAGGTAACGGACGATTGGCCAGATTGGCCACATCTGTAGGCTCGTCTACTTGCGGAGAGTAAAACTCACTCTTCTTCACGCGACCGACCAATGTAGCCAGGATGTCTTCGGACAAAGCATCGATGCGCGCGACAGTGTTGTTGGACACCGGGATCACGTCCAACTTTTTCGCTTCTCTCTCTCCAATCATACATTCCACCATCTCTTTAACATTGTTCCCTCTCCACCACCGCCTCTCCTCCCTATTACGCGGTCAGAATACGACCACAACACGCCGCCTGTCTCCGGCAGAAATGCGCTCATCCACGCACGGGAACAACACCGAGTTGTAATATATACCTCCATAACACCCCGCCACTCTCGGCTCATACCTCCCCAGCAACGAGGCACATCACCCGGTCACAATACCTCCAGAATGTCCCCCGGGTGAAATCCAGGACTTGGTTTTATGGTTCCGAGTGGCGGGCGCTCACTCGTTGGCGCCGGGACGCGAGGTCTCCAGCCGCCCCCGCCGTGAGGCGCCCGATCGTCAGGTCTTCAGCCCTCGGAACAGGCCGCGGGTCAATAACTTGTGGGTGGCGGGGTAGAGGCGAGGCAGATCACAGAAAAATAATAAAGACTAGAGTACAGCAAAGATATGTTGATGAGAAACGTATTTGTACGTCAAACACAAACGTAATCAGGGAGAAAATACGTTCATGGTAAAACGTAATTGAGAATGCATTTTAGTTTTGGGGGAACGTAATTTTTAGAAGACAGGACTGCACCGCCATTACACTTTTCCTCTCGCGCACCCCCTAGAGGCAGCTCACTTTGGGAATCCCTGATCTAGGGAATGCTTTGATCCAAAATGCCCCATAGTACCATACATGCACAGAGTACATTCTTTCAGCAGGTACCTAGTGGCCAGTAGAGATACTCTTTATGCCATCCACCTGTTCACAACGTATCATACAGTACAAGCAAACTTCATATTTAATACCAGTGACTGAATAAGCAACAATAGAATTTTGACCAAAAAAAACACCCTTTGGTATTATTTATGTAGAGCTCGGCAACATAAGCAAACCCCACAACTGTGATCACATTCCATTCAAATGCAGTTGATTGGTGGAGGGAAATACTGTGGAAAAATAATATTAAAACTAGTGCTGGGCAACGATTAAAATATTTAATCGCGATTGATCTCATGGATTTTTTGCGATTAATCGCATTGTTATGGCAAAGTTCAATAATTAATTCAAAAGTAGTGTAGAAGCCATGACTCTGATTTGTGTTTTGCCTATAGATTCTATCCTTGTTAGTAAATTATAATCATGCTACCGCTTGTACATCAAACCATGCTAATTATGATTTACTGTTGAACCTGTTAAGATGTTACTGCCGAAATGATTATGACGCAATGATGACGTCAGGGGGCGTTAACTCTTTATGTAGATCTCACCTGAGGACGTGCAGGTGTGTTTTTTCGACTAGAGAGCGTAAGGGCTAACTATTTTTCAACCGCTTTACGCATTACGCCTTACGAAATCGCATTAGAAGACCGCATTATGAGACAAAGCGGGTTTTTCTGTTTAAGATGACTTCCATGTATGCTTTTGATGCTGTTCTGGAATAAAAGAAAGTTTTGAAGTGACACTACGAGAGACTGCGCGTTAATCGACCGACCGCTCCTACAAATAGTGTATTGCGCACTTTTATTTTAAAAGTACTGGTATATGAACAAAAGGGCAATAACATTTGGTTCACGAGATGCAGGTAGCATGTTTTATACTTAATGTGAATATAATTCATACTTTGTTGGTATCTTATTCTGAAAACCGGATGTTCGTCTGAAGAAACCGGATGTTGTCTCACGTTAATGTTTCCGTTAACTTTCAAAGTCCTTCGCTCGCTCCCGATCTGTGCCGTTTAAATGCGTTTACGGTGAATGTCAGCATATAGGTACACTAACATGTGTGTGTCTGCTGAGATGACCACGGAGATCTGAGTGTCTGCTGACTTTACCGCAGCTGACTATAGGATGTTTGCTGGCTTTTATCCCATTGTTCTTGTCATCCTCTTGTTGTTATGTATATGTATTGTCTCTTGTCTTTCAATTAAAAAGAAAAAAATATATATATTATAATAAATTTAAAAAATGCGTTAACGTGCGATAAAATAATTGTCGGCGTTAATTAATGAATGCGTTAACTTGCCCAGCACTAATTAAAACAGAAAACTGTGTGTTCATGTTGGACCCTATTATAAGACTGGAATCGTGTGATGATCAGATATGACCACTAGCCGGTGCTGTTTACGGGGCTTGATGTGACGGGGATGGAGTGACGGGAGAAGAAGAGTAGCGGAAGAGTGTGATTTGATTTTGTCCGGTTCAGTGAAGTCTTGACTAAAGTTATGAGGAAAACCCAGAATGTGTTGCACTGATCCATTCCATATCTTACACTATCACTCACAGTACGGTGAGGAACTGACTGTTCAGGACGTTTTCAAGTGAAAATGTAAGTACTGTAGATCCAGTTTGTACACAGAAATCATTAAAAAGCAAATCTCTCAGTCGTGTCCCAACTTAATGAATCCCTGGAGGGCCCCTTTGAAGATGCTTTGTGCGACCAGGTATTGTACTGTATGTGTGCTCTATACAACAGCAGTGTCATTATTCAGGACACACGTTAACACGAGGTAGGGAGGAGGAAGTCTGTGTTTCATATCTGGCGACAGATATGTGGGGGAAGTCTAAACATCTCCTACCTTTGTATGCTGACGACACAGAGTCAACAGACAGCAGGATCATTGCTTTCCCCCCCATCAAGCTTCCATTTGTAGCCAGCCTACAGTCTGACTTCCAGTCTTCCTTTGATCACTGCTATGCAGAAACCCTTGGGATGACTCATGCAGATAGGCATCCATACACAGGCTAAAATAATGTCTCATTCACTTCATGCATAGTGTATGAATCGATATACTGTATAGATTCATGCACTCTGCATGAACTAAACTAACCATTTACCTCTACTTCCCTCTACTGTGAGATTCAGTTTATTCTTTGGACTTTCTGTTGATAAAGGTTGAGCTTCTGGAGGTGCTGGTCTTTGTCTGCCATGGTGGCATTACTGCCCATGCTAATACTTTATTCTTTATTCCATATATTAAACATTTACTTGCTGTTGACATTTTCAAGGAAAGGCGTAAAGTATCGGCATCTCTCAATCCTGCAAAAACAGATTTGTTGGGCCAGCAGCAGAGGTGCCAAAATGACTCCTCCCAAGGCGGCGATGATTAAACAGTTAGAAAATCAATTATAAATGATTACTACTAACAGAAACAAGTTCTGTGGTGATAATCCTGAAATATGATGTTTTTGTTGTGACAAAAAGTAAACAGGACACGGTGCTGTCTTGCTGCCGCTGCCTTCTTGACAAATCATTCCGGGATGCTTTAGCTTCAAGAGTTCGTACACAGCAGTCCAATGTCCGGAGTTTACGGAGCACCGCATTGTTGGATCTCTGTCTAAAATACTTTGCAGGATCATGGCCGATGTTTTTTAGCTGGTGCTTGTTCTCCGGGGGAATCCATGCTTTTACTGGGCGCCGCCCAACTTCTTTGGACACGTCGACACCCGATATTCCCCCTCTTGTAGCTCTGCTTTTGGTCTCTACCTACTCCTGAGAGAAACATGTCTCTTGAGCTGCTAAATGCTCCTTTATGTTCACCAACTGGCGCAGGCTGTTCTCTTACAGAATTCGTAGCTATACCTACGAAAAACAATGTGCCGTAGTTCATCGATTATTTTGGATGTTATTCACGTAATCAAGAACCAGGAAGTATAAAGACTGCAAAAGCACACACAGGCCGGAGACACACTCGGTGTACGAGTCCAACAACCAGCCAGGAGACCGCTGGTTGTTCCCCACATCAAACGAGAAGTCAACGTTGATGTATTTTTCACATAACTTGTGTTACATAGTAATGGCACTTCTGTGGTTATTTTAACCCAAACAATGATCTATTCCCAAACCTACTAAGCAGTTTTGTTGCCGAAATCTAACGGAAGTTGATTTTGAAAAGAATGTAATCATGAAACGAGCAAAAATTGACGTGTTGCTGGACTTTCATAGGAAAACACAAGAAAAATGAGAAGTATCTTTTTGTAAGATATCATACGTTGTATGAGGATACGTTTGTGTCTGAGCATTTAGAGCGACTTCTCTGAAAACAGCTGATAAGTGAACCAAAAGAGTAAAGTTGTACCTGGACAGTTAAACAATGAAGTGGAGCTGCAAATTCAGCTGATAATTGTCTGAAGGTTCAGCGCTACCAGAGACACCTTTCACATTGTCATTTGATACATATATTGATTATAGCTCTGTAGCACGTTCTCTGCTACCCGGTGGGTCGGGGGAGCACAATGACGCCAGCACACGGTGGAATGACGGTTTCAATGTTTCTTTTATTGTTTTAAACCCTAACGGGCCTGGCCGGGTGCTCTCCTGCCTCGCCTCCGAGCACACGCCGCAGGAGCTTTCCGTCCTGTCCGTCTCTCGCCTCCGTCTCTACTGTGGGATTAAATACAGTCGTGAGTGAGACAATCAGGATCCGTTCCAGCTGCGCCTAATTAAGTCCCTTACCGGCACCGTTCCCCGAACCACTCCCACACTCCGCCCCCTCCACAGCTGAGCCACCCACGCCCACCACCACAAGCTCCTTTAAAGCTTTGTGAACTGAATAAACATGAATATACATTTACATGTTCCGTCAGAGTGTCACAGGTCATAACTGCTTTGGACCATGTAAAGCTTTAGGTCATTGTGCTTCATACCTCTTACAGTTCATATTACACTGAAAGAAACGTTCATTCTCTCCTGAAGCTGCTGTATAGCAGACTAAACCGCTGATAGTGTATGCTCAACTGAAATCTACAGCCATGCTCTGCCTGTGGATGCTGGTCTCAATCATCTCTGGCAGAGAAGATCTAACTACATATATTCCTCACACGTCTTCCTTTGGGCGTATGTCATTTCACAGCATCATTCATATAAATTGCACCTCTCTGTGAGAAGGGAACGGTCCAGCCAACACTCTATGCTCCAGAGAAGAGACGGGTGCATGTGTAGTCATGCTAATGCTTGGTAATCAACTTCTCGCCTGAACAAGGGCTTAACCTCTGACATTTCAGATATCAGCACAGCAGCAGACATGCAAATGTTTCCTCTGCTGTTCTCTGTTTCATACCTGACACAGCATTCAGACGGGTGATGAATGAGATACGCTGCTGTTCTATTGGCCAGGATCATGATGAATTCTAAAAGATAGTTTTGATCTCAGTAAGGCATTTTTCTGGTTAATATAAGATTATTATTATTATTATTGTTATTTGATATGGTCATGGGTCTTCTAGCTCCTTGTGGTCAAGTCACTTTAACATCTTTTTGCATCTTGCATCAACATTAACAGCAGTTGTGTTCAGTGTAAGCAAGATTTAGAAGTGGTTTGTTTCTTCACTTATGGCATAAGCTGTTGACTGAGCTGCACCACACTGATACACACACACACAAATATTGACAAAGGGCCATGACACATGGGTTTGTCGCAAATAGGGTTGCACGGTGTATCGATACTAAAAAGGTACCGCGGTACCTGTACGTTAGAAAAAATACGATTTTGCATATTTTTAGTAGAGATACTTCATTAAAATAGCGCACGATCAGAGCGCACTCGCTGCTCCGCTCCATGTCATGCTGCCCGCACGCATTGACTGCAAGGGGGCGGGGCTGCCCAGCGCTCACAGAGAGTGATCACAGGGGAGACATGCAGGAGCTTTTCCCGACTGTCCTCGGCGTGTTGAAAAACAAGATGCCAGAAGTATCATCTGGAAGTACTTTGGCTATATTGCAAACAGTGAAGAAAAGCCCACTGACCTACAGAGACCCGTCTGCAAAACGTGTTTTAAAGTCACACAGACCAAGGGAGGCAACACGTCTAACATGGCAAAGCACCTTTCAGACAGACACCCCAAACTTTTCAAAGAGTTCAAAGAACGAGAGGTAAGCGAATGTAATTATAAACATGAACACCCCCAAGCTCACCCATAGACAGCTAACACGAGTAGCCTTAGCCTAGTTTGACGACAAGCCTATATGATCTTGATGCACAATGGCTACATGCTGGTGGAGCCTGAGGGTGGATCTTGAGCGAGTTCTTTTTAGTAAAGGAAAAATAATTATTCCATGAATTAAGATAAAATATCAAGTGAAAATATCAAACTCACTATGCAAGTAAATGAAGCATTGTTTATCCACCCACTCCCACAGACAGTCAGACAGATGCCAGCAGAGTCAGCAGCAATCATGGCACCATGTAGTTTTCATTAATATCTTGCTGTAGGCTAACACTAATATTAATGCCATTTGTTAAGTGTTCAAAAAGCTGGGCAGGAACAAGCTGGTAAAAAAGTTATGTTTGCTAGCGGTGTTGAAGGTGATGAGGGATGCATCCGGCAGTTTATTGTTGCTTTGTGTTGTCACTCAGCGTTAAGTCCACCATACTCCCTGAGCTGAAGTGTTTTTATTTATCTCAGTTCTTTTACAGGTGGGAGGTGTGATCGCAGTTCGTTTGATTTGGAGGAATCCCATTTCACTGTGACAGCTGCACGCAGGCATGGTTTGTGGCTGTATGCCGGTTCACGCGCACCCATCCTCTGGACAACAGTTTGACTTGCTGACTGGGATGAGGTGTTGCATGAGGAAGTCTTGATGCTCTTGTTAGAATGCATATATTGTCTCCCCCTGTATGACTTGTTCAGTCGATGCGTTTTTGTGTCACTGCGCTCAGTAATCACTTTTATTGCACTCTAGACAGTGTGAGAAATAGTAATTACTGGTTAAATCCAACCAAAACTAAGACTGTGTTCTGGCCAAATGATCCAGCTGCTGGTGCTGGAGGTTCAGTTCATATCACATGAACATGTGTATATCTGTCTGAGTGGTTCGTTCATTTGTGTCGTGACATGGCCAAAATCAAACTGAATTCAAACAACTCACAATGAGAGCTGTTCTTTAGTTCTGAACATAATAAGTATGCATACACACGCACTTACTGTAAGCTCAAAAACATGAAATCAGTCAAAATACTGGAGGGCAAAGACATCTTTGCTTTTCATTTTGGAATACTAACAAACTTTTTTACTGTCATTTCAAATCTACAGTTCCTTTGCCTTTCCTGTCTACTTCTCCTTCACAGTTTGATAACACAGAGTGCTCAGAGGACATGTGAGAGGACACAGAGCGCTCAGAGGACATGTGAGAGGACACAGAGCGCTCAGAGGACATGTGAGAGGAGAAGAAACCCATTTCAACTCGAAAAGTGCAAAAAGTTGATGAAAACATCAAAAGTAGTAACTTTGCAGAGTCAACTAAGGTGCTTTTATGGTGATGGGGATATCCTTTTTTCACCCCCCTTATTGTTCAGCTGGTGGATCATCGCAAGATAACAACTGTTATCGGAGCAAACACAACCAGGCCTTCAGGACAGAAACAGTTGCAGGTTTTTGTTGATGAAAGGCAGTTATAACCACAGAAAACCTGCAGCATTGTACTGTGCTGCACAGTCCTGGTTCTGAAGCAGCCAGGCTGAGCTGGATCTGGGGGAGTAGGTACTGCTGGAGGATTAGCTGAGCGGAGTTTCTGGAGAACCTGCAAGATTAGTTGTGATTTCAGTGGAATCCGACCCGGTAGCACAGATGACAAGCAGTAACAATTACCACACACAAATAAAGGATCTTCTCTCTGATGTCTCCTTTACTTGTGTAGGTCATATAGAGTCATCAGTGCTAAACTGAGACTTTAACTGAGTTTAAAGAACCAGTTTTCTCATAATAACTCTATAGTATCTCCAAAGTTACACCTTAAAGTCTTTTGCTCTTGAAGATGTATTTTCTATTCAGTTTGGCTCTTGTCCCGTGCAGAATCCTGGCAGGTTAGACACACGGCACCCTCTTACCTTAGAGGGGCTGCAAGCTGCTCTTTTCTCCGTTTGGCTAATTTGACTCACGAGCAATATTTACTAGTTCTACTATTTGTTGATAAAAATGCACGCTTTGCTGCCATTAAGACTTTGACGATTTTAACATCGCTTCTCCTTTTTTCTGTAAGTCACGGGTTAGGGTTAGGCTAACCCTAACCCTTTGTATAAATGTGAAATCCAGTGACAGGAAGTTGTGCCGGGGAACAAACCAAGTTCTTTTTTTTGTACCGCTTTAGTTCTTTGCACTGTGAATACATAACTGGCCATCCAGCTGGAGTACACAGAGGCAGTTTGTTTACTTCTCCATAACTCTTGTTGTGTGTTCAAAGTTAATGTATTTAGCTGACTCCTCTGAATTCCCATGTGACCTGTGCCTTGCATTACCAGAGAAAACATGCAGCTTTTTCACAGTCCCATTCATTAAACCCTAACTAGTGTTGCACATTGTGTACGTGGTTGCTTTCAGTTAAATGCAGCTTTCTGCATGATCTCCTTGAAGACTGACTCGTTGTGTTGTTGGAAGTTCTCACAGCTGATGTATTTCTTTGAATAAACAGAACCAATCAAAACTGACGTTACTCATTGTATCATATGGAAGGAAAGAATATGGTACAATCTGACAAATCTTGGATAAGGAATAAGGCATGCTTACTTCCTCACAAAGGCTGGCTGGAGGAGTAGCATGATGGATGTATTCACCGATCACTGGAGTAATCGATTGAGTTCTAATGACAGAGAAAAAAGGGCTTCTTGTTTTGTTATTTGTAGTGTATTTGAATCATTGTCTTACTGTCGACAGGATCAAGTTTGAATAGAAACCGATACTTGGTTGTGTTGCGTTCTAGCTGTAGTTAAAGATCAGTAGAAGTCAGAAAAGATGAGCAACAGGCATACCCTGGCCAAAACCACTTGCGTTAGCAGCTGCACTTTCACTCTGGAATGAGCAGAATCTGAGGCGCTTCAAAGAGTTGGAGCGTGTACCACACGTGGAGGAAACCATATCCTCGCGTTGCACACGGAGCACTGAGCTTGACCCGCTGAGCTCGACCTCATCAAACTTAGAGGCGTGCTTGAAATTGTGGTGTCGTGACAACATAGTGTGGTGTAGCTTTATTCACTTTGTTCACACCCCCCCATTTCTAGATATTTCTACTTGGAAGGAGGTGCCCAGTCCACCCTCACAGGAATATGGGCTCTTCCGGTCCGGTCAGGTCTGGCTGGTTGGTCGCCACATTTCCTTTTCAGATGTTGATGAATGTAGTCTGTCATATGCCATTAGTGATAAACACTTCATGGGCGCTACAGGCTGCAGAATGCACATGCGCCGCCATTGCCGTAGCAAAGGTGCAGAATGTGTTTGATGATAGTAACAGCGTGTCACCTTTTTGTTGCAGGGTGGGCTGCAGAAGGTGTGACTGCCTTGTATGGAGAGATCATTGTTTTACCATGCAACAAAGGAGCTCCGGCGCCAGAGGATCTGATGTTCGTCAAGTGGAAATACGTAAGTAGATACTGACTCTCAATACGGTCTGTACCAACGTTCTTTGTCTAAACAGTGCCACAGCGCTTTATCTTCTTAACTTCGTGTGACACGCACACTCAAAAGACCTTCAGTGACATGGAAGAAGAGGAAAAGGAGGACCATATGATACATTTGGCTTTTCTTTAGGACGTGACCACACATTGTCACATCAATTTCATCACAACTGAGTGACAAAATCAGTGTCTTTTCCTGGAAGAACTAAAAGAAGACTTCTCTACACATTCTCTAATTAATTACACATAAAGAATCTTTAAGTGTATGGTTTTCTCATATGATAAATACTCAAACTCACGAACATATAACCAACCAATTGACTGGGAAGAACCAAACATGTACGCTAATACACCCGTGCTAGACTAGGGTTTAAGTCACAATCATTGTAAATATCACAGAGACAAAGTAAATAAATAAATTAGTAAAGAGCAATTCAGAAAACAAAATATTTTGGGAACACATTCAGTGTGACAAACCAATGAATACATAGTGAGGGGATATAAACAGTGGTCATGAATTCCAAAGGGAAAAGAAAATCCTGTAGTAATGCCGGTTCTGTCGTTATTCTTTGATTCATGTTTTTTGTGCCAAAGGAGCTTTGTGAGGAGAACACATGACCAGAGTTTCACTATTACATGGTGTGTAGCCTAATGTAGACCTATTGTATGCCATGATTAGTAAGTGAAGTAAATAAGATTGATTGTCCCATCTTTACTGGAACCTTTGCTCTGACTGTAATCTGCGATCTGCTTCAATAAAATTGACTTTCAGCCAGTCCATACTTTAACGCCTCAGTGTGAGCGCTGCGAGACAGAATACGTGTGTGAGACTCTCGCTCTCACGCCCTCCATCTATTGGGTGGTGATGTGCGTCTATTCCTGCTGTTACAGTACCGGTACATGGAGCGGCCAAAAAGGACCAAAAAAGACTTGTATTGCAACAATAACTCAAGTCGGCATCTGACATCTTGTACTGCTACAATAACCAGCTGACTGTGTAAACATGACCTTACCGGATGAGGGAGAGCAGGTGGTGAGAAAAGCAAGAGATACTCATGTAACTTAAGGGAGAAACTACAAAGGATGACTTGAGCCAAGGTGTGGAAGGGGTTGACCGTGGCTCATTGGGTAGAGAGGGTCGTCCGGTAACAGCAAGGTCGGTGGTTCCATCCTTGGCTGCTACGTGTCCTGTGTCGAAGTGTCCCTGAATGTCACTGAACCCCTAACTGCTCCCCTGGCGCTTCTCAGGGCAGCCCACTGCTCCCTATATGCAGGGGCGCAACCCACATTCTGCTCATCCCACAAATACATGTTCCTTACAAATGTGCTTAATTTAAAAGGGAAATAAACAGGCTTTCCAACGGTATACCATTTATTGCCAAGAAGCATTGTAACAACAAAGAGATAACTGTTAATGTTTGTGATTAAACGGTAACAATGAGATCACTGGTGATCTGTCATGCTGAATCTGCTAATTATTGAAGAGACAATGTGACTTGGCAGTTTCCATGGTTACATCTTTTAATTAAATCACAGTTAGATTTTCTTTGGAGGTCTGCTGTTACATGTATGTACATCTCTGTTGGGTAATGTATCCTAAATTGTAATTGAGGAATGAGGAGCTGTGATGTTCAGATTTACAAAATCACAGAATGTGTCTGTCCTCTCTGTCTCTTCAGGAGAACAATGACGACACTGCGGGCGATCTGTTGATCAAACAGGCCCGCAACGACCAAGCCACGGTTCAGGCCACTGATGATTACGCCGAGAGGGTTAGCATCGATGACGAGTTCAGCCTGCTCATCACCAAGGCCTCGCTCAAAGACCAAAAGACCTTCACCTGCATGGTGGTGTCCGGCTCCAACCTCATGGAGTACCCGGTCTCTGTCGCCGTTTACAGTAAGCTCAATATTGACACGAAACACAAAACCAATGTCTATCCTCCAACTTCATTGATGATTTTATCTGAAGTTAGCTTTGAAGCATGTGTGTCTGCAGTGTTTCTGAAGCTCTTATTCTTATTGGAGCCGAATGTTTCTTTCCATTTTTCTCAACATTCACCTTGTTACATAAATTTGACACGTTGGTCCCATCTGAGGGTTCAATTACTTAACAATCACGATGGCAGTCTGATGAGGTCCAACCTGTGACATTCCTGTTACACTCCAACACTGCATGGATCTGAATGTGAAGACTGCAGCAGTATCACTTATTCATCATCTCCATGAGCTCAAAACTGAAACCCTGCCAATGAGCCAATTCTACGCTGTTAAGGAGATTTTTCTCATGAAAAATATATGAAAGACACAATATGATGAACAATATTCATCATAGAGACCTGCATATATATTACATTGACAGATCACATTTTGAAGCATTGTATTGCAGAAATGCATTTACACTTCTGAGTGCTAGAATGGTTATTCTGCAGTTATTCTGCAGAAGGATCTTGTGTACATATTACATATAGTATATGTGTACATATACTTTTTCAAATATATAGATTCATGCAGACTGATCTGGTTTTACATTTTGTGAATAATGTCATGTTACAAGTTATTTTGGTGTAATTACCAAGAAGTAACTGATGTAACCAGAAAGTCCACAGCACTGACTTATTAACCAAAAACAATTACATTTGTCAAGTGTATTCAAAGATGCATGGAGGGATATTGAGCCAGTTTAACAAGCAGCTTGGTTTTAATTGCATTAAAACTCAATGTTGTCCACTGTAGGTTTGTCACTTTGGTTCCTCCCTGTGCATTAGAAAATACAGTTTTGGAATTTCAAAGCCATGTATCACCTGCTAATGGGCTTTGCTAACCCAAGCGGGAAAGGCTCAATTGGCCTTAGAGAGAGGGTTAGGTGGGAGTTAACATAGGACAAGTTGAAATGATGTCCTACAGCTTGATTCATAACAATGCAATACATTTGCAGCCAGAGTATTTCGATGAACCAGGCGTTCTACTAGCCAGGTGCTGACTCACTGTTCCCCTCAGTACTCTAGATACATTTAGAAGTTATTGATAGTATGAAGGACATCCAAACAACGTTATAAAAAACCTCCCTGAGCCAATCTTTGTGATTCCCAAGCATGATTGTCTCCTTTTGTTTGCAGAGAAACCGTCTTCAGTTCAGATTATGGACAAGACTGAAGTACTGCAGAAGGACAAGGCAACAACGGTAAGATTCACTACAGCCTTTACATTTGAATGCTCTGTGCCGTGGAAGTGCGAAGCTGTCCTGAATTCAAGTGTGGAGGCCGTGGTATGTTTTCATCTGTAGTGTTATGGGCTGACTGTAAATATTGAGTGAACACCGCTCAGAATGTGACGTGAAGACCCGTTGAGAGTATTGAATGAGTTGCCATTGTGGTCTGCAGGGACACGCAGGAGTCTGACATGTTGGATAACATGCAGTCCAAGCAGCCTGAGGCCTTGGAGGAAGTCTGGAAAAGTAGTTGATGTGAGATGTATGATTCAGCTGCGGTCAGAGCAATGCTGTAGTATAAGATGACTGAACTGTAATTACCTCGAATACTTTTGTTGGACAACATTGACATGCACAACCGCTACACATTTCAGACGATGACAGCACGCACAGATGTGTGCTTTAAGAACAACACATGTGTTTCTAAATCTTACCTTCATTCATTGTTAAACACTTACTCTTGCAAGAATTACTCTTTTTTTTGCTGTTTATTTTCATTCCCTGAACACGCACACACACGCAAACATGCACACACACACACGCACACACACACACACACACACACTGATATAAGTATCTTTTTGAAAAGCAACACGTTTACAGTGGTCATCTGCCTCCTCTCTCTCTAGCAAGCAGTGCACGTTTATTCCACCACATATACACATTTATTATTATTAGATTCAAGATGGCGCCGCCAATGGCAGCCTCGGTACTGCGCTCTCTTGTACTTTTTCTGTTTTTGTTCGTTTGTCTTGTTTCCAGCTCTCCCTCTCTGATCACATTCAGTAGAGAGGAACTCTTAAACATCAGTCTATTCTCTGGCCAAACCTTTTCACCGCATTTCATAGAACCACAGAGTTTTTCAGAGATTTTAGTTGGGGGAGCAGCTGCCCTACTCTGAATCTACCGGAGACGCCGACGAGGGAAGCGAGCAGGAGTGCTCGTTAATCTGCGCCAACGGGGACTCAGAACTGTGCTCCCGTCAATTCACCTGGCGAATGTCCGCTCTCTGGCCAACAAGATGGATGAGCTGCTGCTCCTCAACAAAGCAAACACGGACTTTAGCAGTTCCGCCACCCTGTGTTTTACTGAAAGCTGGCTCGGTGAGCACATCCCAGACAGCGGACTTCATCTGCCGGGCTTCCAACTCCTCCGAGCGGACCGCGTAACGGCGCTGTCGGGGAAAACGAGGGGAGGCGGAATCTGCTTCTACATTAATGAAAGTTGGTGTACTGATGTCACAGTGTCAAAGGAATCATGCAGCCCTCACTTGAAAACACTTTTCATCGACTGCAAACCTTTTTATTCACCGCAGGAGTGTTCCTCATTCATCCTGGTCGGTGTTTACATCCCACCCCAGGCCTGTGAGTGAGGCTCTCCAACACCTGGCTGAGCAGATAAACAACACGGAGCATAAACACCCAGACTCCCTGCTCATTGTTCTTGGGGACTTCAACAGAGCAAACCTCAGCAAAGAACTGCCTAAATACAGACAGCATATTAACTGTAGCATCAGGGACAAGAACACACTGGACCACTGCTACACTGTCATAAAGGACGCATATCGCTCAGTACCCCGTGCAGCTTTGGGACTCTCTGTCACTGTCTGGTCCATCTTCTCCCGACCTACAGGCAGAAACTAAAATCTGCAAAGCCTGTGGTGAAGACTGTGAGGAGATGGACAAACGAGGCAAAGCTGGAGCTACAGTCCTGCTTTGCCTGCACTGATTGGAATGTTTTTGAGGCTGCTGCTACAGACCTGGATGGGCTCACTGACACTGTGACATCATACATCAGTTTTTGTGAGGACATGTGTGTGCCAACTAAAACCTTCTGCACATACAATAACAATAAACCTGGTGTACTGAACAACTCAGGCAGCTTCGTCGGGCCAAGGAGGAGGCCTACAGAAGTGGGGACAGGATCCTGTACAACCAGGCCAGAAACACATTGACGAGGGAGATCAGGGCAGCTAAGAGAAGCTACACTGAAAAGCTGAAGAACAAGTTTTCAGCCAACGACCCCTCGTCAGTTTGGAGAGGCCTGGAAGTCCTCACCAACTACAGGAGACCATCCCCCCCCCACTGAGGCCAATCACCAACTGGCTGACAACCTGAATGCCTTCTCCTGCAGGTTTGATAAGCCTACCCTCACACCCCCCACCTGCCCCATCAAACAACCATCTACACCCCCTGCCTCCTCATCTCTGCCAACCGACCCCCCACCGGCACTGAGGATCTGCGAAGAGGATGTGAGTCGGCTCTTTCACAGACAGAAGATCAGGAAGGCACCAGGCCCAGACGGTGTGTCACCCTGCCTGAAAGTCTGTGCTGACCAGCTGGCCCCCATCTTCACAAAGATCTTCAACCGATCACTGGAGTTGTGTGAAGTCCCCTCCTGCTTCAAACGCTCCACCATCATCCCGGTCCCCAAGAAACCCTCCATCACAGGATTAAATGACTACAGGCCCGTCGCCCTGACGTCTGTGGTGTTGACCCATCTGAAGAACATCACAGGACCCCTGCTGGATCCCCTGCAGTTTGCCTACCGTGCAAACAGGTCGGTGGATGATCCAGTCAACATGGGACTGCATTACATGCTGCAACACCTCGACTCCCCAGGGTCATATGCAAGGGTTCTGTTTGTGGACTTCAGCTCTGCGTTCAACACCATCATCCTGGAAATACTCAAACCCAAACTCTCCCAGCTCACTGTGCAGCCTCCACCTGTCAGTGGATCACTAACCTCCTGACTGACGACGCAGCAGGTGAGGCTGGGAAAAATCACATCCAGCACCCGGTCTATCAGCACTGGACCCCCCAGGGATGTGTGCTCTCCCCACTGCTCTTCTCCCACCAACGACTGCACCTCAGAGGACCCGTCTGTTAAACTCCTGAAGTTCGCAGACGACACAGCGGTCATCGGCCTCATCAGGGACGGTGATGAGTCTGCGTACAGGCGGGAGGTTGAACAGCGGGTCCTCTGGTGTGGTCAGAACAACCTGGAGCTGAACAGGCTCAAGACAGTGTGGAGATGACAGTGGACTTCAGGAGGAGCCCTCCAACACTGCCCCCCCCCCCCTCACCATACACAACAACACTGTATCTGCTGTGGAGACCTTCAGGTTTCTGGGATCCACAATCTCCCGGGACCTGAAGTGGGCTCCCAACATCAACACCATCAGGAAAAAGGCCCAGCAGAGGTTTTACTTCCTGCGCCAGCTCAGGAAGTACAACCTACCTCAGGAGCTGCTGATCCTGTTCTACTCAGCCATCATCCAGTCTGTTCTCTGTTCTTCCATCACTGTGTGGTTTGGATCGGCCACCAAACAGGACAGAAACAGACTACCACGGATTGTCAGGTCTGCAGAGAGGATCATTGGTTCCAGCCTGCCCTCCATCCTGGACTTGTACACCTCCAGAGTCAGGAAACGGGCTGGAAAGATCTCTGCAGACCCCTCACACCCTGGACACAAGCTGTTCCAAGTCCTCTCCTCTGGTAGACGCTACAGGGCTCTGTATGCCAAGACCACCAGACACAGGAACAGCTTCTTTCCACTGGCCGTCACTCTCATGAACAATAAATAGGTTATACTGCACCACCTCTGTTTGATATATATATACATACACACTTTTGTGTGGGATATATTTATACTTATATTGTATATAGCTGTTAAATGTCCTTGTTTTTCTTATATTTCTCTTGTTTATTGTATATATTTCATATGTGTGTATGTACGATGAGAGTAATGTGTAACAAGAGTCAAATTCCACGTATGCGCACGCATACATGGACAATAAAGCTGATTCTGATTCTGGATCAAGTGAGTGCTGCTGCCTCCATCGGTATTCCCACCTAAGAAATCTACTGCTGTTGAACAGCTTAGAGCATTTTGTGGTGAGGGGAGAGAGACAAGGAGAGACGTAGGGTAAGAAAAAAAAGTGGGAGTGGAAGAGAGGGATTTCAGTTTTGATAAGTTGCAGGAGGGATGATGGAGGGCACGGCTACTTCATACTCAAGTGGAATTCCAAATTAGAGGAAAGTGTCATGTTGAGTGGTGGAGAATGCAGCAAGCCTGAACTGTCTCAGCCATGGATCAGCCAAGGATGCATTTTCATTTGAACACAAAAGTCAGCCCGTGTAATTTTTAGACAGAAGTAAAATGGGCCATGCTGCTGAGTGTGACACATGTTAAGCACATGTTAAGAGCCTATATGGGTTAGTACAGGGATTCCCAAAGTCTGGTGCGCGAGCTGCCTCTAGGGGGTGTGCGAGAGGAAAAATGTAATGGTGGTCTCATGGTGCAGTCCTGTCTCCTAAAAATTACGTTCTCCCAAAACTAAAATGCATTCTCAATTACGTTTGACCATAAACGTATTTTCTCCCTGATTACGTTTGTGTTTGACGTATTACAAATACGTTTCTCATCAACATATCTTTGCTGTACTCTAGTCTTATTTTTCTGTGATCTGCCTCGCCTCTACCCCGCCACCCACAAGTTGTTGACCCGCGGCCTGTTCCGAGGGCTGAGAGACCCGACGATCGGGTGCCTCACGGCGGGGGCGGCTGGAGACCTTGCGTCCCGGCGCCAACGGGTGAGCGCCCGCCACTTGGAACCATAAAACCAAGTCCCGGATTTCACCCGGGGGATATTCTGGAGGTATTGTGACCGGGTGATGTGCCTCGTTGCTGGGGAGGTATGAGCCGAGAGTGGCGGGGTGTTATGGAGGTATATATTACAACTCGGTGTTGTTCCCGTGAGTCGATGAGCGCATTTCTGCCTGAGACAGGCGGCGTGTTGTGGTAGTATTCTGACCGCGTAATAGGGAGAAGGCGAGGCGGTGGTGGATAGGGAAAAAAATGTTAAAGAGATGGTGGAATGTATGATTGGAGAGAGAGAAGCAAAAATCTGGTCAATCTTCTGGTGTACGCCCGTTACCTTTTCGAAGGCACGGTGCAGGAAGTTTTTTTTGTCTTTTTTATCTTGTAAACAAACGCCACGCGCGAGCAAACTGTTCTCTCATTAGTCCGATTTGTATGCGGCTATAAATAGGCTCTGTCTTTTTCCTTTGAATGTGATGGATATTGCATTAAGTCAGTGTTATCGCCTGGTTGATCTGGGTGGGAGAGAGGAGCTACATGTTGTACTTGGATGGGAGCCTGTGTCGCCTGAAGGTAATTCATTTAAACAGAGCTCTCCTCATGGACCTACAGTATGTTAAAAGCTCTGTAGACTATCCGACGATGAATGGTTGTCGGGGGATTTTTTGTTATCTGACTCAGACAGCACATTCATCTATTTTCCTCCTGTGGTCAAGTTGAATAGCATTACATTCTCACCTGGCCTCGCCTGGCCTGTTAGATCAGACCATACAGTACAATTGTCACAGCTCTGCCACGATTATCCTGTTTTTTCCACGGCTCACTCACCTAATCAGTTTATTCAGTGCACCTGCCAGTCACACCTCGTCAGCTCATTACTCTCACCTGCTCACTCTGCTGCATAAACGCCAGTCACACACACACTCACTGCCAGATCGTTCTCCGCTTCCATGCAAGACCTTCCAGCATATACCTGTGGATAGTAACGAAGTAGAAATACTTCGTTACTGTACTTAAGTCGTTTTTTTGGATATCTGTACTTTACTTTACTATTTATTCGTGCTGGGCACCGATTTAAATATTTTATCGCGATTAATCGCATGGATTCTTTGCGATTAATCGTGATTAATCACATTGTTGCAGCTGTTGTTGCAAAGCTGCAGGTCTGCTGAGACCCTCATTTAAATCAAGATTGAAGACTTTTCTGTTTGTGCAAGGCGTACACTATAAAACGCAGATCGGCAGAGATCTTTTCCAGACGTGGTTTGTGTGCGAGTAATTGCAGAATTGCGGCAGTGTATGGTTGATTGCGTGCAGCGTAATGTCTCAGGGAGACATCGATTATTGTTTCAATGTATGTTTTAAATCTCCTTTACTTTTGCCTTTATGTTTTTAATGGTTTCATGTGAAGCACTTTGAATTACCTTGCTGTTGAAATGTGCTATACAAATAAACTTGCCTTGCCTTGCCTTGTTATGGCAAAGTTCAATAATGAATTCAAAAGTAGTGTATTGCGCACTTCTATTTTAAAAGTACTGCTATATGAACAAAAGGGCAATAACATTTGGTTCACGAGATGCAGGTAGCATGTTTTATACTTAATGTGAATATAATTCATACTTTGTTGGTATCTTATTCTGAAAACCGGATGTTCGTCTGAAGAAACCGGATGTTGTCTCACGGTAATGTTTCCGCTAACTTTCAAAGTCCTTCGCTCTTCTTGTCATCCTCTTGTTGTAATGTATATGTATTGTCTCTTGTCTTTCAATTTAAAAAAATAATTATAATTATAATAAATTTAAAAAATGCGTTAACTCGCAATAAAATAATTGTCGGCGTTAATTAATTAATGCGTTAACGCGAAATTAACGCGTTAACTTGCCCAGCACTACTATTTATATTTCTGTTGACTTTTACTTTTACTTCACTACATTTTGCAAAGAAAACTGATACTTTTACTCCAATACATTTCCCCTGAAACCTTCGTTACTTGCTACAAAATCAAATCTATCTTTTGAAACAAAATGAATCATGAGACCAACGTCGGGGACTGTGGTGGAACACAGACTACAAGCAAGCAGGTTTGGTGAATCAGTGGTCCTAGCTTGCAAGTTAAATCATTGTTTAATCACGTTAATGCACAATTGCAAACAAGTGCTCTCAAAGCTGCGGTGTTTTGATTCCCAGTGATGCCCAGGATGCTATATGCTATAAGCTAGCGAGCAACTACATTAGTATAATTCCACTCTACGATGACTGATTTCATGACTGAAGCAGAAATGGAAGCACCTGCTACTCCCGCAACAAACCACGGTGGTGACGAAGACCAACACCCGTGGATCGCTAGTGAGTTAGTGAGCTGAGGAAGTGTTGACAGTTCTGAGATTTTGTTGATTCATCTTAGCTATAATTATTGCAGCACTAGTTGGCTAACGTTAGCTAACTTAACGTTAGCTAGCCACCACACCATAGGATTGACAGGAGCCGCGAGAGCGCAGCATTAGGGGAATACTTCCCAGCTGTGCGCAAGCTGTCTGTGAAGCTGAACACACCTCTACCTGCCTCAGCGGCCTGTGAAAGGCTATTTAGCATCGCAGGACTAGTCTTCAGCCCAAGAAGAGCGAAACAGAATTTTCGCAATTTTGAAAACCAGCTTCTTTTGAAGATGAACAGGACATTTTTCAGTTTCAAGTAATGCAGTGGTTCTCAAACTGTGGGGCGCGCCCCACTAGTGGGCCGCGGTGGTATTACACGTGGGGCGCAGGGGGAAATGCAGAATTTTTGTATTTAAAAAAAAAAAAGTAATTACGTAAACAATTACGTAATTGTAGTTCTTTTTTGCATTGTTCTAACAAAGTGATTGCACATTTTATTTGTTTTTGTCTGATGGAGCAATCTGGTTTACTTAAAAGTGATTGCAATTTTCTTTATTCTATTATTTGAAAAAGCACAGATGGAGTCACAAAATGTTTCAATACAAATTCAACATAGACCATTTTGTTACAATTTTGTTGGGGCGGTGGGGCATGAACATTTTTCTTCCTCCAAAGTGGGGCGCGACAGAAAAAGTTTGATGTTCATGTTGTCAGTGAACTCCAGGTGGGGGGAGGATGGGGAGAGTGTGAGAGAGGATTGCAATCCAAAGTATGGACCCGAAATAGCTGGGGAGGGAGGTAAAGACTCCGTGTCTAGGAAGGGTGGGGAAAGTGGGAGATCAGAGGCGAAGGCGGTCCCTGATGATGAGGTTGGAGACTCCTCCTACACAGAGGAAACTAGTGAGAGACGAGTGATCGACGCTGATTCGTTTTACTTTTTACGTTTGGTAGCCTTGAGAGACCTTAGTCTGCAAGTATTTCTTTATGAAAATATGTACGAAGATATATTATATTCGCTAATGCTAATCGCAGTTAGCATTTCCCCATTGGCGGTAATGTTAAAATTAGCTTAGAAGCTAGCGAGTCGGACCTGTTGCATGATGTTGTGCCCTAAAAGATGGAGCAAATGCCCTAAAGAATTGATAGAGGGCGAAGATGATGTCCCTGTTTTTTAGATAAGTTAAGGTTTATGATCATTATATAACTAATGTTTAATGCATAGAGTGATTTAACAAATGTAAAAACTGATTATAATAATGTTCTGTGAACCGGAGCTGAGATGTGGAAAAAGTGTTTGTCATGGTGTGTCAGCAGACCGAGTGAGTCAGGAACAGATGTTTTGGGCGTAGGTCAGGAAAACAGTCATGAGACTTGGAATACTGCTGCAAGAGATCACTCACACAGGCAAGAGGGAAAATCGGTACTTTCCAGAAACAAGGGCACACACAAGAGGGTGGGGAAAGGATCATGTGTTCAGAATAGGAGGGAGGGGAACAGATAGCCCAAATCAAGGATAAAAGGAGACGCTTGCAAGCCCCAAAACGGGATTTCTGCACGGGCCGTCCAGACGCTCTGAGAAGAAGATACGGATGATTGCAACTATTCGAGGACTTCGTCTCTGTTCACGGAAAGAAGACCGCTGTTCGTGGACAAAGATTGAAAGACGGAGGTTTTCCTCTCCCCACTGCTCGACTTTAACAACTGAACAACGGAGGAACGCGGCAGCCCTAGAAAGACTTTGTACTGAGCCTTGAGGACTGTTGAACGGACTCCGCTGCGAGAGCAGGAGGAATCCGAGGGTCTGGCCGGACCTTCGCTCCTAACAACTCCAAAATAACTTTTTCACCGAACCATTGAAGATCCAGCTCCAACCGAGCCGTCTCGGCATCTAAAACTAATGAGTATAATCTAAGAAGAAAATTAAAGTAACGAATCAAGTGTAGTAACATTTTATGTGAGCTGTAGCTTAACCCTTGCTAACTAACTAAATATAACCTGCAATAAATATCTAATCTGCATTTAAAGTAAATTTCTCAAGTGCATTTATTTGCTCAAGTAGTAAAAGTTCCTCGTGGCAGTAAAAAGTTAAATCCATTGTATGTCTAACAACAGAGTTCTGTAAGGTTATCCTAGAGACCGAATCCACTTAACAATCCCTTACGGTTTTAGAAGTAATCCTCGCCGTTAAAACCTAACCTGGCATTTACCAAGAGCACAGATCCAGAAGAGGGAAGCTGCCATAACCGACGCGACTGGTAGGAGCGCCCGGGGCCAGGCTGGTCTATCGGCCGAGTGCACTCAGACCGGAGGAAGCAGGGTAGACGTCGGAAGTAACGGCAGTGAGCAGAGCCAGGCGAGTTCCCTCGCAAGAACACCAGCTCGACAATCTTTTAATAGAGAGCTGAGTCAGTAAGTAGCCCCGTATCGGGCCAGAAGTACCCCAGGATCTAACAGCCCCCACGACAACAACACATGGAAGCGAGTGATCGACGTGTGTTGACCACATTTATGGACCATAATCGAGTAAACGTTTCTGTGTAATTGTTGATTTTAAAGTAAAGTTGATGTGAGAGAGAGAGAGAGATATATAGACAGACAGACCGGTAGCGCTGTAACTCAGTCTGAAAAATAAAACTTCGAAAACTTTCCACGAACTGTGTCTGTTTGAGTTTATAGAGGAAGATCTTAAGTATCAAATACAACCTTTCATTATTAAAGACTACTTAATTACTCTGTCATATTTTTTTTAACTATGCAAGCAATCCACTTCCTGTTTACACCATCATGCGCATGCCCAGTGTACGTTAATGGTCACGTGCTGTCCGCCTTCGAAGGCTGCCGTGTGGATGCTCCAATAATGCTGAAAACTCCCGTGTGGACGGAGATCGGTTCTATTTGAGAACTCTGCATCTAACGAGACACGGCCTAGTGTGGATATGGCCTTAAACTATCCCTGGTGTCTGTCGTACTGCTCCTGGGTCCTTACCACACCTGTTACAACATGGCTCAAGTGATTGCATTCTGTTGAAATAAAGAATTCCCATCACAACTGACACTGGAATTTAAGCCTTTGTAATTTGTAAAGATGGTCTCCTGCACTTCTGCGGCCGCCAACAAAAGCCACAGTGCATGCAAATACTTTCACACACACACTTCTCTCTTAAAGGTGCAATACGCTCCTGACTTGTCCTGCTTTACATTAAATAATGATCATAATGTACCAGCAGGGAACAATAGAGCACCACCGTGCACTAGATTTATACAGTTTACTGTATTTATACTATATAATTAGTGGTGTTCGGATCAGCCCTCACGGTTCGGATCTCTCGTGAACCGCGGATCAATTGAGTATTTCTTTTCTTTTCTTTTTACAGTGTAATCATCACAGTGTGTAGTTAGCATTTAACTTCGGAAGTCATGGCGAGCGGAGGACTTGAGACACCCCCGGCGTCATTTAAGTCGCAAGTTTGGGAACATTTTGTCTTCCCTGTAACGTATAATGACGGATGAGGGTGGTGGACGAAACCGTTACGGTATGTAGGCGTTATTTAAAGAGAAAGACACACGACAACGGCAAAACATCGGCATGTCCACACATATGAAGAGCCACCATCCATCCCGTCTGTCAGCGACAGGGACACTCCGTTGTAGAAAACAAAGGATTTCAAAATCTGGTTAAAATGCTTGAGCCACGCTACGAAATCCACTCACGCACCCACTTCAGTGTGAAGCTGTTCCAGGCCTCTATGACACACGTGTCAAACTCAAGGCCCACGGGCCGAATCCGGCCCGCCACGTCATTTTATGTGGCCCGCGAATCCACCAGCAAAAAAAAAAAAAAAAAATTTTCTTTTTTTTTCTTTTTGTCTCCCAGACAATGTAGATATTCTCATCTTTTTGAAAATAATGTCACAGTAATGTAACATTTGAATGACATAACCTGGCAGGAAGTAAACAGACCCAAGTTGTTGCCGAGCAGTTCAGTTCAGTGTAAACAGTGGAAGCTAGCTCACTGGCTGTTTCTTTCTTTCAGTATTGATGAAAGGACGAGGATATCAACAGACCTCATGTTGCACTTAAACTTAACAGAATTGAATATTCTTGAATGTTTTATTTTTATTTATTTATTTAATTTTGTTTCAAATTGGACATCTTCAATATTTTTTGTTTTTGTGTAAGACTATAGCCCAAAGTTCTTTGCTTTAAGTGTTCTTGAAGTTCTTTAATTAATAAATGGAAAGCAAAGTTATATTTGACTCCTCCCCTTTTCTTTGTTGATCCGAATAATGATCCGAACCGTGACTCAAGAACCGTGATCCGAACCGTGAGGTTTGTGATCTGTTGCACCACTTAATAGCTGCACTTGATATAGAGCAACATAATGCACATGTTCTCTAGCGCCACATAGTGGATACAGGAACTGCTGGAATAACACCACATAATTTCCAGCGTCGCACAGTCCTCGCGTGAGAAACACATTTCACTCTGGGACGCGTTGTCGAAGGCGGTGGCGTCTGTCCTGACAGTACCCCCGAGACGCGGGAAGGTGCGAGGGCCCGTACATCGCTGCTTGCAACTTTAATTTTTATTGCACCACAGAGGACACATCTTTTTTGTGAAAAATCATAAATCATAAGCTCCTGTTGAAGAAAAGTTTCTTTCAGGTCCAATTCTGTGACTGGTTCAGATGAGTTTTATTCACTGCGCAGTGGAGACAGAAGTTCACAACAAAGGTGTAGAACTCTCTCTGACCAGAGAGAGTTCTGACCAGAGAGAGTTCTGGCCATGATTATATACAGGGTTACAGGAAATAACAGTGAAACAAAAGTTGTGGGTTGGGCTAAGCTTCTCAGGAAGGACAAGGTGATCGAATGTATCTGTACCCAAGATGTGTATTCGTTTTCAGTCCAGGGAGCGAGTTGGGTCTAGAAACTCAACTTGCTCTGTAGAAGTGATTTGCACAGGCTCAATACAGGTCTGTTTTATTAATGGAAAGGCCTTTGATAAATTGAGGTGTGACCTCTGGTCTGGGCTTTCTTCACAGTACACCAAAAGGTTTCACGAACAGGTTTTTACTCAAACGCCAGCCTAAAAAGGTGGGTTTTGAGCTGGTTCTTAAAAGTATTCACAGTATCTGCGAGGCGTAGAGTTGCAGGCAGAGCATTCCAGAGCCTCGGGGCCACTGCCTCAAAGGCTCGGTCACCACGGGTCTTAAATCGTGTGCGTGGGACTGACAGAAGACCTAGAGCGTTTGACCTGAGAGTGCAGGCGGGTGAATAGGGGCGAAGTAGATCAGCTACATAAGTCGGAGCCTGACCGTGAAGTGCTCTGTAAGTGATGGTGAGAATTTTGAAGTGTATCCTAGATGCTACAGGGAGCCAGTGGAGCGATCGGAGTACGGGGGTGATATGAGACCGTCGATTTGTCTTGGTGAGCAATCTGGCGGCAGCGTTTTGGATGACCTCCAGACGGTTAAGAGCAGATGCACTGAGTGATGTGAAAAGTGAGTTACAGTAGTCAATGCGAGAAGAGATAAGTGTGTATGATCATCTCTAGTTCAGGTGTTGATACTACACCTATTGATTGTGTTGATTAACCCCTATAACAGAAATGTACTACCATCTACCATCTACCACTATTGTGAATGATTTTTATTGTGATAAAATCCTATATCGCCCCGTCCCTACTCAAAGCTGAACCACAAACCAGCTGACTGTAAAACTGTAGCTCTGCCAGTCAGCATGTTTATCTGTAGTCGAGTTGAGTAAAGCTTTCATGTCTCTGAGGGGAGGTATCAAACCCGGTGAGAAACGTGTTTACTACTGTACTATGTTACTGACCGCAGTCCTGATGAGATGTTGACACAGTGCAGATAAGAACATGTTCCACCATTTATCATTCAGCCACCACCAGTTCAATATTATCACTGCTTTGTTATACCCATGGAACTCATTTGTGGATCTGATTCTCTTACTTGGTTTGTTGGACTTGGATTGTTGGTTTCTTCTTTCTTTTTTTCTTGACCATCATCGTTAGGATGAAGAACTGTATCATCTGTTCTGATGAAAATAAATGCCTTCAGCGTTGCTCCTGGTGGTTCTTTGGGCCTCTCATGTGGAGCTGCTGTACTTAGTGGCCAACAGCAGAAGACGAGTTATAGTTGCAACAATGCATTTGGGAACAAGATGAATTAAACGCTACCTTATCTCTAGAATTAAAATGGTTCTCAATACATTTTCAAAAATTGCCACAAGCTGGTTGAAAGATGGACAAAATATTGGACAATAAAACAACAACAAACTAGAATAGAGAACGTTACATGGAGTTCTGAATCCATAAGAGGCAGCCTGATTATCTTAGGTGAGGGTGAGAGTCAAAAAGGTGTTCCTTATTGATCCCTCATTTCTATTTCTCTATGATCTCAGTTCAACACGTTCGTAGCAGCAGGACTTATGACATCCAATGTGCAGCTTACACAAGTGTGGTGTGGAAACTTGAAGCCTCTGGCACACATACACTAAAAATGGACTTTTCAGTGAAGTAGAACAAACTTTATGTCGAGCAGTTCAATATTGCAGTTTAATATTGCATATGCAATATGGATATTCATAGATTCTGGATATTTCAATGAGGGAGAAGGGGTAGATTTCATTTGAAGAATTTCTAACAAGGTAATGAACCTTTTGAGATGCTGTAAGTATTCTACTATACTGTTGAATGTCCTGAAAGCAGACGAGGCATGTCTGTGGTGACTCACATACAGGCCGTAGTACAGGATAGGGAGAAGGAATGTTCCTATGACTCAGATGCAGCAACGAGATAGTGAGACAGCGTGCTTCAGAACACAAAAACAAGTTCATTCCTGAATGAGAAAGTTGTTTCTTTCCTGGCCTCCGTCCAGATTCCTCCTGCTAATGTTCCTAATGTTGCTAATGCTGCATTATACAACTCTAGAGCTTCACTGGACAGGTTTTAGAGTGAAGCTGCTAATAGCAGGTATTCTGAGCACATAATCATTCTTCTCATGGGTGAAATAGTAATATTTACACTACCATCCACATAGATAGTGTTATGTTGATGAATTCTTTTGTGAGATTGTAGCATAAGAATCTATTCAGGTTAAAGGCACAAACACACCGTTTTATATTGTTCAGTTATTAATGAATAGCAACCTTCCAAACTGAGAGTGGAGGAAACCATTTGATTTATCAAATGACACTTTCAATTATTGTATCTGATTCTTAACATTTTCAATTCAATAGCAATAATAATAATAACAATAAAAGCGTCTTGTGAGTAAGCGTGTGCAGACTTTGTTTTCTCGTTTTGCTCAGGTGGGAACATGTGTTGCGGCGGATGCAAACCCTGCAGCTACGATCACATGGAAGAAGAATGGAAAGCTGTTGGTAGCCGATGGGAAAGGTAACGATGAAACCTTCCAACAGTCCCACTAGATGCTGTCATACAGAGATGCCCCTGCGTGTTCTTGTACAGTGACAGGAGAGTGAAAATGAAATCATAGTGTATGGTAGTTAAGACAATAGAAATATGTAATTCACTTTTGTTTACTTGTCACTGAAGGATGCAATAATATGACTGTTTACATTTGTATTGGACTAACTCTTGGAACAGACAGTAACAGATGGAGTAAACATTATGTGAACGTTTGGCGAGTAAATGCCTGAAAGTAAAGACAATCATAGAAGTGTTCTTAAAAGGCAACTTCAACACTTTTCTGTGATTGCTAACTTTAAATCATCTGGACTGGTTTGATACAACAAATCTGGTTTTGCTGCTAAACCAAAGAAGGCTGTTTGCTATGCTTATAGCATTCAGCCAATCACTATATGCTGTGTGTTTGTCATCTGACGTTCCCTCCCTTCGTCTGCAGCCGTTGTGATCAACCCAAGCATGAAGGTGGATCCAGCCACAGGCCTGTCCACCACCTCGTCCACCCTCCAGTATGCCGCTTCGAAGGAGGACGCTGTCTCTGTCTTCGCCTGTGTGTCTTCACATAAGCTGAGCAGTCAGGAGACAGAGCTGGAGCCCTTTCCCGTTCACTGTAAGTGGAAAACAGCGCCGCCACCAGGCTCCATAGCTGTAGTACACCCTGTGCCTGCTCTACCTGCCGACATGCAAAAGGTTGTCAAGAGGATTGAGTGTTTTATCTGCGGTAGAGTGATACTTGTTGAATGATCTGACAATAGGGGGATGTTTATTAAGGCTTTACAGCACTTTTAGCTGGGTTTGTCTATATGTAATAAAGGACTGCGCCACGGTTCTGTGCAATGGAAGAGAAGCAGTACCACTGCACTGGAGGGAATGACGGTTTATACCAACAGTCACTACAGACAGACAGACACACACATGCACACAGAAATACCAATGAAAAGATGTATTTATGGAAGTTAGCCTGTTATATTAAAAAAAAATATTAACTGCAACAATCAAGTCAAATAAATGACTTTAAAGTTTTAACCAAAAAAATTCCCACATTGATCCATAAGTAATATTTCCTCCCATAAGCCTTTCTCGTGCAGGATGAGGACAAGCTTGCAGTTCCAAACTGTTTCTTCAACCAATATTCCAAGTTCAGTAACAGATAAACACTTCCATTCCTCCTTAATGTATTATTTGTTGAAGAAGTGGCTACAACCATCCTATTAAAAGCAGTCTATCAAGTTGTGTCCATGAATGTTAGCATGCTCTTGAGGAAGACAATGACGATTCGAGCACACTCACTGTCAACAGCTGAATGTCTGAAATGCATTAGATACACTTCCCTGTAAATGATTCACAAACAAAACACACCATGATTCAACACAAGAAAAATGCTCCTCAAGCTTCTTTCTGATTAATGCAGCTAAAGTCTGAGTTTAATTAGTTAAATTGAATGAACAGAATGAAATCCTCTCATAGGCTGACGATAGCAGCTCCCTTAATTCAGATGTGGGAACTGTTGTGAGTGGTGACATTCCTGTTTTAATGCTGCAAACTGCTCTGATTAGCCAAATCAGTTTTATAGAGGAGGAACCTTGCTAGTCCACCTGTGAGATGTTTAATGAAGATGCAGTCTGAATCTGCCTTATGCTGCGTTCACACCGGTCGCGTTGATTTTTTGACGCACTGCAAAATCGCGTCCAACGCGCCGCCGGTCGTGTTCACACCAAACGCCGCAAAATCGCGTAGCGCCGGAGAGGGGGCGTGGTTTATCGACTGGAAGCCGTTCACCTGGCCGTCATTTCTTTCCGCTTTCAACCGTGAAAGGAATAAGGACAATTGCTGCTTTGTACGTGTTGTGGAAGTCCCTCAAACGTCGGAATGCCAAACACCGTCATGTCTGGTTCATAATATTGTTCAGAGGAGCTCCGTGGATTTCATCGAGCTGTATTCACTGTCTAGCAAGCCACCGGTCGCTGTTTACTACAGCTGTAGGAACACAACATAAACTGATTTGGCTGTGATTCAACGGCAATAAACCGACAAAAAGGGACTCCGAAATAACTACATAATGATGCCGATTTGTACTTGTCTTCTCCGACAAAAAGGGACTCCGAAATAACTACATAATGATGCCGATTTGTAGGCTACTTGTCTTCTCAATGGAGCTCTGATGGATCGGTGCTAGGCTATGCTAACATCGTAGCAGCTCCACCAGCACTCAATAACGTCATGTAGACGTAAATACGGCAGCGTTTATTCATTGTTTGTACCGTTTGGTTTACACACACACATGTATACACATAGTTTGGTCCGGTCTCTGTTGATATGAGGTATCGTAGAGCTCTGGGTGAACACAGACGGCTACAGGATTTATTTCCTGATTCAACAACGGCAGGAAGTCAGTGATGACAGGGGGAGCAACTCAACGCTGATAGGCTAGCGCGCCACAGCGTCACGGGATTATTTCGCAGAAGTTGAAAAATTTCAACTCGCGCGTTGGCGATTTTGCGGCGTCCAACGCAAAAACGCGTCCAACGCGCCATCGCAAAATCGCGGCGCGCCAGTCTCATCGCGTCTGTGCATAGACTTTGTATGTAATCTCGACGCGCGTCAAAAAATCGACCGGTGTGAACGCAGCATTAGAACAGTAGCACCATTAGAATGACTTTCGTTATGCCTCAGCAACAGCCGGGGCCAGAGGCATAATCATTTTAAATTGTGTTTTTGGGTTGTCTGTTTCCGTCTCATGAACACCATATTTCAGGAACGCCTGAGGAAATGTCTTCAAATTTAGCACAAACATCCACCTGGATTCAAGGATGAACTGATTTTAGTGGCCGAAGGTCAAAGTCACTCTATAACTCTGTATAACACTGTATAATGTACAGTGCCTATAACAAGTATTCACCCCCCTTGGATGTTTTCCCCTTTTGTTGCTTTTATACATGAAATCATGGTCAGTATAATTTGTTTTTTTTGTCAAGAATTTGCAAAAAAAAGCTTCTTTCATGTCAAAGTGAAAACTGATTTTTACAAACTAATGTCAATTAATTAAAAATATATACGGTAAAGTAAATGATTGCATAAGTATTCAGCCCCTTAAAGTGACTGACCTAACTTAACAGAAGTCCAGCTAGTTGATGCAGCAGTGTCACAAGTAGTGAGATGGAGATCACCTGAGTGCAGTTGATGTGTGTCAAGTGATTGTCGTATAAACACACCTGTGTCTGGGAGATCCAGTCTCTGGTTCATCAGTATTCATGCTACAATTGCAACATGAAGACAAAATAACATTCCAAGCAACTCAGAGAAAAGATCATTGAAAAGTACAAGTCAGGAGATGCTACACAAATATTTCCAACTTACTGGACATCCCACAGAGTTCAGTTCAGTCCATCATTCAGACATGGAAGGAGTATGGCACTTGCTTACATCTCCTAGAGCTGGCCGTCCTCACAAACTGAGTGACCTGGGCAAGAAGAGGACTGATGAGGGAGAACACCAAGACACCTAGGACCACTCTGAAGGAGTTCAAAGCTTCAGTGGCTCAGATGGGAGAGACTGTACATACAACAACTGTTGCCCGGGTTCTTCACCAGTCGAAGCTGTATGGGAGAATGGCAAAGAGAAAGCCACTGTATAAAGAATCCACCCAAAGGCATGTGGGAGACTCCACGGTCAACTGGAAGAAGGTTATTTGGTCTGAGACAAACATTGAGCTTTTTGTCCATCAGACTAGACGCTATGTTTGAACTCCAAACACTGCACATCAGCACAAACACACCATGTCCAGCGTGCAGCATGGTGGTGGCAGCATCGTGCTCTGGGGCTCTGGGGATGCTCCTCAGCAGCAGGCCCTGGAAGGCTTGTAAAGGTAGAGGGGAACATGAATGCAGAAAGATATCGCCAAATCCTGGAGGATAATCTGACTCAGTCTGCAAGAGAACTACGACTTGGGAGAAGATTTATTCTCCAGCAAGACAACGAGCCCAAGCATACAGCAAAAGCTCCACAGAATGGTTCAAAGACAACAAGGTGAATGTTCTGGAGTGGAAGTCAAAGTCCAGACCTCAATCCAATCCAGAAGAGCTGTTCACGCCCGATCCCAGAGCAACCTGACAGAGCTTGAGCTGTTGATAAGAAGAATAGAGAAACATCTTAGTGTCCAGATGTGCCAGCCTGAGTGAGACACATCCACACACGCACTCAGTGCTGTGATTGCAGCCAAAGGTGCATTTACTAAATACTGACCTGAAGGGGGTGAATGGGGTGAATACTTATGCAATATTTACTTTACCTTATATATTTAGAATTAATTTAGATTATTTTGTAAAGAATCTGTTTTCACTTTGATATTAAAGAGGGTTTTTTTTTGCAAATTCTTGTCAAAAAAGCCAAATTATATTGAGCATGTTTTCATGTATAAAAGCAATAAAAGGATGAAACATCCAAGAGGGGTGACTACTTTTTGTAGGCATGCTAATTATGACACTTCGATGCAAATGTCTGATAGGATAAAAATGATGATGTGATGATATTTTGGATAGACTCAGGATCTAAAGTGAAACTTGAGTTGGTGGAAGCATACAACCGATCCCCGGCAGTAATTCTTGTTTGATCATATAACTTGTAAAGAGAAATTTAAGCTCTGAAATAGGGGACTCTTCCAAGACACCTTCAGTGTGGCCACATAGTCGTCATGAGTAAAACAAAAAACTCGGACACTGCAAGACATCTAGCTACAATAGACTGCATATAATATAACACGTATTCATTTACTTTGTGGTGACAGACAGCGTAATGGCCAGCTGAATTTGATATAAATGCATTCAAGAAGAATTCTGTACTTCATAGAAAAGGGACATAAGAAGAAAAATGCCATTTTGCGCAACTCTAACGCTAGCAGCCTCGTGCGGGGGGGAGGGGAGGGGGGAGCTGCGCTCATGTGATTGGTTGACAATTAAAATGTTGAAAAAAACGCATTTGCGAATCCAGCGATGTCAGAAGAGTCTCAAAAAACCCACAAATAAATGTGTAGCGATCCACAAAGAAATGCAGTGTGATCCACAAACAATTACATACAAATCCACAAACAAATAGAAAAAATCCACTCAGAAATACATACAAATGCAGAAATATATTTGTGATTTTCTTTTTACATTTATATAAATCGTAATTTATTAATGTGTGCACTGGAATGTATTTGTGCATCGTTCTGCCAGCATTTGTGTGTCAAATTTATTTGTAAATCCTTCTGTGTGCATTTGTGAGTCTCTGTGTGCATTTGTAAATCGAATATATTTGTGAGTCTTTCTGTTTGCATTTGTGAGTCTTTCTGTTTGCATTTGTGAGTCTTTCTGTTTGTATTTGTGAGTCTTTCTGTGTGCATTTGTGAGTCTTTCTGTGTGCATTATTGAGACTGATCTGACCCCATACTTTTGGCGTGTGGATGACTTTTCTTGAGATAGTTGGTTGAGAACATGGACTGTAGGATTGAACAACTTGTTGTGGGAGGCGGTTTATCACAAGGCTCTGGAAGCTGCACATAATGGCAACGAAGTGAACAATGTGCAGACTGAACCTGGCTAAAGGCAGTGGTGGGTGCATGTAATACTTGGGCCTTCACTGCTGTCCTGCAGCTGAAACACAACTACGGTTGTTATTTGTTTCGTGTAAAAATGAAGCCAACACCTGTAGATACACTAACTGCCGAGAGTGCGTCTCCTCTTTGCTCTGACTGCAGAGCGAGACTTCTGTGGGCGGCGGCGGAGGGGCTCATGGCAGCTCTCGCTGCTCGTTCACGACAATGCAGAACGTACATGCTTTAACGTCAAAACACCAGAAAATTCTCCATTAACACCAGAACAAGTCGCTAGATTTGTCGTTAGTAGCTTTTGACAAAAAAAAGTCTCCATGAGGGTTTGGAAAGTCGCCAGATTTAGCGAGAAAGTCGCCAAGTTGCCAACAATGCCACCTGCCAAATATGTCCCCAGAGCAACATTGGATGTAACAATAGTTCCTCTCACATATAAAACCAAACAAAAATCTTCACAAAAACAAGTTGTACAAATAATAATATATAAACAAGCCTATTAAAGCTACTGCAGATGTAAAAACAAACGCATTTAACTTACCAGAGCTGCTGTTCACTATTTAAAGACAAAGTGCGTCCTCCTTTCTTTGTTAACAAAGAGTTTAATCTCACGGTTGTTCAGTACATCCATGCGTTTTAGTTCCAGTAAGAAGTCCTTCTCCATTCATGGACGGTAGGGGTGCAACGGATCACAAACCTCACGGTTCGGTTCGGATCACGGTTCAGGAGTCACGGTTCGGATCATTTTTCGGCTCAACAAAGAAAAGGGGAGGAGTCAAATATAACTGCTTTCCATTAACGAACTTCAAGAACACTTAAAGCAAAGAACTTTGGGCTATAGTCTTACATGAAAACAAAAATATTGAAGATGTCCAATTTGAAACAAAATGAAATAAATAAATAAAAATAATACATTCAAGAATTCTGTTAAGTTTAAGTGCAACATGAGGTCTGTTGATATCCTCGTCCTTTCATCAATACTAAAAGAAAGAAACAGCCAGTGAGCTTCCACTGTTTACACTGAACTGAACTGCTCAGCAACAACTTGGGTCTATGTTTACTTCCTGTCAGGTTATGCCATTCAAATACACAATAATGTTTACCATTACTGTGACATTATTTTCAAAAAGATGAGAATATCTCCATTCTCTGAGGAGAGGGTAGACGTTTCTGTGGTGACTGGAATATTATTGGGCCTGTCTAGCTTCACTCTGATACTTCTGTCAGCACCTGAACCAGGTGTGTGTGTGTGACTCTCACAGAGGGGGCGTGTCTACAGCACCTGCCCCAGGTGTGTGTGTGACTCTCACAGAGGGGGCGTGTCTACAGCGCCGGACTAAGAATCACTCCGCCGTGGTGAAAGCAATCTCTACAGTCTTTTCCTTCTCGTAGAGGTCTGGAACAGCTTCACACTGAGTGGGTGTGAGTGGATTTCGTAGCGTGGCTCAAGCATTTTAACCAGATTTAGAAATCCTTTGTTTTCTACACCGGAGTGTCCCCGTCGCTGACAGACGGGATGGTGTCTCTTCATATGTGTGGACATGCCGATGTTTTGCTGTTGTCCTGTGTCTTTCTCTTTAAATAACGCCTACATACCGTAACGGTTTCGTCCACCACCCTCATCCGTCATTATACGTTACAGGGAAGACAAAATGGTCCCAAACTTGCGACTTAAATGACGCCGCGGCTTCTGACGTTCCTCCGCTCGCCATGACTTCACCGTTAAATGCTTCTAACCTGCTCCGTTCACGTGAACACTACTGCTTTATATCTGTTCACTGACACTCTGCATTGATATTCGGGGACTTGTTACTTGAAAAGGAACAGCAGCAGTTGAACTTTATTACACACTGTGATGATTACACTGTAAAAAAAATTAAAATACTCGATTGATCCGCGGTTCACGAGTGATCCGAACCGTGAGGGCTGATCCGAACAGATCACGGATCGAGCCGTGATCCGTGACATCACTAATGGACGCTCGTGAAGACAGTCGAGCCTCCCTAGTTGTATTTCTTGAATAGGTTTTAATGCGTTTGAGGGCTAAAAATGTCCGCTCGACAGAGGCAGCAGATTTTGGGATTGTCACCGCCAAACACATGTCAGGCTAGCCCACTGACCAATCACGTACTTGTAGGCCAGCTAGCAGCTCTGGCACGTCAAAGAATACACCCAACATATCAAACTAAAGATGTGATTGGTTGAACACTATGACAATCAACAATATCGTCCCCATTCACTTAAAGTGCACATGGATTCACTTGTGAGTATGCAGGCCTCGGGCCTCTCTTCTTACCTAGAGACACAGAGGTGAGATCTGATTGGATAAAAGCTCTACTTAAAACAAGCTGCACTGGAAGCAGAGTGTTGGGAACTAAAGGAGCGTGTTTGGGTTATCAGCATTTAAGAAACTGAATTCTTGACATCAATAGAATTATTGATGTATGTAACAATTATTAATGATTATTAATAAAAACGGGGCACCACCCTGCGAACAGGGACCAATAACCAAACGATAAAACTAAGTCTCATAATTAGTAGTCACTCATAATGTCAATAGTCTGCGTATGACTATACATTCAGTGACAGTGAAGGTTTTAAGTTCGAGCACAGGCTACTACATACAGTCTTATCAAATACATATGCACCAGTAATCACAGACGACTGCTCCTTAAAGTATAACAGAGTTTATTAAATCAAAATAATAAATGATCAGATCAATTAATATTGCAACCAACAAACGTTATCATACAATTTTATATGCCTAAACTAAAGAATGAATAAAATGGATGAGGGTGTATGTCTGTGGGTGTGTGTGTATGTGTGTGTGTGGGTCTGTGGGTGAAAAGGAAGAAGAGTCTTACAGCTACAGCTAGAGACTACAAAGATGGCGGCGTCGAGTGACGCTGGCCAAAAGGGGAGGGGCCTTAAGAACTACAGCTAGAAACTACAAAGATGGCGGAGTCGAGTGACTCGGACAAAATGGCGGTGAGACTGCTGTATGTAATCACGTGTGCCGATGCAGCACGTGTGTTGTGAGGCGATCGTTTCAACGGGGTTCCCCAGGGGTAGAGCTAGGAGCTGTGTGTGTTACGTGAGAGGAGGAAAGAGAAAAAGGTGGGGGTCATGAATCAAACTTCTGCGTGCGGTCCGCGTTGTAGTGAGAATGGGGAAGTGGCCGTATCGTACACAACGTGCCGTTGTCGGTAGAACTGCCAGCAGTTATGTACGATAGCCGAGATTCCACACTTCACTCACAGAGCTGATTTAATGAGGAGAGAATACTACACGAAGTGTAATAAAACAAATGAAAAGAAATCAAATAAATCCCAAGCAAACAGTCATAGTTGATACACAAATACAGCGGAACTTCTCTGTTCCGTAATGATTGCGCAATATCTCAATATCACGCGACAGTAACTTAAACACACAAAAACACGGGAATATCAACATATAAATGAATGGCCTGAATTAAATTTAAGTTAATTTAAGCTAAGCTATGCCCAAATGCCAAGAATCTTACTTGTCGATGCTTCGTTGCAACGTGGAAGTGTGGCAAAGTTGTCCTTTTTCTTCGAGAGGAAGGGGGGGGGGGGCTGCTTGCAGCGCGGCTGGTAGCGGGCGCTGTGTGTCGCACGGCTTTTGCTGGTGCGGCTTCGGTCCGTTGGCGTGGCTCTGGAGCAAACGCAGGTCCGATCTGTACTCGCTGCAGGGAGGACAGTTAACTTCGGATGAGACGACGCGTCTGCGCGTCTTACCGGGAATCCTCGGTCACGAGAGGAGCGAGGCTTCGTCGGGCTCCTCTGTGCCGGTTTGTGCACAAAAGAAAAAGAAACAAAAAGCAGAGAACGGATCGCGGATGCGGATTCGTCTCGCGGGCTGAGTGGAGCCGTACTCAAAGTGGAACACTGTCGTTTCGTCCAGCGAAATGGCTCGTGACCTGTCAGGGTTTGAGGAGGGGAGAAGGCCGTTGCGTCCTCGTGGCCTCCGTCGTGCTGGAGGCGGGGAGGAGAGGCCGATGTGTCTTCATGCGTCCAGGACGAAGGTCCAGGCGAAGAGAGCGTTGTGTGTGCTCCCTGTTCGACGGAGGTCGAAGGGAAAAAGCCATGAGGTGGGGGCAGCAGACAGTTTTATAGAACAGTGGTTGAACCACAGGGGTCCTGGGTTCTCTTGGCCTTCGGCCAATGAGATTGCAGCGGTTACCATGGTTTCCTTGGGGGGGGGGAATTCACACCCGAGTGTGAAATTCCTTTGCTCTTATCAAACTACAAATCAGGATGAAACCCTTGCTTGAAAAAGTCAAGGCCTGACTCTCTCCGTCCACAGCACATCCCGAAGCCATATGGTCAGACCCCAACAAGAGCAACTGAGGAAGACAGGAGCTGTGCAATGAGAACATAAGATAATGGGAAAAATATTTTTATAAATTATAATACATGTAGTGTATTTAAGAAAAATGATTAAATTATAAAATAGATATAGCTTTGTGATGCTGTTTAGGCCAGCAGAGAAGGCCTTGCAGGCCCTGACGGCCCGCCACTGGCTCAAGGATTTTTCAGGATTTCAAGGTTTGGGGATTTCAAGGCAGTGCACATTTTATGCTCAGAAGCACATCCCTGAACTTTTGAAGAGCAGATGGAATGGGAAGCTCTGATCAATAAATGAAAGGAGGGATCTTGGAATGCAGTAGCAAGTTCATGGGGTTCCAATTTGTACGCTACTGAGGTGACTGTTTTTTCCCAGTTTAGTCCTGTGTAAGTAGTGTGGTCTCATAGACTGTATATATGAAGTGGATGTAGTAGGTAGTGGACATAGTCATTGTGACATCACCCATTGGTTTGGAGACATTTTATCATAGACTTCTACGTAACCAGAGAGCTCTCCCCCTGCTGGCTATAAGAAAGAATGCAACTTTAAGGCATTTATGCATCGACCTTACTGTTCAGAACCTGGGTGGTCTCCACACTTGGCTGATCAGAGGACTGAGAGGGTCACCTTTGAAATGTGATGGAAGATTATTTGATTGTTGTATGTATCTGTGCTGCTTGACGGTTGAATTGATCCAGTGTGAAACAGATTTATGTATTGTCTGTGAAGCTTTGATACGCATGCTTCTTCTCTTTTCCCTCAATTGCCCTCTGAACCCCTCAGATCCATCAGAGAAGGTGAGCCTCCAAACAATGTCCAAGGGACCCATTGTAGAAGGAGATAACGTGACGCTGAAGTGCCACGCTGATGGCAACCCTCCACCCAGCTCCTTTTACTTCCACATCAAGGTCAGTCGGAGCTCAAACTTCAAGAATTTGGTGATGATGGTTAAATTTCTAGTGTTGTACTTGCTATAGTTATTTTAAAAGCCCGACATCGATTTGACTTAGGTAAGAGTAATTCATTTCAATTCATGAAGTGGATCTCAACAAGAAATGCGCCCTGTCTTCCTTCTGTCTTCCTTCTGTCTTCCTCCTGTCTTCCGTCTGTCTTCCTTCTGTCTTCCTCCTGTCTTCGTCCTGTCTTCCTCCTGTCTTCCTCCTATCTTCCTCCTGTCTTCCTTCTGTCTTCCGTCTTCCTTCCGTCTTCCTTCCGTCTTCCTTCTGTCTTCCTTTCTTTCTCATTTCCTGATATTATAGCAGAATGACATAAGCTAACAGTGCATCTCTCCTCTCCCTCGTCCTGCTCTTCTCTCTCCACCAGGGCCAGAAAATGCTGGTGGAAAATTCGGACACCTACACTTTGTCCGCCATCAGCAGAGAAGCCGGGGGTGAATACAAATGCTCCCTGGTTGACAACGAGAAAATGGAGGCCTCCCAAAGTATCGTTGTTAGCTGTGAGTACTCGTGATATATGCAGAGCTGAGCATTTTGTACCACAATAAGGGACAAGACAAAAACCTCCAGCAGTTGTCCTCGCTTTGGCTTTGCCTGGAGCCACGGCTTCTCCTCCAATGCTCCCCCACACTCTTACACTTGTATTACAATCATCATATACATGCATGTACATAAATGAAATTTGATTAAACAACTCGTTCTACCCACTGAGCCACTGCGGCCCCTCCTTGATTCAAATGTATTTCCTTCCTATAAATAACAAGGCGCTCTTATTCACTGTAAATAGAGTCATGGTATCAGGGTAATGGTAATCAAATTGAGCCCAGCCTGGCAGGGAGGCAGATCACTGAGTGCCAGGCTGGAAGGAGGAGAACTCATTTGACATTTCTGACATAGAGTGAGCAAAAGTGTTTGGGTGGGCGAGGAGCTCAGGCAACTCAAAAGCTGTTTTTCCCTCCAACCATCCACCAGCACTCCCTCAAGTAATTATTCCCTTCTTCTCAGGTGTATGTTTCCAGCCTTCACTTCAGATGGGCCCCATCATTGTAATAAAGAATAAGCCCCTGCTCCTGGTCCCATATTGCAGCTTCAGTGCATTTCACACATCTTAACCAAAGAAGCTCCCAACTTCTACACTGAAGAACGATTACAGTGGCTCTCTATGTTTAAGTGTGTGTGTGTGTGTGTGTGTGTGTGTGTGTGTGTGTGTGTGTGTATGTGTGTGTGTGTAAATGTCCTCTGCCAGCTAGCAGCTAAACATTTACCACCTCTTAGTATCACATGATTTTTTCTACATATGCTAGTTTTCATAACAATACTCATATATTCTGCAGTTTAAAATCAGCTTCATCTTCATTCACAGAAAGAAGAAACGCAAGTAGACTTAAACCGCACAGGTTGAGTGATATGTACGTTTTACTTCAAACACACATTTATAATTATTACCTCATCATGGTTAAATAGTTATTTGTTCACAAGACTGATTTGAATGTTATTTTGTTTTTTTTGTTTGTTTTATAAATCTTTTATTGAAAGACACAAGACAATATTAAGACAATACATAGACATAACAACAAGAGGATGACAAGAACAGTGGGATAAAAGCCAGCAAATATCATATTGTCAGTGTGTGTGTGTGTGTGTGTGTGCGTGTGTGTGTGAGAGAATGTCCTTGAGCCTTTTGAGATGGAGGAAAAAAAAAATATATATAATAATAATAAATTTAAAAAACCAAACCCAAAAATAAATAAAAAATGAAAAACAGGTAAGTATGTGTGCATATGGATGTTCATGTATGCATGTACGTGGGTTTCAATTGGTTGTCCGGCAAGAAAAACAAAACAAATCAACAATAGTAAAAGAAATACACAAAGAAAATATATATATACTATACATATTTCAACATTAATAGAATGGGTGGTGTCACGTTTGCAGAAACATAGTGAGGGATGACCAGGTGGAATGGTGTTCTGTTGTATTGTATATGATGGATGAGGTTAGATTTTCCATTGAAATATACTCTATCATTAAGTTTCTCCAGTGTGCGATGTGTGTGTTATTCCTTGATTTCCAGTTCATGAGGATAGTTTTCTTGGCGATAGTTAGGGCCACAAGGAGTAATTTGCGGTTTGTTTTCCTCAGATGTATTGTTGAGATGTCTCCTATTCAACACAGTGAAGGGGATAAAGGGACGAGGCAGCCCAGGAAGACAGACAGTGACTCAGTTATTTCTTCCCAAAAGTGATTAACTGGTGTGCAGTGCCAGGTGGCATGAACATAGCTATCCGGGCTGTTTTGAGTGCAATGTGGACAGATATCTGACGTGAATCCCATTTGAAACATTTTTTGCCCGGTGTAATGAATTCTGTGAAGTATTTTATACTGTATTAGTTGTAAATTGGCATTTTAGTCATGAAGTAGATATTATTGCAGATTTGGTTCCAGAAATCAGCATCAGGAGTGATGGATAGGTCTGATTCCCATCTTCTTGATGGTATGGATGATGTTTTGTCAGACTGTGATATTACTCTACATATTTTTGAGATTAACTTTTTTGAAGAGGGGATATTACTTAATTCTGAGGTTGAGGGGGGTAATTCTAGGTTAGTGGCCTTAATGTTAAGTTTGGATTGAACGGATGATTTGAGTTGCAGATATTCCAAACATTGATTGCTCCTGATGCCGTACTTCTGAACCAAGTGGGGGAATGAAACCATGGTGTTATTATTGAAGATGTGTTTCAGATGAGTGATGCCTTTAGCGGACCATGTGTGGAGATTTAGAGGTGTCTTGTGACTTAGAAAATCAGGATTGTTCCATATGGGAGTAAAATTTGAAGGTGCAAAAGTGATGTTTGTGATTTTGTGGAATTTCCACCAGGCTGTCAGAGTTTCTGCTATTGTTAGTATATTGAAACAAGGATGGCGTTTGATAGATTGGCTTAAAAATGGTAGGTCAGAAATCTGAATGTCCTTACAAACTGTCTGTTCTATATCTAACCATGTGTTGTCTGATTGGCTGGGGTTGATCCATTTAAGAATGTACTGAAGTTTATTTGCTAGAGAGTAGTGAAAAAAATGTGGAGCTTCAAGTCCTTATGTTTTTGGTTTTTGTAGAGTGGCCAGTTTAATTCTTGGTGTTTTATTTTTCCAGTAGAATTGAGTAACGATTGAGTCAAGCGACTTGAACCAGGAGTGGGTGGGTTGAGATGGTATCATTGTGAATAGATAATTTATTGTAGGAAGTATTGTCATTTTAACTGTAGCTATTCTGCCCATGAGTGATAGTGGTAGATTCATCCAGCGGAGGAGGTCGTCATTTATTGTTTTAAGTAATGGAGTGAAGTTGAGTGTGAACAGCTCTGACAGCCTGTATGTATTCCCAAATACGTGATGGCACCTGTGCAGAAAGAGATAGGTGGTGTATGGGCTGCCCCATCCCAACTGTTACTATCTAATGGAAGGATGGATGATTTACTCCAGTTAATGGAGTAGTCTGAGATATTAGAGAATGATTCCATGACTAATAGTTTCCTGTAGTGATGAGTAGGGGTTTTGTAGGAAGAGCAATATATCATCTGCATAGAGACTGATCTTGTGATGGGTGTTGAGTGTTTGAATTCCTTTCATGTAGATGTTCTGACGAATAGCTGCAGCTAACGGTTCAATGAAAATGGTGAAAAGTGAGGGAGAGAGTGGGCATCCTTGCCTAGTCCCCCTGTGCAGTGTGAAGCTTTGTGAGGTTTGTCCATTAGTGATGACAGTGGCTGACGGTGAAGTATATAGAATTTTAAGCCAGTTAATAAATGATTCCCCAAAACCCAATCTTTGTAATGTGCTTGTGAGAAATGTCCAGTTTACTCTGTCGAAGGCTTTTTCTGCATCCAAGGAGGCTATGATGGTACCAGTTTGTTGTAATGATGAGTAATTGATTAAATTAAACAGTCTGCGTGTGTTAGTGGATGAATGTCTACCTTTGATAAAGCCGGTTTGATCTGGATGAATTATGGATGGAGTGACTTTGTCTAATCTGTGAGTTAATGCCTTAGTGATGATTTTAATATCTACATTGACAAGAGAAATGGGACGGTAACGAGAAGGAAGAGTTGGATCTTTGTTTGGTTTGAGGAGGAGTGATATACTGGCTGTATTCATGTTGGCTGGAAATTGCAAATTTTGTTTTATTTCAGTTATCATTTTGTTAAAGAGTGGAGCTAGAATGAACCAGAAGTGTTGATAGAACTCAGCTGGGAAGCCATCGGGACCTGGTGCTTTGCTATTGGGCATAAGATTGAGGGCAGTAAAACGTTCGTCCTGTGTTAATGGTGAGTCAAGTATGTTGATTTGTTCTTTGTTAAGCTGTGGTAAATCAATGCTGTTGAGAAATGAATTGATGTCTTCTTGATTTGGGTTATTTTTAGATGAATATAGATTGGCATAAAAACTTCTGAAGATTTTATTTATTTCATCGGGTGAATTTGTGGGCTTCCCTGCAGAGTCCTTGATGATTGAGATTGTTGTTTTTTCTTTATTTCGTTTAATTTGATTTGTCAGATATTTACCGGATTTATTGCTGTGGTGAAAATGTTCTTGTCTAAGTCTGTGTATGAGGAATTGAGTTTTATTATTTATAATTTCATTCATTTGGAATTTGTACTTTCTTAATTCGTTCTGGGTTTCCGTTGTTGGGTTACTTGCATTAATGGTTTCGAGTCGGTTGATTTGTTGTTCCAGTTCAGCTTCTTGTTGTTTTTCTTTCTTTTTTTTGTAAACAGAGAATGAGATGATTATTCCTCTAAAAACTGCTTTCCATGTTTCCCACAGAAGGGTTGGTGATGACTCTGGGGAATCATTTATTTCTAAGAAGGACGCTCACTCTTTTTAAATAAGACTATCAAACTGAGGGTCTTTGAGAAGAGATGTATTGAAGCGCCATCTAGTGATAGGTTTATGTAGGGTAACTCTGTTCCAAATAAATGTTACGGGAGCATGGTCGCTAATAATGATAGGATGGATCTTCGAGTCTGAAATATTAGATATGATTGAATTGCTGTTGAGGAAGAAGTCAATGCGTGAGTATGAGTGGTGAACTGGTGAGAAGAATGAGTATTCTCTTGAGTTTGGGTGCTGTAATCGCCAAATATCGGCAAGACCAAAATCACTCATGAACTGTTTTATCATGTCTGTGGATTGCCAGGTACGCTTATTTTTTTGATTTTTAGATCTGTCCACCGATGGGTCGATAACTGTGTTGAAATCACCTCCTATTATGACTGGGCAGTTACAGATGTTTGAGAAGGATAAAAAAAAATTACGAAAAAAGGATGGGTCATCGGTGTTTGGGCCATAAACATGACAGATTGTGACTGGACTATTGTTGATGGATATGTTTATAATGATAAAACGGCCTTCAGGATCGGTGATGGTGGAATTATGGACAAAAGAAACTTTTTTGTTAATTAAAATACATACTCCTCTTTTTTTTGAGTTATAGTGAGCCGAGAATGAGTGAGTGAATTGTGGTGATTTAAATTTGTTGTGATCTGATTCTGAGAGGTGTGTTTCTTGTAATAAGCATATATCTGCTTGCAGTTTAGCCAGATGATTCAAAACTTATTTTTTTTGCCTGAGAACCAATTCCACGGATATTCCAGGTTAAGAATTTGATAGATGACATGTTGATTGGGTTAATATAGACTGAACATTAATGTTGATAAGTGTGTGTGTGTGTGTGTGTGTGTGTGTGTGAGAATGACACAGCAGGACCTGCAGACACTGAATCAGGGGAAAACAAACACATATAGGAACATGAACACAAGAAAGTAAGTAAAACAATACACAAAACAAAAGTACAAAGGTGTGTGTGGTCCAGATAGGGTTTCATACTGTCTGGCACATTGAGACGTAGGTGCAATACTATACAGTATAATAATCGAAACAGTGCAAATGCGGAGAAAAGAAAAGGGGCATACCTAAACTACGGAGGGGGGTTTATCATATGTGAATGTGTGTGTGTGTGTGTATGCGGAGCCGTAGAAGCAGGAGAGCGAGAGAGAGAGAGCGGGGGAGTCTAGAAAAGCCAGGGGGTGACGTCCTTATCGCGGTACAATTGTCCATCTATATATAATTTGTCCAGTGATATTGTTGCTTTCTTTCCTTCTTTCATCATGTTTTTACGGAAACAAAACTTTGCGTCGTTGCATGATTTATTTTGGATATTGATCGTTGAGTCCGTAGTCCGTTCCTTTGAGCTGCCTGCCTTGTTGCCTGACCTGATCTTTTTGTTTGTAGTGTTCAAACTTAGCGATGATTGGCCGTGGTCGGTTATTGTTGTTCCTTGGTCCCAGACGGTGTACGCGGTGGAATGTGATGTTGTTGACGGTCTCTGCGGATAGTTTGAGTTGTTTGGACATGAATTCTTTGATTGATTTTTCGGGGTCTTCTGTAGTTTGTTCGGTCATGCCGGTGAAAACTAGATTGTCTCTCATACTACGTGCTTGTAGATCCAGGATGGTTTCTTTCATAGCTTTGTTGTCTGCAGTAACAGAGGTGAGCTGGGTGGTTATCGTTTTGACAGAATGATGAAGTGACTTGTTGTCCTGAGTGAGTCGATTTGGTTCTGACTGAATTCCAGGCTGTGGCGCAGAGCCTGGAATCCCCGGTGTAGGACTTCGATAAGCGAGAGTCTGGAGTCAAAGCCGGAAAGTTTATTTTCAATGGACATGAGTATGTCACTTACCTCGGAGCAACATGGAGGTTTTGGTGAAGTAGATGGAGTTGAAACAGTACGGGGTCTTTTGCTGTATGAAGTGGGTGTTTCTTCGGTATCGCCCGTATTGTCCTCTTCCATGATGTAGATTCGGTTGAAGCACTCGTCAATGTATTCTTCCAGATGATCCAGTTTGATTGATATTGTAGTCCAGTTTTGAGTGGAATATATACTGGGTGAAGGGGAAAAGAAAGAGGTTTAAGTCCGATGAGAAAGTTTGTTTCGATAGTAGTCTAGCAGCTGGGGGCCGCCATCTTGGGTCTCGCACCGTCTCGTGAGAGTTACACTCAGACACGCATCAGCTCACGCAACTTTGAATGTTATTTAAGTGACATTAATCTGCCACCAACACCTGATTGCACCACAATGCCAAAGCCAAAACGTTAAAACTAATTTAAAGATGTTTTGTGGAAAACATACCATCCTCCAACTAACGACATTTATTTTATGAGAGTCGTCATATTTAACCTATCCCCATATTATTGGGAGCAGTGGGCTCCTGAGAAGCACCCGGGGAGCAGTTAGGGGTTCAGTGTCTTGCTCAGGGACACTGAGGCACAGGACACGTAGCAGCCAAGGATCAAACTGCCGACCTTGAGGTTGCCGGACGACCCTCTCTACCCAGTGAGCCACGTAATTGGGTTCACCAATATGGGATTGTGACATTTGAGCCAGGTCTCCCTGCAGAATTATGTCAACATAAACTATTTCAGAAGTTTAGCAGACTATTTTCCGAGGCGGATGAATCCACATTTAGTGATCTGAATGGTGTATTTGGGTCAGCAGGACAGTGTTTGTGAGATTGAGTCTAAAATAAATGACAGTGATGAAGGAACATGTCGACAGTGTGGCTCTCTGATGTGTTTTTAATACATTTTGGACAATGGAGCTTTATTGCACAGAGGAATGAGATATATCAAGCTTTGATATACACAGTACTTGTAAGTAGATACATTGATTGTTGGCATGGACATTTTTGACAAAAAGATTTATTAAGATCTATAACATCCCCAGCTTGGTTAGCACTTACTCGCAAATCAATTCAGGAGGTGTCCTTGAACAGCCATGTGTTTTATTTTAACCATACTTAAGTGATGTACAATCGACCTATATTCAGTTTGATCTGGATCAGGTTAAACCAGGTTCCCATGTGATCCTGAGCAGGTTAAACCAGGTTCCCATGTGATCCGGATCAGGTTAAACCAGGTTCCATGTGATCCTGAGCAGGTTAAACCAGGTTCCCATGTGATCCTGAGCAGGTTAAACCAGGTTCCCATGTGATCCGGATCAGGTTAAACCAGGTTCCCATGTGATCCGGATCAGGTTAAACCAGGTTCCCATGTGATGCGGATCAGGTTAAACCAGGTTCCCATGTGATCCGGATGAGGTTAAACCAGGTTCCCATGTGATGCGGATCAGGTTAAACCAGGTTCCCATGTGATCCGGATCAGGTTAAACCAGGTTCCCATGTGATGCGGATCAGGTTAAACCAGGTTCCATGTGATCCTGAGCAGGTTAAACCAGGTTCCCATGTGATCCGGATCAGGTTAAACCAGGTTCCATGTGATCCTGAGCAGGTTAAACCAGGTTCCCATGTGATCCTGAGCAGGTTAAACCAGGTTCCCATGTGATCCGGATCAGGTTAAACCAGGTTCCCATGTGATCCGGATCAGGTTAAACCAGGTTCCCATGTGATGCGGATCAGGTTAAACCAGGTTCCCATGTGATCCGGATGAGGTTAAACCAGGTTCCCATGTGATGCGGATCAGGTTAAACCAGGTTCCCATGTGATCCGGATCAGGTTAAACCAGGTTCCCGTGTGATCCGGATCAGGTTAAACCAGGTTCCCGTGTGATCCGGATCAGGTTAAACCAGGTTCCCATGTGATCTGGATCAGGTTAAACCAGGTTCCCATGTGATCCGGATCAGGTTAAACCAGTGTCTAAAGGAGCGTGTTTGGGTTATCAGCATCTCAGAAACTAAATTATTGAGATCAATAGAATTATTGACATCAATAGAATTATTGATGTATTAATTATTAATCAATTATTAATGATTATTAATAACAATGGGGCACCACCCTGCGAACAGGGACCAATAACCAAACGATAAAACTAAGTCTCATAATTAGTGTTCACTCACATGTCAATAGTCTGAGTACTATTACACATTCAGAGTGACAGTGAAGGTTTAAGTTCGAGCACAGACCACATATACAGCTATTATCACAATACGCATTCACAAAGTAATCACAGACAGCTGCTCTTTAAAATATAATAGTTTATTAAGTTCTAATACGAATGATCTAGTCAACTAATATCTAAACTAACAACAACTATACATTCATGAGCACGCTATCTAAAATCAACAGACTATTGAAAAGAGGGGGTGTGTGTGTGTGTGTGTGTGTGTGTGAGAAAAAGGGGGGGGGGAGCGAGGGAACAGCTCAGTGACGTGTGACGTAGTTGGGACATGGTGACGTCTCTCATGCGTGGGACCCAAAATGGCGGAGAGCCAACAGGAGACCCGGTGTTTACATGTGCTAGTAGCTGTTCAGCACGTAGCTAGATTAGCTCAAAGCTATATGTGTGTGTGAGTTAGTAAAAGGGGAAGGAACCCAAACAAAATGAAATAAAACAAGCGATTACGATCCTCTGCGCCGCGTAGGAGTACGGAAGATTGCTCTCTCAGCCAGGGGAGAGAACAGCGACTCTTTGTCTCAGCCGGCGGTTCTGACCTCCTGAACTGATGAGACGCAGCTTCGATCTCACTCGGCTGTTTCAACACAGATCACAGTAGCATGGAATACACGCTACTTACACACAACCCCTACGATCTCAGCGATCGTTAGTGTCTGCGATTATTAAGCATACACCACGTTATAAAAATGAACAGTACCTTAAGCACGTAAACAAGATAAAATAAACACAAATGAACTCTCTCTAACTCTGCCCAGACTCTGTTGCCTTACGGTACGATTCAATCGTGGTGATTGAGGGGAGTCTTCTGGGGGGGTTTCTTCGGGGCTTCAGTGGGCTTGTGCAGCCGCGTCGGAAGCCGTGTTTCTCTCGGTGAGAAGGCGTCGCTGTCGTCTGGATAAGGGAGTTTCGCGTCCTTATGGCCGGAGCAGACGAGGCGTTTGGTGGAGAGTGGGGAGTGGAAGTTCTCTGTCTCTCGTTCTGAAGAAGTCTGCTTCTTCACTTCTGCAGGATTCAAAGGGTTCGCTTCGTGGATGCGAACCAAGATAAAATAGACAGTTTGGTGAATTCGGCCAGCGAATATAAACTGTTAAACCTAGGATTTTGGTTAAAAGGAGAAGCAATGTTGATGCGCGCCTCCTGCGATCCCGGAGGGGATCGGTGGACAAAGCGTTCGTGTGCTCCCTAGCTCGACGGAGGTCGAAGGGGAAAAGCATTGAGGTGTGAGCTGCAGGCAGTTTTGTAGAACGGTGGCTGAACCACAGGGGTCCTGGTGCTGTCTTGGCTCTCGGCCAATGAGATTGCAGCGGTGCATTCAGGTGACTTCAGGAACCATAGTTTTTGGGGGGGGGGGAATTCACACCCTAATGTGAAATTCCTTCAGAGGAGGTTTGCTCTCATCAAACCAGAATCAGGATGAAACCTTTGCTTGCAAAATGGAAGGCCTGACTCTCTTTGTTCTACAACACATGTTGAAGCCATATGGTCAGACCCCAACACCAGGTTCCCATGTGATCCGGATCAGGTTAAACCAGGTTCCCGTGTGATCCAGATCAGGTTAAACCAGCTTCCCGTGTGATCCGGATCAGGTTAAACCAGGTTCCCATGTGATCCGGATCAGGTTAAACCAGCTTCCCGTGTGATCCGGATCAGGTTAAACCAGGTTCCCATGTGATCCTGAGCGGGTTATACCAGGTTCCCATGTGATCCTGAGCGGGTTAAACCAGGTTCCCATGTGATCCTGAGCGGGTTAAACCAGGTTCCCATGTGATCCGGATCAGGTTAAACCAGGTTCCCATGTGATCCGGATCAGGTTAAACCAGGTTCCCATGTGATCCGGATCAGGTTAAACCAGGTTCCCATGTGATCCTGAGCAGGTTAAACCAGGTTCCCATGTGATCCGGATCAGGTTAAACCAGGTTCCCATGTGATCCTGAGCAGGTTAAACCAGGTTCCTGTGTGACAGGGATCAGCGAAATAAATGTAGTTTGATCTATTGGATTTTGGTAAACTGTGTTTTTGGCAGATGTGCGTGATCTGGTCTGAAAGTAGACCTTGTGACTTAAGAGGCAGCTCACCAATAGGAGTCAACACAACCATCCTCTTCCTGTCTTGTTTTCTCAGACATGGACCTGAGTCTGACTCCCACTGGAAAGATTGTGAAGGCCGTAGGGGACACCTTGTACGTGACGATGGAGAAGAGCGCCTCGGGTGATGCTAAAGTTTCATGGACGAAGGTAATGGTGCCAGTTTGGGAGATGGGAGAGAAGTGATGCAGAGCTGGTAAATGAGCTGGATGGTTGTGTAAATCCATTTATTCTACACTGTTTCTGAAAGAGAGCTCACCCTAAACACATAACACTGCATTTAAAGAAGGGCTGATCGATTCTGCAGCTGATCACAATTGTTTTCCAGTAGCCTACTTGTGCCCCGTTTTGTGGGTATGGAAAGCCGAAAGTACCATTAAACGCCTCTTTTCACACGCTTTTTACGCCGCTCTACAGATGGACTTTTTAGACATTGCTTTATATGCCATTTAAAAGCAGTCAAAAACACCATTATTTATATATATATATATATATATATATATATACATATGTATATATATATTATGACAATGAGTATTTTGCATAGGAAGCCCAAAGTTCCCGTAACCAATGAATCGAGAGTAAAGCAGACCAAACAGTGCAAGTTCTGCAAGCATTGTTAGGATGTGATGTTCAGAACATAGACATTAGACCCGAGGTATTTCATTTCAGTTTTAACATGGATATAGTATTCAAATTGTATTTACACTGTATTTACATTTGAAAAATAGGAATTGTTAAGACACGCTAATATTTAATACATCCATTAAAATGTAAAAAAATGTTACTAGAGTAAAAAACGTTAGAATAGTAAAAGTCACTACTATTATTAGTTATAAGATACTATCATATCTTATAACTCTAACAAGAACAGTGTACAGTTAGATTATTACAAGCAAAAGATTGTAATTTCAGGCAAATTACAATTTATTTCTTTGAATCCTGTGCAATTTACATCACAGATCACATCCAACAGCGGCAGACACTTGCACTGCTGTGGTCTGGCTTTACTCTTGGCAGGTTGGGTTTACTGGCTATGCAGACCAGAAGGAGGAGGGCTCACTATTGAGATGAAAGAACGCTGTTTTGACTGCTTTTAAACAGCGTTTTAAAGTCCATATGTAGAGCACTGTAAAAAGCTGCGCTTTTGAAGGGGCATTTCTGTGCGCCTGTTGTGTCTCGGTGTGATCGGGCCTGTGTTCTTAACAGGAAACTACTGTACATCTAAAACCATCTGAAACCAAAAGCTAATGCTGCTACTCTAGCAGCATTAGTGGTCAATTAAGTCTATCTTCAAATACCACGAGAAAAAGCTGTTGATGAAATATTTGCTTTATTTCCACTGAAATAAAAAGTCATGTGGCTCTGAACAGGAGAAGTGGGTGTAGAGATAGATGACATGAACAGATGGAACTGACATCTTGTGTTCATATATGTGCAGGCTGTACTTGGTCGGCCAGATAAGTGAAAATGACAGTTGCAGATGTTTTGTTTTGCTTTCAGAATGGAAAGGCCCTGAAGGAGCCGCTGTTTAGCAGGTTGAGCTATGCTGATGCAGGACTCTACGTATGTGAGCTTTCCATGACTGGCCTCACGCGACATCAGAGCTTTGAGCTGATCGTAGAAGGTGAGTGAGAGTGTGTGTGTCATGGTCACACTGCTTTCCTCTGCTGGCTAAAATGAATGGAACATTAGTCGCACCTTCTTCTTTCCTTGTTGTTGAAAAGGTCCACGGAGGCCTGCTGTCTCCTGTTTTCACATGTTTTTTTCTGGGAAATGCTGAGGGTCATAACATGCTGTTATGTATTGCATCAGGAAAGCCTGTGATCAGCAGTCTAACCAAACACCGCGCTGATGATGCCAATTCCAAGGTTTTGACCTGCGAGGCTGAGGGTGTACCAGAACCCAACTTCCAATGGAGCGTCAATAGTACAGATGTAAGTGTGTGTTTAGTTTCTTCAGTGGAGAAAAAAAGCAGCAGCATCTTGTATGGGATCACAACAGCCTCCATGCCAAATCGGGCCTGCAGTGTTAATGTAATGGCCCCTTCCCCACATCTTACCCCCCTAACACCCATCTTTAAACTTCATTTTGATCTCACACCTGTAAAGTTCCGTGACTTCATCTTCATGAAGTCTAATGAACACGTGGCAAAGTACTCCAAACCTCCTCTGTGGTTGTTTTTTTGCCTTGACGGCTCACAAGCTGAACACAACAGCAAACAGTGCAGTGTTCTCTGAGGATCCTGTCCCTAAAGAGAGCCCCTGTTGAGCTTTCCCTCCTTTCCACCGTTGCTCCATCATGAAAGTACAGTATTGTTTCATTCAGGCTGTGTTAGTGCAGAAGTCAACCTGAGAGCGATCTCTCTGACAGGGTGGAGCTGAGACAAGCTCTCCTCCCCGTGTGGGTTCAGCCTCAGAACGTGATCCACTCTGGTAAATATCGTATTGATCGAGATGTTCTGGTCAGGCCTCATGGTAGCGCTCTAACAACGAGGCAACATGTCTCTGTTGGTTCAGCTTTCTTGGTGAGGAAGTGTTTCCCTCCATTCAGAATACGTTTGCAGCATTCACTGCTCTCCAGCGCTCCAGTCTGATGTCTGCATTTGCAGTGTTTTCCTCCAGTGTGTGTCTTCCCACCGTCCCATGTTTCACCCCTGTCGAGCAACACACTGTCTACATACGATCCTGTAGAATGGAGGAATGCTACGTGTGTGAGATGTTTGAAGCCTGTGTTTGTGTTTCTTGCTGTGCCTCCAGGAGGAGAGCTCCTACACCAACGGCAAGGCCACCCATAAGATCTCTGTGATCCCCAGGGTCAACCTGACAGTCACCTGCAGCGTCAGCAACAAGCTGGGAGAAGATGTCATGACCATCAATGTTTCCTCCGGTAAGGTAACGCGTGTCGACAGTTTGGGTAGTTGGCTTTACTCAGTGATGCTTCTATGTAGTGGAACACTGACGTCATACACCATTGAAGAGACAAATCATGTATTTTCACATGCTTCGCTGTGGTACTGCCTTTTGTTGTTTTGATTTAATGCAATGGGCTAATCCGGCTAATTAGGCAGCATTACTTGGAAATAGAGAGAGATACGTTGGTCAAATATAAAGTAAAGCTTCACTCTCTGATGTACAGCATGAGATCACAGAAATGTGCCAGCTCTCCTCAGCCAGTCATCTGGTTGACATTCACATTTTCTGCAGCTGTGCACAGTAGGAAACAAAGCTGCTGGTGACTCGATGGTTGTGTTGCTGCCAGTGTGACTTTTATTAATGACTGCTTTTTTATAACACTGCAATAAAGCGTTGCATGAAACAGGACAACATCTGAACAAGCCACAGCCTCTCATGTGAGAGCTCTCTTATCTTCATCTTCAATCTAAACCATAAGAATAAAGTTCATGTGAGCGCTTTTATAAATATATAACATAGATATATAAGATATCTATGGATCGGATTGGAAGTATAGAATTTTTGTACAACTGGCAAGAAAGCATGAGGTTTAAGAACAACGTTGTGAGAAACAGAAAGTGAACTAGTACTATCTGGATATTAGACATATGAGGTATGAAAGTTATTGACACATAGAACCTCCTGTCTAACCCAAGACTCAGTCCATCTCTGGTGGAACACGCCAGCAGTAGAAGCGATGAACTGTGGTCAGCAGCATTCTGCTCCCATCAGAGCAGCACTACGATGCTGTCAACATAGCTAGAGTATTCATTTCTGTGTTCATCACACGACTACATGAAGAAAGGAACATGTTTGAAGTCTTGTAATACTGGGATTCCACGTTGGCATGACAACATGTAAATGTACTTAGACTACATCATACTCGTATCCAATGGATACCTTAGCCCAAATGAGTCCATTTACTTTTTGTCATTATAAAGTAGACCAAAGAAATCCCATCAGGGAGCATTGAGGATGGATGGATGGTTCCATGGTGGTGGGGGGGGGGGGGATGCAGGAGACACTGGTACAGAATATGTTTTCTCCTTTCTTTGAGATCACTTGTTCTATTTTCTGCAATTCATATCAATATGATGAATATGAAATATAATATTATCAACATGAGTTATTTGCTGAGTGTTAGGGTTAGGGCAGCCCTTACGTGGAGCATTTAAATGATGGTCACACAGAAGCCTTACCCTGGGTACTGGAATACAAGAAAAGGCTAAATGCTGCGGCGCGATCATCTCATGCATTCATTCTGTGCTTATTGCTGTGTATGCTCCTTCTCTCTCTGTCTGTCTGTGGTAATGCTCTTTCTCTTGTCTCTCCTCCTTCTCTCTCTCTGTCTGTGGTAATGCTCTTTCTCTTGTCTCTCCTCCTCTCTCTCTGTCTGTGGTAATGCTCTTTCTCTTGTCTCTCCTCCTCTCTCTGTCTGTGGTAATGCTCTTTCTCTTGTCTCTCCTCCTCTCTCTCTGTCTGTGGTAATGCTCTTTCTCTTGTCTCCCCTCCTTCTCTCTCTCTGTCTGTGGTAATGCTCTTTCTCTTGTCTCTCCTTCTCTCTGTCTGTCTGTGGTAATGCTCTTTCTCTTGTCTCTCCTCCTCTCTGTCTGTCTGTGGTAATGCTCTTTATCTTGTCTCTCCTCCTCTCTGTCTGTCTGTGGTAATGCTCTTTCTCTTGTCTCTCCTCCTCTCTGTCCGTCTGTGGTAATGCTCTTTCTCTTGTCTCTCCTCCTCTCTGTCTGTCTGTGGTAATGCTCTTTATCTTGTCTCTCCTCCTCTCTGTCTGTCTGTGGTAATGCTCTTTCTCTTGTCTCTCCTCCTCTCTGTCCGTCTGTGGTAATGCTCTTTCTCTTGTCTCTCCTCCTCTCTGTCTGTCTGTGGTAATGCTCTTTCTCTTGTCTCTCCTCCTCTCTCTCTCTGTCTGTGGTAATGCTCTTTCTCTTGTTGCGCCTCCTTCTCTCTGTCTGTCTGTGGTAATGCTCTTTCTCTTGTTGCGCCTCCTTCTCTCTGTCTGTCTGTGGTAATGCTCTTTCTCTTGTCTCTCCTCCTCCTCTCTGTCTGTCTGTGGTAATGCTCTTTCTCTTGTTGCGCCTCCTTCTCTCTGTCTGTCTGTGGTAATGCTCTTTCTCTTGTCTCTCCTCCTCCTCTCTGTCTGTCTGTGGTAATGCTCTTTCTCTTGTCTCTCCTCCTCTCTCTGTCTGTCTGTGGTAATGCTCTTTCTCTTGTCTCTCCTCCTCTCTCTCTCTGTCTGTGGTAATGCTCTTTCTCTTGTCTCTCCTCCTCTCTCTGTCTGTCTGTGGTAATGCTCTTTCTCTTGTCTCTCCTCCTCTCTGTCTGTCTGTGGTGATGCTCTTTCTCTTGTCTCTCCTCCTCTCTGTCTGTCTGTGGTAATGCTCTTTCTCTTGTTGCGCCTCCTTCTCTCTGTCTGCTGTGGTAATGCTCTTTCTCTTGTTGCGCCTCCTTCTCTCTGTCTGCTGTGGTAATGCTCTTTCTCTTGTCTCTCCTCCTTCTCTCTGTCTATCTGTGGTAATGCTCTTTCTCTTGTTGCGCCTCCTCCTCTCTGTCTGTCTGGTAATGCTCTTTCTCTTGTCTCTCCTTCTCTCTCTGTCTGTCTGTGGTAATGCTCTTTCTCTTGTCTCTCCTCCTTCTCTCTGTCTGTCTGTGGTAATGCTCTTTCTCTTGTTGCGCCTCCTCCTCTCTGTCTGTCTGTGGTAATGCTCTTTCTCTTGTTGCGCCTCCTCCTCTCTGTCTGTCTGTGGTAATGCTCTTTCTCTTGTTGCGCCTCCTTCTCTCTGTCTGTCTGTGGTAATGCTCTTTCTCTTGTCTCTCCTTCTCTCTGTCTGTCTGTGGTAATGCTCTTTCTCTTGTCTCTCCTTCTCTCTCTGTCTGTCTGTGGTAATGCTCTTTCTCTTGTCTCTCCTCCTTCTCTCTGTCTGTCTGTGGTAATGGTCTTTCTCTTGTCTCTCCTCCTTCTCTCTGTCTGTCTGTGGTAATGCTCTTTCTCTTGTTGCGCCTCCTCCTCTCTGTCTGCTGTGGTAATGCTCTTTCTCTTGTCTCTCCTCCTTCTCTCTCTCTGTCTGTGGTAATGCTCTTTCTCTTGTCTGTCCTCCTTCTCTCTGTCTGTGGTAATGCTCTTTCTCTTGTCTCTCCTTCTCTCTCTCTGTCTGTGGTAATGCTCTTTCTCTTGTTGCGCCTCCTCCTCTCTGTCTGTCTGTGGTAATGCTCTTTCTCTTGTCTCTCCTCCTTCTCTCTCTCTGTCTGTGGTAATGCTCTTTCTCTTGTTGCGCCTCCTCCTCTCTGTCTGCTGTGGTAATGCTCTTTCTCTTGTCTCTCCTCCTTCTCTCTCTCTGCCTGTGGTAATGCTCTTTCTCTTGTCTCTCCTCCTCTCTGTCTGTCTGTGGGCATGCTCTTTCTCTTGTTGCGCCTCCTTCTCTCTGTCTGTCTGTGGTAATGCTCTTTCTCTTGTCTCTCCTCCTTCTCTCTGTCTGTCTGTGGTAATGCTCTTTCTCTTGTCTCTCCTTCTCTCTGTCTGTCTGTGGTAATGCTCTTTCTCTTGTCTCTCCTTCTCTCTCTGTCTGTCTGTGGTAATGCTCTTTCTCTTGTCTCTCCTCCTTCTCTCTGTCTGTCTGTGGTAATGCTCTTTCTCTTGTTGCGCCTCCTCCTCTCTGTCTGCTGTGGTAATGCTCTTTCTCTTGTCTCTCCTCCTTCTCTCTCTCTGTCTGTGGTAATGCTCTTTCTCTTGTCTCTCCTTCTCTCTGTCTGTCTGTGGTAATGCTCTTTCTCTTGTTGCGCCTCCTCCTCTCTCTGTCTGTGGTAATGCTCTTTCTCTTGTTGCGCCTCCTTCTCTCTGTCTGTGGTAATGCAATTTCTCTTGTCTCTCCTTCTCTCTGTCTGTCTGTGGTAATGCAATTTCTCTTGTCTCTCCTCCTTCTCTCTGTCTGTCTGTGGTAATGCTCTTTCTCTTGTCTCTCCTCCTTCTCTCTGTCTGTCTGTGGTAATGCTCTTTCTCTTGTCTCTCCTCCTTCGCTCTGTCTGTCTGTGGTAATGCTCTTTCTCTTGTCTCTCCTCCTTCTCTCTCTCTGTCTGTGGTAATGCTCTTTCACTTGTTGCGCCTCCTTCTCTCTCCTCCTCTCTGTCTGTGGTAATGCTCTTTCTCTTGTCTCTCCTCCTTCTCTCTGTCTGTCTGTGGTAATGCTCTTTCTCTTGTTGCACCTCCTCCTCTCTGTCTGTCTGTCTGTGGTAATGCTCTTTCTCTTGTCTCTCCTTCTCTCTCTCTGTCTGTGGTAATGCTCTTTCTCTTGTCTCTCCTCCTTCTCGCTCTCTGTCTGTGGCAATGCTCTTTCTCTTGTTGCGCCTCCTTCTCGCTCTGTCTGTGGTAATGCTCTTTCTCTTGTCTCTCCTTCTCTCTGTCTGTCTGTGGTGATGCTCTTTCTCTTGTCCCTCCTCCTCTCTGTCTGTCTGTGGTAATGCTCTTTCTCTTGTCTCTCCTCCTCTCTCTCTGTCTGTGGTAATGCTCTTTCTCTTGTTGCGCCTCCTTCTCTCTGTCTGTCTGTGGTAATGCTCTTTCTCTTGTCTCTCCTTCCCTCTGTCTGTCTGTGGTAATGCTCTTTCTCTTGTCTCTCCTCCTTCTCTCTCTCTGTCTGTGGTAATGCTCTTTCTCTTGTTGCGCCTCCTTCTCTCTGTCTGTCTGTGGTAATGCTCTTTCTCTTGTTGCGCCTCCTCCTCTCTATCTGTCTGTGGTAATGCTCTTTCTCTTGTTGCACCTCCTTCTCTCTGTCTGTCTGTGGTAATGCTCTTTCTCTTGTCTCTCCTCCTTCTCTCTCTCTGTGGTAATGCTCTTTCTCTTGTCTCTCCTCCTTCTCTCTCTGTCTGTCTGTGGTAATGCTATTTCTCTTGTCTCTCCTCCTTCTCTCTGTCTGTCTGTGGTAATGCTCTTTCTCTTGTCTCTCCTCCTTCTCTCTCTCTGTCTGTGGTAATGCTCTTTCTCTTGTTGCGCCTCCTTCTCTCTGTCTGTCTGTGGTAATGCTCTTTCTCTTGTCTCTCCTCCTCTCTCTCTGTCTGTGGTAATGCTCTTTCTCTTGTCTCTCCTCCTCTCTCTCTGTCTGTGGTAATGCTCTTTCTCTTGTTGCGCCTCCTTCTCTCTGTCTGTCTGTGGTAATGCTCTTTCTCTTGTCTCTCCTTCCCTCTGTCTGTCTGTGGTAATGCTCTTTCTCTTGTCTCTCCTCCTTCTCTCTCTCTGTCTGTGGTAATGCTCTTTCTCTTGTTGCGCCTCCTTCTCTCTGTCTGTCTGTGGTAATGCTCTTTCTCTTGTTGCGCCTCCTCCTCTCTGTCTGTCTGTGGTAATGCTCTTTCTCTTGGTGCACCTCCTTCTCTCTGTCTGTCTGCTGTGGTAATGCTCTTTCTCTTGTTGCGCCTCCTTCTCTCTCCTCCTCTCTGTCTGTGGTAATGCTCTTTCTCTTGTCTCTCCTTCTCTCTCTGTCTGTCTGTGGTAATGCTCTTTCTCTTGTTGCGCCTCCTCCTCTCTCTGTCTGTGGTAATGCTCTTTCTCTTGTTGCGCCTCCTTCTCTCTGTCTGTGGTAATGCTCTTTCTCTTGTCTCTCCTTCTCTCTGTCTGTCTGTGGTAATGCTCTTTCTTTTGTCTCTCCTCCTTCTCTCTGTCTGTCTGTGGTAATGCTCTTTCTTTTGTCTCTCCTCCTCCTCTCTCTGTCTGTGGTAATGCTCTTTCTCTTGTTGCGCCTCCTTCTCTCTGTCTGTGGTAATGCTCTTTCTCTTGTCTCTCCTTCTCTCTGTCTGTCTGTGGTAATGCTCTTTCTTTTGTCTCTCCTCCTCCTCTCTCTGTCTGTGGTAATGCTCTTTCTCTTGTTGCGCCTCCTTCTCTCTGTCTGTGGTAATGCTCTTTCTCTTGTCTCTCCTTCTCTCTGTCTGTCTGTGGTAATGCTCTTTCTTTTGTCTCTCCTCCTCCTCTCTCTGTCTGTGGTAATGCTCTTTCTCTTGTTGCGCCTCCTTCTCTCTGTCTGTGGTAATGCTCTTTCTCTTGTCTCTCCTTCTCTCTGTCTGTCTGTGGTAATGCTCTTTCTTTTGTCTCTCCTCCTTCTCTCTGTCTGTCTGTGGTAATGCTCTTTCTCTTGTCTCTCCTTCTCTCTGTCTGTCTGTGGTAATGCTCTTTATCTTGTCTCTCCTCCTTCTCTCTGTCTGTCTGTGGTAATGCTCTTTCTCTTGTCTCTCCTCCTTCTCTCTCTCTGTCTGTGGTAATGCTCTTTCTCTTGTTGCGCCTCCTTCTCTCTCCTCCTCTCTGTCTGTGGTAATGCTCTTTCTCTTGTCTCTCCTTCCCTCTGTCTGTCTGTGGTAATGCACTTTCTCTTGTCTCTCCTCCTTCTCTCTGTCTGTCTGTGGTAATGCTCTTTCTCTTGTCTCTCCTCCTTCGCTCTCTCTGTCTGTGGTAATGCTCTTTCTCTTGTCTCTCCTCATTCTCTCTGTCTGTCTGTGGTAATGCTCTTTCTCTTGTCTCTCCTCCTTCTCTCTGTCTGTCTGTGGTAATGCTCTTTCTCTTGTCTCTCCTCCTCTCTCTGTCTGTGGTAATGCTCTTTCTCTTGTCTCCCCTCCTTCTCTCTCTCTGTCTGTGGTAATGCTCTTTCTCTTGTCTCTCCTCCTCTCTGTCTGTCTGTGGTAATGCTCTTTCTCTTGTCTCTCCTCTCTCTCTGTCTGTGGTAATGCTCTTTCTCTTGTCTCTCCTCCTTCTCTCTCTCTGTCTGTGGTAATGCTCTTTCTCTTGTCTCTCCTCCTTCTCTCTCTCTGTCTGTGGTAATGCTCTTTCTCTTGTTGCGCCTCCTCCTCTCTGTCTGCTGTGGTAATGCTCTTTCTCTTGTCTCTCCTCCTTCTCTCTGTCTGTCTGTGGTAATGCTCTTTCTCTTGTCTCTCCTCCTTCTCTCTCTCTGTCTGTGGTAATGCTCTTTCTCTTGTCTCTCCTCCTTCTCTCTGTCTGTCTGTGGTAATGCTCTTTCTCTTGTCTCTCCTCCTTCTCTCTGTCTGTCTGTGGTAATGCTCTTTCTCTTGTCTCTCCTCCTTCTCTCTCTGTCTGTGGTAATGCTCTTTCTCTTGTCTCTCCTCCTTCTCTCTGTCTGTCTGTGGTAATGCTCTTTCTCTTGTTGCGCCTCCTCCTCTCTCTGTCTGTGGTGATGCTCTTTCTCTTGTTGGACCTCCTCCTCTCTGTCTGTCTGTCTGTGGTAATGCTCTTTCTCTTGTCTCTCCTTCTCTCTGTCTGTCTGTGGGCATGCTCTTTCTCTTGTCTCTCCTCCTTCTCTCTCTCTGTCTGTGGTAATGCTCTTTCTCTTGTCTCTCCTCCTTCTCTCTCTCTGTCTGTGGTAATGCTCTTTCTCTTGTTGCGCCTCCTCCTCTCTGTCTGTCTGTGGTAATGCTCTTTCTCTTGGTGCACCTCCTTCTCTCTGTCTGTCTGCTGTGGTAATGCTCTTTCTCTTGTTGCGCCTCCTCCTCTCTGTCTGTCTGTGGTAATGCTCTTTCTCTTGTTGCACCTCCTTCTCTCTGTCTGTCTGTGGTAATGCTCTTTCTCTTGTCTCTCCTCTCTGTCTGTCTGCTGTGGTAATGCGCTTTCTCTTGTCTCTCCTCCTTCTCTCTCTCTGTCTGTGGTAATGCTCTTTCTCTTGTCTCCTCCTTCTCTCTCTCTGTCTGTGGTAATGCTCTTTCTCTTGTCTCTCCTCCTTCTCTCTCTCTGTCTGTGGTAATGCTCTTTCTCTTGTCTCTCCTCCTCTCTGTCTGTCTGTGGTAATGCTCTTTCTCTTGTCTCTCCTCCTTCTCTCTCTCTGTCTGTGGCAATGCTCTTTCTCTTGTCTCTCCTTCTCTCTGTCTGTCTGTGGTGATGCTCTTTCTCTTGTCTCTCCTCCTCCTCTCTGTCTGTCTGTGGTAATGCTCTTTCTCTTGTCTCTCCTTCTCTCTCTCTGTCTGTGGAAATGCGCTTTCTCTTGTCTCTCCTTCTCTCTCTGTCTGTCTGTGGTAATGCTCTTTCTCTTGTTGCGCCTCCTCCTCTCTCTGTCTGTGGTAATGCTCTTTCTCTTGTTGCGCCTCCTTCTCTCTGTCTGTGGTAATGCTCTTTCTCTTGTCTCTCCTTCTCTCTGTCTGTCTGTGGTAATGCTCTTTCTTTTGTCTCTCCTCCTTCTCTCTGTCTGTCTGTGGTAATGCTCTTTCTCTTGTCTCTCCTTCTCTCTGTCTGTCTGTGGTAATGCTCTTTCTCTTGTCTCTCCTCCTTCTCTCTGTCTGTCTGTGGTAATGCTCTTTATCTTGTCTCTCCTCCTTCTCTCTGTCTGTCTGTGGTAATGCTCTTTCTCTTGTCTCTCCTCCTTCTCTCTCTCTGTCTGTGGTAATGCTCTTTCTCTTGTTGCGCCTCCTTCTCTCTCATCCTCTCTGTCTGTGGTAATGCTCTTTCTCTTGTCTCTCCTTCCCTCTGTCTGTCTGTGGTAATGCACTTTCTCTTGTCTCTCCTCCTTCTCTCTGTCTGTCTGTGGTAATGCTCTTTCTCTTGTCTCTCCTCCTCTCTCTGTCTGTGGTAATGCTCTTTCTCTTGTCTCCCCTCCTTCTCTCTCTCTGTCTGTGGTAATGCTCTTTCTCTTGTCTCTCCTCCTCTCTGTCTGTCTGTGGTAATGCTCTTTCTCTTGTCTCTCCTCTCTCTCTGTCTGTGGTAATGCTCTTTCTCTTGTCTCTCCTCCTTCTCTCTCTCTGTCTGTGGTAATGCTCTTTCTCTTGTCTCTCCTCCTTCTCTCTCTCTGTCTGTGGTAATGCTCTTTCTCTTGTTGCGCCTCCTCCTCTCTGTCTGCTGTGGTAATGCTCTTTCTCTTGTCTCTCCTCCTTCTCTCTGTCAGTCTGTGGTAATGCTCTTTCTCTTGTCTCTCCTCCTTCTCTCTGTCTGTCTGTGGTAATGCTCTTTCTCTTGTCTCTCCTCCTTCTCTCTGTCTGTCTGTGGTAATGCTCTTTCTCTTGTCTCTCCTCCTTCTCTCTCTGTCTGTGGTAATGCTCTTTCTCTTGTCTCTCCTCCTCTCTCTCTGTCTGTGGTAATGCGCTTTCTCTTGTCTCTCCTCCTTCTCTCTGTCTGTCTGTGGTAATGCTCTTTCTCTTGTTGCACCTCCTCCTCTCTGTCTGTCTGTCTGTGGTAATGCTCTTTCTCTTCTCTCTCCTCCTTCTCTCTGTCTGTCTGTGGTAATGCTCTTTCTCTTGTTGGACCTCCTCCTCTCTGTCTGTCTGTCTGTGGTAATGCTCTTTCTCTTGTCTCTCCTTCTCTCTCTCTGTCTGTGGTAATGCTCTTTCTCTTGTCTCTCCTCCTTCTCGCTCTCTGTCTGTGGCAATGCTCTTTCTCTTGTTGCGCCTCCTTCTCTCTCTGTCTGTGGTAATGCTCTTTCTCTTGTTGCGCCTCCTTCTCTCTCTGTCTGTGGTAATGCTCTTTCTCTTGTCTCTCATTCTCTCTGTCTGTCTGTGGTGATGCTCTTTCTCTTGTCCCTCCTCCTCTCTGTCTGTCTGTGGTAATGCTCTTTCTCTTGTCTCTCCTCCTTCTCTCTCTCTGTCTGTGGTAATGCTCTTTCTCTTGTCTCTCCTTCTCTCTGTCTGTCTGTGGTGATGCTCTTTCTCTTGTCTCTCCTCCTCCTCTCTCTCTGTCTGTGGTAATGCTCTTTCTCTTGTTGCGCCTCCTTCTCTCTGTCTGTCTGTGTTAATGCTCTTTCTCTTGTTGCGCCTCCTCCTCTCTGTCTGTCTGTGGTAATGCTCTTTCTCTTGTTGCGCCTCCTTCTCTGTCTGTCTGTGGTAATGCTCTTTCTCTTGTCTCTCCTCCTTCTCTCTGTCTGTCTGTGGTAATGCTCTTTCTCTTGTCTCTCCTCCTTCTCTCTCTCTGTCTGTGGTAATGCTCTTTCTCTTGTTGCGCCTCCTTCTCTCTGTCTGTCTGTGGTAATGCTCTTTCTCTTGTCTCTCCTCCTTCTCTCTGTCTGTCTGTGGTAATGCTCTTTCTCTTGTCTCTCCTCCTTCGCTCTCTCTGTCTGTGGTAATGCTCTTTCTCTTGTCTCTCCTCCTTCTCTCTCTCTGTCTGTGGTAATGCTCTTTCTCTTGTCTCTCCTCCTTCTCTCTCTCTGACTGTGGTAATGCTCTTTCTCTTGTTGCGCCTCCTCCTCTCTGTCTGCTGTGGTAATGCTCTTTCTCTTGTCTCTCCTCCTTCTCTCTCTCTCTGTCTGTGGTAATGCTCTTTCTCTTGTTGCGCCTCCTCCTCTCTGTCTGCTGTGGTCATGCTCTTTCTCTTGTCTCTCCTCCTTCTCTCTGTCTGTCTGTGGTAATGCTCTTTCTCTTGTCTCTCCTCCTTCTCTCTCTCTGTCTGTGGTAATGCTCTTTCTCTTGTCTCTCCTCCTCTCTGTCTGTCTGTGGTAATGCTCTTTCTCTTGTCTCTCCTCCTTCTCTCTCTCTGTCTGTGGTAATGCTCTTTCTCTTGTTGCGCCTCCTTCTCTCTGTCTGTCTGTGGTAATGCTCTTTCTCTTGTCTCTCCTCCTTCTCTCTGTCTGTCTGTGGTAATGCTCTTTCTCTTGTCTCTCCTCCTTCGCTCTCTCTGTCTGTGGTAATGCTCTTTCTCTTGTCTCTCCTCCTTCTCTCTCTCTGTCTGTGGTAATGCTCTTTCTCTTGTCTCTCCTCCTCTCTGTCTGTCTGTGGTAATGCTCTTTCTCTTGTCTCTCCTTCGCTCTCTCTGTCTGTGGTAATGCTCTTTCTCCTGTCTCTCCTCCTTCTCTCTCTCTGTCTGTGGTAATGCTCTTTCTCTTGTTGCGCCTCCTCCTCTCTGTCTGCTGTGGTAATGCTCTTTCTCTTGTCTCTCCTCCTTCTCTCTGTCTGTCTGTGGTAATGCTCTTTCTCTTGCCTCTCCTCCTCTCTCTGTCTATGGTAATGCTCTTTCTCTTGTCTCTCCTCCTTCTCTCTGTCTGTCTGTGGTAATGCTCTTTCTCTTGTCTCTCCTCCTTCTCTCTGTCTGTCTGTGGTAATGCTCTTTCTCTTGTCTCTCCTCCTTCTCTCTCTGTCTGTGGTAATGCTCTTTCTCTTGTCTCTCCTCCTCTCTCTCTGTCTGTGGTAATGCTCTTTCTCTTGTCTCTCCTCCTTCTCTCTCTCTGTCTGTGGTAATGCTCTTTCTCTTGTTGCGCCTCCTCCTCTCTGTCTGCTGTGGTAATGGTCTTTCTCTTGTCTCTCCTCCTTCTCTCTGTCTGTCTGTGGTAATGCTCTTTCTCTTGTCTCTCCTCCTTCTCTCTCTCTGTCTGTGGTAATGCTCTTTCTCTTGTCTCTCCTCCTCCTCTCTGTCTGTCTATGGTAATGCTCTTTCTCTTGTCTCTCCTCCTCCTCTCTGTCTGTCTATGGTAATGCTCTTTCTCTTGTCTCTCCTCCTCCTCTCTGTCTGTCTATGGTAATGCTCTTTCTCTTGTCTCTCCTCCTTCTCTCTGTCTGTCTGTGGTAATGCTCTTTCTCTTGTCTCTCCTCCTTCTCTCTGTCTGTCTGTGGTAATGCTCTTTCTCTTGTCTCTCCTCCTTCTCTCTCTGTCTGTGGTAATGCTCTTTCTCTTGTCTCTCCTCCTCTCTCTCTGTCTGTGGTAATGCTCTTTCTCTTGTCTCTCCTCCTTCTCTCTCTCTGTCTGTGGTAATGCTCTTTCTCTTGTCTCTCCTCCTTCTCTCTGTCTGTCTGTGGTAATGCTCTTTCTCTTGTTGCGCCTCCTTCTCACTGTCTGTCTGTGGTAATGATCTTTCTCTTGTCTCTCCTTCTCTCTCTGTCTGTCTGTGGTAATGCTCTTTCTCTTGTCTCTCCTCCTTCTCTCTGTCTGTGGTAATGCTCTTTCTCTTGTCTCTCCTCCTTCTCTCTGTCTGTCTGTGGTAATGCTCTTTCTCTTGTTGCGCCTCCTTCTCACTGTCTGTCTGTGGTAATGCTCTTTCTCTTGTCTCTCCTCCTTCTCACTGTCTGTCTGTGGTAATGCTCTTTCTCTTGTCTCTCCTTCTCTCTCTGTCTGTCTGTGGTAATGCTCTCTCTTGTCTCTCCTTCTCTCTCTGTCTGTCTGTGGTAATGCTCTTTCTCTTGTCTCTCCTTCTCTCTGTCTGTCTGTGGTAATGCTCTTTCTCTTGTCTCTCCTTCTCTCTGTCTGTCTGTGGTAATGCTCTTTCTCTTGTCTCTCCTTCTCTCTCTCTGTCTGTGGTAATGCTCTTTCTCTTGTCTCTCCTTCTCTCTCTCTGTCTGTGGTAATGCTCTTTCTCTTGTCTCTCCTTCGCTCTCTCTGTCTGTGGTAATGCTCTTTCTCTTGTCTCTCCTCCTTCGCTCTCTCTGTCTGTGGTAATGCTCTTTCTCTTGTATCTCCTTCACCGTCTTCGGGGTGCTAAACCTTCTCGTCTTGTCTCCCTGCAGTTTCGAGCCTCTGCCTGGAATATGAGTGTATTGATGCTTTCGTCTTTCCAACTTCCAGTTTGCTTGTTGAAAGGCGCTCTTAGAGAATAACTGTGCAGGCCTTACTCATGTTTGATCAGTGCACAATTTAGTTTGGTTGTTTTATTTGCCTTTTATTTTCATGAGTTCTAATTGATTTATGTTTGATTTCAGTTTTTAAGGAGGAAAAGAAGGAAGAAGGTAAGATTTTCAGTTATTTTGCCCTTTCTAGACGTCTCTGTTTAACAAGAAATATCAGGCTGTCTCTTGATCAAACCTACTATCATGGCAAAGTTCACCAAACTCTTCTCCAACACTCATCTCTCTCGCTTCATGTATAAACTGAGCTCATTCATTCTTCACATGTGCCCTCGCCTCAGCTTTCCCATCTTCATTATTCTGCTGCAAACGGGACAACGTCTGCAGAGGACAAGCATATAAAGAGCGTCTGATGATTAAAGGACTGTGCATAGTTGTGTTAAATGACGGCCTATCAATGTGCCACTGAACTACATACACATGGATAATATTCAGTCAAAGCATTTAGTATTTAAAGTACATTATATGGTCTTCTGGTAATAAAACATCTGTACATGGCTGCTGTAGATACATATGCTTCATTTGAAAGTGTTAGATGAGTAATCGTGTTCTCCAGTGATCGGTATCGCCTTTTCATTCCAGTCAACAGAAAGTCTGTATATCTTAATGATACTGTGACTACATAGAAAGTATGCACAACAGTGACTGGTCCACATGACACATTGATAGCACAGCTCACACTGATGAAGCGCTCCTGTTCTATAAAGGAAGACACCACCTCCTCCATCATATCCAACATGTCATCATGTGCTGCTCATGGTTCCCAGAATGTAAACAGAACTTTACTCTGTGTGGGTTCATGTTGCTATAGTAACAATAAGAAGACGTCTATAAACACAAGACGAAGCAGTGAAGTGTCACGTTGTTGCTTCAGCATAAAGTAGAGGACAGCTCTATGAAATGGTGCTGAAGCTGTGCTGCTGTCTGTTTTCAGGCTCTCCGGAGGAGTCTGAGGACCAGGCTAAGCTCATAGTGGGAGTGTTGGCAGGGCTCCTCATAGCTGCTGCCTTGCTGGGACTCATCTACTGGCTCTACATGAAGAATGCAAGGTATAGAAACACACAGTGGAACATGTGAAAAACCTGAAAGTGTTCTCTGGTCGGTGAATTTAGAATAATAATCATAAGGAAGGTGGCCACGGTTTACAGCCACAGTCTCACAGTAGATTGAACAAAGACGCCCTCAGGGATCACATTATGTGGAAGAAGTGATCACGTAGCAGAGGAGGAGAAGTAAGCATGTGATGGGTGGATGCTGAAGAGAGTGTGCACCCTGCTGTCTGGAGCAGGGTGACAAGGTTATTCTGTAGCATAGTGCTTCACGCATTTGTAATTCTGTTTCCAACACAGACAAGGAAGCTGGAAAACTGGTGAGGAGGTGGGAACATCTGAGGAGAGCAAGAAACTGGAGGAGAATAATCACACTGTTTAAAGGCACTCAGGCTGCGCTACATGGATGACAGGTAAGACACTCTGTACATACACTCGCAAAAGTTCTCAAGTTACATTTCAGTTCAGCTTTCATTTGAATGTTGATGTACATGTACATCTCTATATCTCAAGTATAATTTCAGTTCAGTACAACATGCGTCTTATATTTGTAGGTTTCTGTAGGTTTGGTCCTCATTCCTCTCAGTACTCACTTCCACTTCATCAATATATAGTCAGCCCAACATCTGTACAATCCTCTGTCCTCTGTCCTCTGATTGTTCAATACTTTTGTTGATGACCGCTAATTAATTAGCATGCTAACACTAAGTTGATGAACATAGTAAAGGCAAGGCAAGTTTATTTATAGCACATTCCAACAACAAGGTAATTCAAAGTGCTTCACATAAAACCATTAAAAGCATCAACACATAAGGCAAAAGAAAAGGAGATTTAAAAACCATTAAAAACATTCATTGAAACACTAAAAAGCAGTGTAAGTAATAACATACAGTAGTAAAATGCAGAAATGTATTAATATCCTTGAATCTGGTTGAATTAAAGGCAGCAAACAGTCTTGATGTAAATGAGCTGAGGGTCTCAGCAGAACTGCAGCTTTCTGGGACTTTGTTCCAGATATGTGGAGCAGAACAACTGAACGCTGCTTCTCCATGTTTAGTTCTGACTCTGGGAACAGAAAGTAGACCGGTCCCAGACGACCTAAGGGGTTGGGATGGTTCATAAGGTAGCAGCAGATCAGAGATGTATTTTGGCCCTAAACCATTCAGTGCTTGGTAAACCAACATCAGGATTTTAAAGTCAATTCTTTGTTGGACAGGAAGCCAGTGCAAAGACCTCAGAACTGGAGTGATGTGATCCACCCTCCTGGTCTTAGTGAGGACTCGAGCTGCAGCGTTCTGACAGACTTTTTACAGAGACCTGTCAACACACCGTTACAGTAGTCCAGTCTGCTGAAGATAAATGCGTGGACAAGTTTTACCTGTTGAGACATAAATCCTCTAATCCTTGATATATTCTTCAGGTGATAGGAGGCTGATCTTGTGATTGTCTTGTGTTAGATCCTGGGGTACTTCTGGCCCGATACGGAGATACTTACTGACTCAGCTCTCTATTAAAAGATTGTCGAGCTGGTGTTCTTGCGAGGGAACTCGCCTGGCTCCGCTAACTGCCGTTACTCCCGACGTCTACCCTGCTTCCTCCGGTCTGAGCGCGCTCGGCCGAGAGACCAGTCCTGGCCCCGGCGCTCCCACCAGTCGCGTCGGTTATGGCAGCTTCCCTCTTATGGATCCGTGCTCTTGGTAAATGCCAGGTTAGGTTTTAACGGCTAGGATCACTTCTTTCTAAAACCGTAAGGGATTGTTAAGTGGATTCGGTCTCTAGGATAACCTTACAGAACTCAGTTGTTAGACATACAATGGCTTTAACTTTTTACTGCCACGAGGAACTTTTTACTACTTGCACAAATAAATACACTTGAGAATTTTACTTTAAATGCAGATTAGATATTTATTGCAGGTTATATTTAGTTAGTTTGCAAGGGTTAAGCTACAGCTCACATAAAACGTTACTACACTTGATTCGTTACTTTAATTTTCTTCTTCGATTATACTCATTAGTTTTAGATGCCGAGATGGCTCGGTTGGAGCTGGATTTTCAATGGTGCGATGAAAAGGTTCTTTTGGAGTTGTTCGGAGCGAAGGTCCGGCCGGACCCTCGGACTCCTCCTGCTCTGCAGCAGAGTCCGTTCAACAGTCCTCAAAACTCAGTACAAAGTCTTTCTAGGGCTGCTGCGTCTTCTCCGTTGTCCAGTTGTTAAAGGTCGAGCAGTGGGGAGAGGAAAACCTCCGTCTTTAAATCTTATTGTCCACGAACAGTGGCCTTCTTTCCGTGAACAGAGACGAAGTCCTCAATACATCAGTTGCGATCGTCCGTATCTCCTCCTCAGCGCACTTGGACGGCGCTCGTGTAGAAATCCCAGTTTGCAGTTTGCAAGCATCTCCTTTTATTCATAATTTGGGCTGTCTGTTCTGCCCCCTCCTCTCCAACACATGATCTCATTCCCCCACCCACTTGTGGGCGTTTGGTCCTGGACATGTCCAGGCAAGTCCAGACAAGTTCAGACTCATCCTATATTATGCCTCTATGACTCATCTCTTGCAACAGTCTTTTCCTAACCACACCCAATAACATCTGTTCCTAACTTCACTCTTTTTGCTAACTCATCCTGACAAAACACTTTTCCTACATCTCGGCTCTGGTCACACAGAACATTTGTTAATTCACTCTATGCATTAAACATTCGTTACATATTGATTAAACATTTTGTTATATAATGATCATAAACCTTATATTTTGATTACACTTTAACTATTGATTTTTGAGTATATACTTTGTGCTTTTATATCCTGACTTTTCCTTGAATGTGCAAGCATGTATTCGAGGCAGCTCTGTGGGCTCAACTCTTCTTGACACTTGATATGGCTGTTCAGGTTGAGGTCTGAATCCATAACTACACCTAGATTTCTGGCTTGTTTGTGGTTTTTAACATCAGTGATTGAAGCTGAGCGCTGACTTTCAATCATCAGCATGTAGTGTTTCAGCAGCCTGTTTCTAGCTGCAGCACCAGCTGCTGTGTTCACTGTAGGTTTATACAGTACATCTGACCCCCGGAAGGTTTGCCACGTCTGACTTTGTTGCTGTGTTCCCAGATCTCCTCAAGTACTTTGGTACTTGAGGAGATACCAAGGTTGCCATACTTAATCGGACTGATGGTCATGAACTAGTGAAATAAGATCTATGCTGTAATAAACTGGAATTATCCTTTAAGATAATGTGATTTGTATTTGTGTACAGGTGTTTTTTCTCTTGTATGTGTCATGATTGAGATGATAATGACTGTTTCTCTGTATGTCTTAGTGGGGAAGAAGCAGCCATGCAACATCAAAAATACAGACTCCCAGTTGGTTGCTGACACGCTCCATCAGGCTCCACAGCAGCAGCAACAGTGTAATCTTCCACCAAGTCCTGCCCACTGCCTGCTGTCCCACCGCACTGTTACATTGTGTTCCTGCTGAACGCTCCCTGTGATCTTTTCTTTTGAGCTCTCAGGCTGTGTGGTGCTTTTTTACCGCTTCGTTCTTCCTTTAGGATGTTTTGTTTGCTTGTTCATTCCTGAATTTCTTCAAAGAATGTAAATCCCTTGTACACTTTTTGTATAACAAATTACAACGATGTGTCTGCCCTCGCTGAGCATGCCAATGTTTCTCTTTATTGTTTATTTTTACGTTTTTGTGCGCTGTGTGTGAAAAGTCTTTGTTTGTCTGTGCTCAGAGAAAATAACAGCTGACTGTTTAACCTGCTGCGACATCTCTTACCCTCCGAGCCCTGTCTGTCCAGCTCATCTACACAAAGACTCCTACATATGTTGATGATGTAATATGAATGATTTATATACATATGTGCAGTAACTGTGACCAAAACAAAATGGTATCAATTATAAATTTCATTTGTGTAGCTGTAAACACCTTCAAATGAAGCATTATGACACACACACTGATTCGTTGTTTATGTAACTTATGTCATTTCTTACCACCTTTTCTCCGCCTCAAGAGAGACCTTTTTGAATTCCTTTATGTTGCAAATAGTTTGATCTGAAAAGGCAAGAAGTCCTCAGAAAGGTGAAACTAAATGTACGAAATGCAAACATGTTTTCTGCTTTTTGCTTTCTTTTAATAGTTCCGGCTGATTTATTGAATACACTACATTGTTATCTTCATGTCTTCACCTCTATACTTCCTGTACCATTTGTTTTTTTTCATGCTTTAATTTTTGATGAGCGTTACTTAATGCCAGGTCTGAAATCTGTTGTGTGTTTGATGTATTTATATTCTGTGTGCACCCTCCCTGGATGGCGATGCTGCAGCATCAAGTGTTGGAAAGGTTTGGGAGTTACATGAACGTGAATAAGGTATCTGTGCTTATTCTCTGCTGTGTTATTATTATTTTGTCACTTTTAGCTCAGTGATGTGAAGGATAACCCATACAGACAGTGGTTATAATTGGCAGGTCAGATGGTGGCTCTCTGTCAATCAATTAACTCTGGTACATCCCACAATGCAACACCCCAATGACCCACCAAGGACAAAGGGTTAAGACAGTGAAAGAACATTTATAGTTATAGTGGTAACATTTATAGTTCAGTCCACATCATGTAAACTTGCTGAATACATTCATAATGACTGAAGTTGTTCTGATAAATAACCATTTTCCACCCGAGTAAACATATGTTCATTTTCTGAGAAATACAACTGTATTATGACTGTCACCAATAGCCAGACTCATAACATATTTGAGTCGTCATCTGGCAGCAACTTCCTTGTAATTTAAGGATGGACACGTGGAACTGTTTGTAGACTGGAAGAAAAGATAATGTTGGCTGATCATACACGTTAACTTGAAGGAACCACGCACCAGTTGATCTTTTGGTTTCTTGCCAGTTGTCCAAAGTGAAGCAAACGATGACATTCCATTCTCTTACTTTTTGTTTAACTGTAGAAGTTACCAATGTAGAGCACCTCCCCACACAGCATGACAGCGGAGGAATCATGTTGTGGGATGGTTGCGATCAACACTTTAAGCACCTAGTCCTCATGCCTTTTGTTTCTTTTCAAATAATCAGGTCAGCAGTGAAACCAAAGATGGTGAGATGAGAAGGCCATAGTAGTGTTGTAAATACAGACTTCTGCTTTTCTACGTTGACAATAAAGTGTACATTTTGAAACACGTAGAGTTTTATGTCTGATGTATGTGGGTTTTAGTCTAACAACATTATCTCTCAACACTCAAAACTTCCCGCATGTGAATATAGATTTTGTCAAGAAGAGTTGAGCTCACAGAGAAAGCCGCCTTGGATACATGCATACACGTTCAGGGGAAAGACAGGATATAAAAGCATGACGCATATACTCAGAAATCAATAGTTAAAGTATAATCAAAAGATAAGGTTTATGATCATTATATAACAAATGTTTAATGCATAGAGTGATTTAACAAATGTAAAAACTGATTATAATAATGTTCTGCGTACCGGAGCTGAGATGTGGAAAAAGTGTTTGTCATGGTGTGTCAGCAGACCGAGTGAGTCAGGAACAGATGTTTTGGGCGTAAGTCAGGAAAACAGTCATGGGACATGGAATTCTGTTGCAAGAGATGACTCACACACACAAGAGGGAAAAGTCTGGTACTTTCCAGAAAGAAACGCACACACAAGAGGGTGGGGGAAAGGAGCATGTGTTCAGAATATGAGGGAGGGAACAGATAGCCCAAATCAAGGATAAAAGGAGACGCTTGCAAGCCCCAAAACGGGATTTCTACACGAGCCGTCCAGACGCTCTGAGAAGATACGGACGATCGTAACTGAAGTATTCGAGGACTTCGTCTCTGTTCACGGAAAGAAGACCGCTGTTCGTGGACAAAGAATTGAAAGATGGAGATTTTCCTCTCCCCACTGCTCGACTTTAACAACTGAACAACGGAGGAACACCGCAGCCCTAGAAAGACTTTGTACTGAGCCTTGAGGACTGTTGGCCGATCTCCGCTGCGAGAGCAGGAGGACCGAGGGTCCGGCCGGACCTTCGCTCCTAACAACTCCAAAAGAACTTTTTCACCGAACCATTGAAGATCCAGCTCCAACCGAGCCGTCTTGGCATCTAAAACGAATGAGTATAATCTAAGAAGAAAATTAAAGTAAAGAATCAAGTGTTCACATTTTATGTGAGCTGTAGCTTAACCCTTGCAAACTAACTAAATATAACCTGCAATAAATACCTAATCTGCATTTAAAGTAAAATTCTCAAGTGCATTTATTTGCTCAAGTAGTAAAAGTTAAATCCATTGTATGTCTAACAACTGAGTTCTGTAAGGTTATCATAGAGACAGAATCCACTTAACAATCCCTTACAGTTTTAGAAGGCACCTCCGGGATAGTCGGAGCACAATTGCATTGAGAGAGAAGGATAAAAATGGCCCCTTTTGGCCCGGACCTAACGGTAGAAGGAGTGCCGCTAAAAATCGGGAGGGGGCGTAGTCCCGCAGGGCAGGGTGGCAGGTCTCAGGTGGGCGAACGGTGTTCCCTTAGGACCTCCGGTCAGCGAGTTATGATTTTCCAAAGTTTTTGACCAGTTTGCCCGTATGGCCCTTTATGTTTTGCGACCACCAGAGGGCGCACGTCCAAAAGCCGCTCGGGAACAAAACTGCCATTCGGGTCGGGCCGTTTGGCCTACAAAGGGCCATTACGGGAAATGTCCCCGGAATGGCAGAATAGGCCCCATGTCACCGGGGACCAAAAGGGCCATTACGGGAAATGTCCCCGGAATGGCAGAATAGGCCCCATGTCACCGGGGACCAAAAGGGCCATTTGGGGGGCTGAATGAGTCAAATCGGGCCATTTGGGGGGCCAAATGGGGCGGAAAGGGCCATTTGATGGCCACCTCCGAGGACTTCAGGATTGACATTTTAAACTGCCATATCTCTTCAACCGTTCAATATCTCGCCCTCAAATGTAGATATCTTGGATCAGCATTAAATTGTACCGGAACAATATTTCTGGGACAAAAGTTGCCATTCGGGCAGTATGGTGTTGGGTGACATGAAATGCCATTCGGGTCAATATGTGCCATTGGCATCTTCACCATACATTGTGCAATTTGATCTAAATGTGCTACAGCCACCAAATTTGGTACACAGGGTCTGTGGCTTCATATGAACACACCCACCAAGTTTGGTGGGGCTAGCCCCTCAAATTGTGAAATGTTGGTATCTCAGGCAAAGTGAGGCAATGTCATTGAATTTTCCCAAAAATTAAAGTCATCCGATTTGCTTGAAACTTTGCACACCTGTTTGGCTGTTCCCAAGTATGCCCCCTCATACGTTTCAACCTCCTAGCCCAGAGCCTACTCTAGATATTGTTTGGGAGGTCTGGGAACAGAAGGGCCGATCGGGTTGGGATTTTTGGACTAAACGAGACCCCAGTCAAATGTAGGTGAAACGTCCCTTTCTGAGTTATAAGGATAAGCTCCCAAATGGCACTAATTGTGGGACATGCGGCCTACATGAGAGCCCTATCAAATGTAGTCGGAATGGCCCTTTTACAAAGACAAATACCCTTATAACTGGAAAAGTGTCATTCCAACTACATTTGATGGGGCTCTCGTTTATGCCAAAAATCCCAACCCGAATGGCACTAATGGTCCCGGGGTTCCCCAAAGCCTGTAGGGACACTTTATGCCATTCAGGCTTGGATTTGTGGGACATGCAGCCTACATGAGAGCCCCATCATATGTAGTCGGAATGGCCCTTTTTCTTCACCATATATGGTGCAATTTGATCTAAATGGGCTACAGCCACCAAAGTTGGTACACACAGTCTGTGGCTTAATATGAACACACACACCAAGTTTGGTGGGGCTAGCCCCTCAAATTGTGAAATTTTGGTGTCTCAGGCAAAGTGAGGCAATGTCATTGAATTTTCCCAAAAATCAAAGTCATCCGATTTGCTTGAAACTTTGCACACCTGTTTGGCTGTTCCCAGGTATGCCCCCTCATAAATGTCAACCTCCTAGCCCAGAGCCTACTCTAGATATTGTTTGGGAGGTCTGGGAACAGAAGGGCCGATCGGGTTGGGATTTTTGGACTAAACGAGACCCCAGTCAAATGTAGGTGAAACGTCCCTTTCTGAGTTATAAGGATAAGCTCCCAAATGGCACTAATTGTGGGACATGCGGCCTACATGAGAGCCCTATCAAATGTAGTCGGAATGGCCCTTTTACAAAGACAAATACCCTTATAACTGGAAAAGTGTCATTCCAACTACATTTGATGGGGCTCTCGTTTATGCCAAAAATCCCAACCCGAATGGCACTAATGGTCCCGGGGTTCCCCAAAGCCTGTAGGGACACTTTATGCCATTCAGGCTTGGATTTGTGGGACATGCAGCCTACATGAGAGCCCTATCATATGTAGTCGGGACGGCCCTTTTTCGTCACCATATATGGTGCAATTGGATCTAAATGTGCTACAGCCACCAAATTTGGTACACAGGGTCTGTGGCTTCATATGCACACACACACCAAGTTTGGTGGTAGCCAACATTCCAAATAGCTCGACGACTTTCTGGATTTGTCTTCACTCAAATGTTGAAGAGTGATATATGTGATATATCTGGAAAGATATATGTGATATATCTGGCAAATTGAAGCAAGAAAATGCAAGAAAATGCAAGCAGAGGCAAGCAGAGGCAAGAGCAAGCAGCAAAGCTGGTAGTTGGATTGCTTCTACCAGCCTTCTCATAGCTGCTTCGTGTTTTATGGGGTGGTCATTTGAAGTGGTGAAGTTGCGTCTTCGCCATACAGGGCCATCGATGTGGGCCGCTCCATGGGCGTAAGCCGAATCTGTGAAGATATTTACAATTTTGTCCGTGCTCCACTTCAGAGCCTGAATCAGTGCTTCCACTTCCGCTAGTTGTGCTGAAGCGGGTTGTGGCAGAATCCCTGACTCCACTGTTTGGTGATAGCCATCACTCTTCTGTTCGACCACTGCATAGGATGCAATGTTCCCTTCTTCTCCTTTGTAGCAGCAACCATCCGTGTAGAGCCAGGCCTCAGCTGTGAGGTGGGGAGTGTTCTGGAGATCCGATCTCAATTTGTTTTCTTGTACTGCAACTTCCTTGCACACATGTGGTTGTCCATCCGTAAAGTTAGCCGACATATTTCTTGTGGCTGGCACAAAGGTGATGTGTGGCATGGTGCAAGTGTGTTGAATCTTTGTTTTTCTTGCGGCACTGAACGTGAATTCTTTACTCATCAGAAACGCTGCCACGCCATGGTGCGTGTGTACTTCCAGTGGATGGCCCATGACAATATGAGAAGTTTTTTCAATTGCTTTTACCACTGCTGCAACATATCTTGCGCACGTGAATTGACCATTTTCCACAGCGTCCAGTTTTGATGAATGATACATCAGTACCTGTCTTTCACCCCCCTTTTTCTGGAAGAGTACAGCATTGAGTAGGCTGTCTCTTTCAGAAACATCAAGGTGGAACGGTAGGGAGTAGTCTGGGGACATGAATGCGGCGGCATGTGCAAGTGCTTGCTTCAAGTGGGAGAAGGCTGCTTCAGCTTCTTTTGTCCATGTGAGGGTGGCAGTAAGATTTCTTGTGCCCACTTCCTTCAACATCTCTCTGAGAATGGTGGTATTGTTGGTGTAGTCTGGGATATGGGCTCGTGAGTAGCCTGTTAAACCCAGAAACGAGAGGAGAGCGGCAACAGTGAGCGGTTGGGGATGTTGCAGGATGGTGGCCCTGTGCGTGTGTGACAGGCCTTGCCCGTCTGATGAAACATTGCGATCCAAAAACAACACTTGGCGTCTGGTGAACTGTACCTTTGAACGGTTGACCTTGTAGCCCTTTTCGGCCAATAGAGTGAGGAGTCGGACAGAGGAATCAAGACAGAGAGCAGCTGACGTTGCTGCCAAAAGCAGATCATCGACATATTGAATCAGAACTACGCCTACTGGGAGGGCGAGGTCAGCAAGATGAAGGCGTAAGTGGTGGTTGAATAGACCTGGGGAGCACCTGTAGCCCTGGGGTAGGGAGGCATACGTATACTGCTGATTATTAAAGGTGAAGGCGAAGATGGGCTGAGAGTCTTTGTGCAGTGGGACACTGAAGAAAGCGTTGGCCAGATCAACTACTGTGAAGTGGGTGTGTGCAGGGCTCAAATTGCTGAGAGAGCGATGAGGATCTGGAACCGGATGACCTGTTGGAACCGTGATTTCGTTCACGGGGCGGAAATCCTGGACCATTCTCCAGCCTTTTCCTCCTGCCTTTGGAACCGGAAGTATGGGAGTGTTGAACTCTGATGAGGTGGGGTAGATGACTCCGGCTTGGAGCAGGCCTTCAATCGTCGGCCAAATGCCTTCCAGCTGTTCTTTTTTCAGACGATATTGGGGTCTGTACACAGGAAGCTGATGTGGGTCTGTGAATGTGACTTTGATGGGTTCCGTAGTCAGGCGGTCAACGTCATAGGCCCCTGAGGTCCATAACTCAGCCGGGACCTGAGCCAAACATGCAGTTGTAGCTGGATGATCTGAACACGATTTGCCATGGTGACGAGGCAAAGGGAGGTGCTCCGGTAATGTGTGTTCAACAGTGTCAGGGGCTGTCCATCTCCACATGGTCTCCTCCTTGGCTTTGAGCAGACCTTCAGTAGGGGTTGGTTCCCAAGTGAGAGTTAGTGCTCTCTTGATCATAGGTCCCAGACCTCTGGCCTCATGGCCAAAACCAACAGCCATAGTGACATGGGGTGATGAGTCCGCATCTAGCTGATACCATGAGCGAAGGAAGGGAGATAGAATGACTCTTGATGCTACTCCTTGGCCACAAAAGATGTGTAGACACTGAATGGTGGGTCTAAGGTGAGACATGTTTTCATCCCAGTCTTCTGTGTGGGGGTCGTCGGGATCTGGTGTGACATTTAGAGTGCAATGGACGTGGGAATCAGCTCCAGCCATGTCTTCTTGTGTTCTTCTTTTTTTTTCAAATCAAGTTTTTTCAATTCAAGTTTTTATTTTTAATTTTTAAAATCAATTCCAATCTTTTTTCTTTTTTTTCAAATTCTTTTTTTTTTTTTTTTTTCAAATTTAAAATTTCAATTTTTTCAATATACAATTTTTGGATGCAGTACTCCCGAATGTCCACCAGATGGAGCCAAAGCTCCTGTCGAATGTTCTTCTTGCAGTTCCTGAAGTACCACCAGAGGGAGCCAAAGCTTCTCCCAAATTGTCTTCCTGCAGTTCCTGAAGTGCCACCAGAGGGAGCCAAAGCTTCTCCCAAATTTTCTTCTGCAGTTCCTGTAGTGCCACCAGAGGGAGCCAAAGCTTCTGCCAAATTTTCTTCAGCCCTCTGACCTTGAACAAGACTTCAACTGTCCCTAGTTACTATCTCTCACACTCCCTAGAGCTGCACCTGGTTCTTATCTACAATTGTCACTCCCTTTTCCAGTGTCTCTGCCTGCTCTGTTTTCGCTCATAAATTTGTTTCGGCCCCTAAGGAACAAAATTTCCAATAAATCTGTAATCTTTCTAACTCTACCAGTAAAACTGACACGTATATTAACCCTCAGCTTTCCTCAGTCTATCCTAGTGTTTTGTGTTTCTGTGGTGGGTGCAAAGCTTGTGTCTCATGCGTGTTCGCTGCTCCACTGACTGTCAATCACTGAAAACCACACGAAGCTTGTGGAAAGACACTTCAACTCCAATTCACAGCTGTCTCTAACACGCTTTCACGCAATCACTCTCATCAATCATACCAAATTGAAACCATACACTGCCGTTTCCGCAACACGCACAAATCACGTATAGATCTGTTTTTATAGTGTTTGCACGAAACCGGTAAATGGCTGTCTCCCAGAGCACTTTACACAGCACTCAATCGTCCACACACTGCCGTATTCCACAAATAATCGCACGCAAACCACGTCTGGAAGATCTATTGATCTTATTGTTTTCCAGCGTACGCCTTGTGGGCACACGGTTCCTAAGAAGGTGGCGATATCTTGTGCTACAATTTAATCAACTACAATTTAATCGATGTCTCCCAGAGCCCACCTATGCTGCACACAGACCCATACACTGCCACTTCTGAAATACTCGGACATCAGACCACGTATGGATCTTCGTTACAGTGTCCGCTTTTCACGAAGCTGGTCCCTTAAGGAAATGACGTTGTGCAGACTCCTCTCACACTCCTCTCACATCAGCGTATTTCAACAACAATTTCTATATACTTGATCCAAACATCCGCTTGCTACATCGCATAAATCAACAGTGTGGCCCGGAATTCAGTCTTTCAGACCGTCATTGGTCAGCGAACCGAAGCTTTCGCCGCGGCTGTGTAACCTCTGAGCAGTCAATCAAAACTTACGCGGTGAACACAATGTCAGCCTATGCAATGTTCACAATCATCAATTTCTGTTAGATCCAAACATACACATGTACATTCTATACGAAAATCCCACTGCTGACACAACAATCCTGTCACAATGCTAGGTAATTTATCTTTAGCAATTTAGTCAACGCAATTCATACTCACAACTTCAGTACTCCTGGTCAATTCAATTTAGTATCTATTGACAATATGCAGATTTTAGTGAAATTGGCTCTGCTTACCGTTTTTAGTTCAGCGCTGTTTGACCAGTTTCCCCAAGTTGGGCAGAATGGCTCCGGTCAGCCACCGGCCTTCCCAGCCTCTCGGGAAACGCCCTTTTTTCTTTGTGTCGACAGAAGAAATGTCTGTTACTCGATGAAAAAACCTCTTGGATCGTTAGAACCATCCTCTGCTACCATGTTGTGAATGAAGCTCGAGTGAACAGACTGAGATCGAGGCGTTTAGCTCAATTCAAGCAATAACATTTATTTGTGACAGAAGTATTATGTCCAGCAGTTAAACGTGCACGGACCCTAGCAAAAAGGAAAGGTGCAAAAGTGAAACCCAAGAGCGCTTATACAGAGTGCGCAGGTGTGTCCTTTCTGGTTCTCCTTGTGGAGCCATTGATCAAATTCAAAGTAGGAGGCGGATTTGTTTCTAGCATTCAAATGGCCTGATGGAGCACTGGGCAACGTCACCCACAATGGCTCACGTCCAGAACCCGCCTTCTCTGGAACGTCAGTATGTGTGAAATGTTGATGTACAGCATATTGTTAACACTTAAGGTGCAGAAAAAGGGTGCAGTTCTAAACTATTTCGAAGTCTCTGTGTGAATAGATAAAAATAACTCTTCTCCTACTCTAAGATGGCAGTTTCCGCCCTAATTTGGTGGTTTAAGCAAGTGTTTCTTTCAGGGCCACTGTATCTGTTTCCATCGTGCGAACAGGCGACGGAATGCCCCATTCAGAGTTTTTGACCTACTTACAGTGACCTCACAACTCCGCAATATAAGCTTTACAAGTATAGCGCATATTATTTAACAGTGAATGAATATATTTTATTTACAAGATCAGACCATCTTTTACTTCTGAAGATGTCAGAGCCCTGCTTTTTTAATATGTTTTAGACAGGCCCCAATGAGGCACATTCAAGTTGGATGGGACTCCCTAGCACTTAGCATGCCTGCGCGGGAAGAGGGGCAGTTGGCCTACATTTGAATGGGGCATTTTGAAGGATAAAATGAATGGAAAGTGATTACCCAAACGGCCCATCCTTCAACTAGTCATAACTTCTCACAACATGGTTGAATTTGATGGGAGATTATGAACTGGGTGAACTGGGTGAACTGGGTGAGATGGGTGAACTGGTTGAACTGGGTGAACTGGATGAGATGGGTGAACGATGGATTTCTCACCGAACTCTGCCCAAATTCCCATAGAAAGCAATGGGCTAGGACCCTGAAAATTGAACGGTCAGTCGACCTTTGGCCGATGACCATGTGGTATGAAAATCAAGGGGAAATTCCAAACATTTTTCCCATAGTGAATTATGGATTTCTCACCGAACTCGGCCCAAATTCCCATAGAAAGCAATGGGCTAGGACCCTGACAGTTTAACAGTCAGTCGACCTTTGGCCAAAGACCATGTGGTATGAAAATCAAGGGGAATTTCCATAGACTTTCTGCGATGGTACACTTTCTGCTATGGTAAACTCCTTACACGTATAAATTACGGCCTTTTGACTTAATTCTGGCTAAAGACACCTAGAAAACAATGGGCTAGGAGGCTGAAATTTTCACATTAAGTCAACCTCTTCCCCAAGATTACATGGTGTGAATATCAACGGGAAATTCTGTACAGTTTTTCCATAGTGATTCATGGCATTTTGCATTTATTTGGCTTAAATAGACGTTCAGTTAATACCCTTAGAAAGCAATGGGCTAGCACGCTGTAATTTTCACATTCAGTCGACCCTTGGCCACAAACCACGTGGTATGAAATGCAATGGGAAATTCGGTACACTTTTCCCGTAGTAATATATGGCATTTTTCTTCATTTTAAATTTATTTGGCCTAATTACCCCAGAAAACAATGGGCTAGGACCCTGAAATTTTCAAAGTCATTCCATCTTTGCCCCATCGTTAAATGGTATGAAAGTCAATGGGACACTCCAAACACTTTTCCCATCGTGAACTATGGATGTCTCTTCCCAGATGACACTTATGTTCCGACATGGCCTTCAACAGTCTTTTCTCTCAAAATGTCCACTTTAATTCAAAGTAGAGATTTGAGTCCTTTTCTCCTTCAAAGAGGGGCTCGTCACCATTACACACCTATAATCTGGGCCTCGTAGCTGCAAGTTAAGGTCCCCAAAAACAGCCCCAAAGGTCAAAATTGAGGCATATGACCTCATCTTTCGGCCTGTTTTGGCAAGTGAGAAACGGACCATTAAATCGTAGTGAAAGGTTGGAAGTGCCTGATTTTTGCATAAATCAGTCGCCTGTGATAAGGTGATGCAGGATCTAAAGCGAGATATCTGTAGACCCTTGGGAAAGCTAACTTCCGGTAGCAGCATGCTAACGACAATTGAATCCAATGTCAGAGCCCTGCTTTTTTAATATGTTGTAGACAGGCCCCAATGAGGCACATTCAAGTTGGATGGGACTCCCTAGCACTTAGCATGCCTGCGCGGGAAGAGGAGCAGGTGGCCTACATTTGAATGGGGCATTTTGAAGGATAAAATGAATGGAAAGTGATTACCCAAACGGCCCATCCTTCAACTAGTCATAACTTCTCACAACATGGTTGAATTTGATGGGAGATTGCATGACAACATTCCCCTTGATGACATGAATGGGAAAATGGTGCAATAGAACCTGCAGACCCTCTGGAAAGCTATCTTCTGTTAGCAACGTGCTAATGCTACAAAACCAATCAATCCCAGTAGAGTGTTCAATTTTGTCCAAGAATTGTCAATTACATGTCAAAAATGTCATTTATTTGTGTTTTTGGGGGCCGGAAAAAATCTCCTGCCGACCCCAAAGAGTGAAAACTGACCTTTATCCGAAAAGGCCCATTTTCCAAAAAGGGACATCCCGACTACATTTGAATGGAAAGTATTGAATGTCATAACTTCTCATAAAAGGGTTGGAACTGTGTTGTAATTGAACGAGACACTCCCCTTGATGACTTGAATGAGCACATGGAGCAGCAAATCTGCAGATCTCCTGAAAGCTATCTCCTGTTGGTGGCATGCTAATGACTTGAATCCAATTGGACCTTGAAGAGGGTCATCTTGTGTCCATCATATGTCAATTATGGATTGATAAGCCAGTTACAAGTGTTTTTATTGCACCCAACAGAAACAGCAACATGTACACATCATTAACAGTCTTTTAATTCATTAAAAATACTTTAAAGCAAGATAGAGGAATACATTCTTCTTGGACCTAGAGGTCGTAGGTCCAAGTTAAGGTGCCCAAAAACAGGATCAGGGGCCGGAATTGGTGCAATTGGTGCAATGTGTAAAAATTTACCATAATTTGGGTAAAGAAGGTTGAAACTGCCTGAATTTTGCACCACACACTCCTTCCGATGACTCGAGTTAGCATGTCAAAGGAGAAGTCTGTAGCCCTTTGGGAAGTTTTTTGTTTTTTTTCAGGAACATTCCGACATGTTTGTGGCATCATATGGTGATACCTGATCCGTTTCCATGTTTTCCAAGGCTTTGGACCCGAAAGGCAGAAAACGCCCCATTTGAGCCATGCCCCGCCCATTTCCATGTTTGGGAGCTTGACCGGTCCATTCCCCATCCATTTCCATGGTTTCCACCCGAAAGGCACAAATCGCCCCATTTGGCCATGCCCCGCCCATTTCCATGTTTGGGAGCTTGACCGGTCCATTCCACATCCATTTCCATGGTTTCCACCCGAAAGGCACAAATCGCCCCATTTGGCCATGCCCCGCCCATTTCCATGTTTGGGAGCTTGACCGGTCCATTCCCCATCCATTTCCATGTTTGGGAGCTTGACCGGTCCATTCCCCCTCCATTTCCATGGTTTCCACCCGAAAGGTACAAAACACCCTTTTGGGCCTGGCCTCTCCCATTTTGGTCAGCCACTGGTCAAGGGCGCCCTCTATAGGATTTGACCACGGACTACACATTCTCCCCTCAACGGCCCAAGTTTTCCCAAAATTTTCAATGGGATGTAGGCCATCTCTCCGGAACATTGTCACCGTCCAGACAAAGTGCCGGTGGCCCACTAAGCCCCATGTTAAATTTTGCCATAAAGCCCAAATTCCCTTACCGTTAAAACCTAACCTGGCATTTACCAAGAGCACGGATCCAGAAGAGGGAAGCTGCCATAACCGACGCGACTGGTAGGAGCGCCCGGGGTCAGGGTGGCCCCTCGACCGAGCGCACTCAGACCGGAGGAAGCAGGGTAGACGTCGGGAGTAACGGCAGTTAGAAGAGCCAGGCGAGTTCCCTCGCAAGAACACCAGCTCGACAATCTTTTAATAGAGAGCTGAGTCAGTAAGTAGCCCCGTATCGGGCCAGAAGTACCCCAGGATCTAACAATTTGTACAGTGGCGGGCAGTGCATTTTATACCTGGGCCTTCACTGCTGTCTTACCACCTCATAACCTCATGATGGCGCCACAGCTACGGTTATTTGTTTCTAGGGGTGTAACATCACGTATTCGTTTTAAACCGTTCGTTACGAGGCTTACAAACCCAACAATAATACTGGTGCATTTGGAAAATGCAGAAGCTTAAATTGTGGTAAATATAATGTTTTCGGTGGACACCGGTCTGTTTAGTTTCCGGGTCAGCGTCTGACCCCGGAAACAAAACAACACGCACAAACTCGCGCTACATTCTCCCCGCAGCGTTTAGCTGTTCCCTACTGATTCAAACAGGGCTAAGCAATCGCCACACAATCCCCATTTCGCCAGACCATCATTCTTGTTTGTAAAATAAAACAGCCCAAACTGATTCAATTATCCGGACCCTAACCCCACGCAGGACGGGACCCTAACCCCCACGCGGGATGCTTCGTAATTAACGGACAATGCATATGGTCAAAATCGATGTAATTAACACAATGACAAGAGCTAACTCACAAGAACCGTCACACATATTCACAACAAAGCATGACAAAACAATCCAGCAACGCTCACACTAAAGAGAAAGGGCCATTCAAATATTATTTACATCAGGGAACAATATATAATACACATATCTAATATCCATAAACGACACGATAGGCAAAATGAACACACTGCAGATATAAAGAAAACAAAAGCAGTTTCACTTACCAAATGCTGTTCTATTTCAATACAAAGTCCATCCTCCTCTTTGTTTACAAAGAGGTGAATAACTCGGCTGTGCAGTACATCCGTGTGTTTCAGTTCCAGCAAGAGGTCCCTTTCAGTATTTCCCTATTCTTCTTAACTTTTTCAATGTGGAGCTCCGTTTCCCTGCGCACAAATCCTTTTCCTGGCTGTGTCAGGGCTGCTAGCTGTGGGGTTGACCGGCCATTTCTTACTATGTCCAGTTTGTCCGGAAATGTCCTTCTTGAGAAAAGTGTTCTCAGTAACTCCGCCACTAAATCAGCTTCTCCTGCTCCTTCTGCCATTTGATGTTAAAAAAACAAAGCGAAGTAAAAATAAATAAAAATGCCATCATTTCTTCCATATCTTTCCACTCATCTTTCCATTCAACTCTGACTGCTAACAACCTAAGTTCTGCTAGCAAGCGCAAGTTTCACTTTAGTCACGTGCTCGCCCACTGACCAATCACAGCACACTCTGCACCTCGCAGCAGAGCTGCACCTGGAGTAATGCTGACGTCATTATAGGCCAGCTAGCAGCGCTGACATGTCAAAGAATACGCCCAACATGTCAAACTAAAGATGTGATTGGTTGAACACTATGACAATCAACAATATCGTCCCCATTCACTTAAAGTGCACATGGATTCACTTGTGAGTCTGCAGGCCTCTGCCTCTGTTCTTACCTAGAGACACAGAGGTGAGATCTGATTGGATAAAAGCTCTACTTAAAACAAGCTGCACTGGAAGCAGAGCAACTGAGGAAGACAGGAGCTGTGCAATGAGAACATAACATCATGGGAAAAATACTTTTATAAATTATAATACATGTAGTGTATTTAAGAAAAATTATTAAATTATAAAATAGATATAGATTTGTGATTCTGTTTAGGCCAGCAGAGAAGGCCTTGCAGGCCCTGACGGCCCACCACTGGTTTTGTATGATCAGATGTGTACTGTAGCTTCTCCTCGCTGGTCCCTGCTGGGAGCCAATGACGACGCCTCGCGACTGGAGGCCCACACAGGAGAACCAGGACTGAGTGGGACAGACTGTCAGACACTGCTGCAGTAAAATGGGTTTTCTAAAGGGAATCTGATGCTCTGAAACACTACCGCTGTTGTCTGTTGGACCGCCAAAATCAACATAATTACGGTTCCTCATTGTAACTTTAAGATGATGAAAAATAACCTTAATCTTGAACTTGATTTCATTACTAGAACCTTAATTTTAATCAATTTACTATGTAAACATGTCACACAGAACTGAAAATGCAACTTTGGCACAAACGCAGAGATACAACATAACTCAACCACGGCAAGGCTCCCTGCCAGGCCAAGCACTGACCAGCTATGAGCGACAGACTTACGATCTACTTACAGGCTCCTATTACCACATGAAACACATAAATTCATTCCCATTCAGCGCCTGCAATGATTGTTTTAAGAAATCTTATTGTACTTTTTTTAATTGAACATAAAGAAAGTAGAGATAAATAGCCCGGTAGTGCAGTAATAATACTAATGTATTTACATAGCGCACAAAGTGCCTTCCGGATTCAAAGAGTTACAGAAAAATAAAATCAAAATAAAGAAACTTTTGTTAGCCCTTCGTGTGACATACACAACAGGAGAGCACGTATACAAAGCAGCACTGAGCCATACATAAAGTGCAAAATAAGAAAACACCCTGGGTTGGTTCCCCCTGTCCTCACCAATGTTATGAGTCACCAGCCGCTGCTGAGTTGACAATTACTGAACTTCCCCAGTGATATCAAGGACCAATTGTTGTTTAGCTGTGTCTGAGTGATTTATGTATTTCACATACTCTGTATGCTTTTATGTTTGACATGGATGTTTTTTAGTGTCTAAACAACTACAGCATAATACTGTTTTTAGTCCATGTTTTAACATACCATTCTCACTTTTTTTCATTGTTTGTCCACGCATTGTTAAGTGTCAATATTGTTTAACCTTTTAACTTTAATCCTACATTGTTTTTAGGTGTATTGTGTAACATCTGCCTCTTGGGACTACAGATGAAAAATAGCCTTTTGGATAACTCTGGCACATTTGCAGAAATGTCCCGTTCAAATAAACCAAGAAATAAAATAAATCTCAACCAGTCAACTGCCATGGTAATCCCAAGCTGAAGCAGAATACAATATTTGTAAAACAGTACAAAGAACTATTTTACTGGTTGATTCTGGATCACTGGTAATGAGGTCCATGCATGGTTTAGAGCTACTGAACCAACTTTTGAGATTTGTAGTCCAGTAGTAAACTAAGCTTTGACACACAGACTAGCACTTATTTGATAAGATAATGCTTAATGTAAGTGATCAACTGGGAAAGTTGCATTGAGGAGGCTATTCGTTACATATTTACCCTGTTCACCTGGGGTGTCTCCCACTCCTTCTGCATCACAGCACTCGACATAATGAGCTAAAACACAGACTTCTTCAGTTTTTTTGATCAGACACATTCCTTGGATGCTGCAGCGTGACTCACTTTGGAAAAAAAAGTCTGGCTCTTCAAAACCACAATAGTGTCCAAGGCATTGTATTAGTTAATAGTGTGCTATGGAACAAATCCAACATCTGATGCCTTGAACATAAAACAGGCCAAAGTGCAATCAAATCCATTTTTTAGCAGTTCAGAGAGCACAAGTAAATTCCTTTAGAGATCATTTTCCCGAGATATTGAACTCACTGGGCAACATGTCGGGGGTCTTTGGAGGTGTTATTTTGGTTTTCACTCCAAAATAAGAACTTTAAGTACCAGGTACATTAATCCATCCATTATCTGTAATAACTTATCCGTCTCAGGGTTGTGGGGGGGGGGGGAGGGGGGGGGGGGGCAGGAGCCAATCCCAGCTGATATTGGGCAATGGCAGGGTCCACCCTGGACAGGTCGCCAGACTGCACAGCGCTGACATATAGAGACAGACAACCATTCACACATTCACATCTACGGGTAACTTAGAGTCATCAAATAACCTAAAGTGCATGTTCTTTGGACTGTGGGAGGAAGCTAAAGGGAACACGGGGAGAACAGGCAAACTTCACACCCCCACACACACAGAAGGGCCCGGAATCAAACCCACGCCCCTCTTGCTGTGGTGTGAGAATGACTAACTGTGGGTCAGCGGTAGAGCATGGTCTTCCCTAAATCGGCGGTTCGATCCCCGGCTCCGCTAGTTCATGTCACTTAACCAGACACTCCCAAAAGTTGCTCCTGCGGTGTATGAATGGGTATGAACGTTAGAGACCTTGCCCTGTCGTCAGTGTGGATGTGGGTAAATAACGACATGTAGTGTTGAAGCGCTTTGAGTGGTCGGAAGACTAGAAAAGCACTCTACATTTTTTACAATTTACTCCACCACCATGCAGCATGTAAGCATGTAAGCATAAAGCAAGAATAATAGTCGTCTTATTAACCACCCAGACAAATTTTAATGATTTAAAAAAATGTAATGATTTAAAAAAAATGTACATATCAAAATAATTATATAAAATCAGGATTGGCTGACTGGTTAACTTTTCCATTTCCAGAGATTGCTCGTCGGCTAGCTAGTCTCCGGAGCTCCCACCTGCTTCATCCACACACTATTGTCACAGCGCTGGTGCTGCATATTGCTATCGCAATAATAAACGACAACTTTGTTTGGATCGTTTTCTGAGACCAGTGTTGTGTGGAAGCATGGCAGAATTAGCAGGCTAGCTAAATAACCAGACTAGCCGGCTAGTTGGCTTGCTGGTTCCGCCACGCTGTGGTACTGTACTGGTTGCAGAGGATGAGCCCAACAGTGGGCCATTTCTTAACATCTCTGTAATAGTTTAGCCTTCTGCGTGACGGCTGAGGAGGTTAATTGACAGCTAAGCTAAATTATTAGCAACATTTTCTCTCATCTTTGAAATGCCTCACCGGCATTGTAGCTAGAATCATCATCTCAAATGTATACAATATCGATTCTGGCACCCAACAACACAGCAAAATGGCACTTTTAATGTGTAACTTTCGCCAACGCTGAGGTGATTGGTGTGTTGTAACGTAGCACGGTGACGTTGGCTGTAAAAAGGTCTATGATAGGCCATCTCACTGCTGCATGCTACTTTTGCAGAACGTTAAAGCACATGCTCACTGGGCAGAACTTGTGCGCTAGAGAACTCTGCCAGCTAACTTCAATTTAAACCCTATGCTAACTTGAATGAGGATAAAATAATTCAATCATGCAGCTCTTATAGACTTTCCAAATGTTATCTGACTGAATTGATCAAATCCTGATCGTGGCATGTGTCATTTTGAGGGGGGTGTGACGTTCAACACAATACAGTGACGTAAGTACCAGTTTAACTGGAACATGCATACAGCATAATCTCAGGCCTGCCTAAAAAAAACCTTAACACAAAGATGGTGAAAGTATAGTTTAGTTCACAGTCTTGTCATGTTTTCAGGACTTATTTTCTAACAGGTATGATTCATTTAATAATAATACATCGATTTTCAATAGCACTTTTCAAGATACCCAAAGACGCTTTACAGGGCAAAGACAAACAGAACAAACAAACAGAACACTTTGGTAAAAAAAAAGAACTGGAGAAGCTGTGTGGTGTGTTCGTAGTGCGCTCGGCTAACCAGAGGGAGGGGATGGAGTGGAGCGATCGGGCCAGGAGCAAACAAACTTTCTGCGGGAGGCTCCGCGGATGCACCGGGGCTGACAGAGGAGCCCAATCGTTTTAATGGCTGAGATACACGAAGGAGCAGAGAAGTTGTTGAGTTGGAGTTAGAAGTTAGGATTTTGTTGTCATATACATTTTTACACATACACGAAATTTGACTTCTGCATTTGATTTACAAAAGAATTTAAGATTTTACTTTAATGGGAATTTATGTGTGTTTAAACCCTTTAACTCCCTGCTCTACAGTTTGGTAGAGCACATTTTGAGTCACTATATCTTATTAAATTATGTATTGACTTTAACTTAACCTGATTGAGCCATCTCTACCACTTGGTTGAGGTCTCTTCTCATAAAGAATTCCACTAGATGTCACTGTTTCTTTAAGGGGTAGGCCTTCTTAACTTGCCTCTTCACAGGAAGTTAGCAAGACACATTTTCCTCCAGACATGTGGATGCTATTTGGTGACAATTTCAAAGGTAAGCTAATTTATTTGACATATTACAGAACATAAGGTCTTACTGAACAGAATTATGTAACTTGATACAAAAACAACAACAAATAAGGGTAAAATAATTTAGTAAAAGCATGCTTGACCAAATGGTTGAATTGTCACTTTATAATAAAGATAGCGAAGTTAAGCTAACGTAAATAAAATTCAGTATTTGCTATGAAATAAAACACAGCTGATTATTTATTGTTTTAAATGTGATACATTTAAGGTTATTTCATCATATATATGCCAAAATGATTTCATAAACCGGATTTCTTTCTGTATAAAAAGAAAGCTGTTACCGAACGGTTGATTTATCATTTTATGGTAAACGTAGTGATTCTGAGATAATAAATGTCGTTTTTTTGACATATTGACATATTTTGGGATAATAATATATTGAGAGTAATGCCTGTGGGATCATGTCTCTTTCAACTGTCAAACGGTGGAGCAAAGAGGCCCGTGCAAAGATTACTGTGCCCATCACTCATTCCGGCCTACAATCAGTTTATGGGAGGCATTGATCTGTCTGACATGCTGGTACTCCTGTACAAGACCCCAGCCAAGTCAAGGCGATGGTACATTCCCCTGTTTGGATAAATCCTTGAGCTGTGCATCTCAAATTCCTGGCTGGTCTACAAGAGGGATTGTGGCCTACTGAAAGAGAAACCAATGCCTCTCAAAAGATTCCGCCTGGCAGTCGCCCACAGTTTGATGAGAGTCAACAAGCCAGGACCCAAAGTTGGCAGACCATCGACCTGCTCTCCACCACCTCAGAAGAAACGTTACACCCAAAGACCCTCACAACCACAACCAGATGTGCGTTATGACAACTGTGGACAGACATTGGCCCCTTCACTGTGACAAGTGTGGGAGGTGCAACCTGTGTCCAAAGGGTGTGTCGAGATGGAAATGTCAGAAATGCAACGTTTTCCTGTGTTTGAATGCAAACCATCAGAAGTAAAGTAGCTACAATGCTCAAAAAACATTTGTTCTGTTGAAACACTGCACAGATGAGGTGTGTTGAGACTGAAATGTTAGAAATGCAATGGTTTTCTGTGTTTTGCAATGTTCCCTTGTTTGAATCAAAAACAAGATAGCATATCACCAAAAATCGGAAGTGTGAAGTGTATCAAATACATCCCATGTATTTAGTGGTTCTAAGAGATACGGCTGGTCATGTTCTCATCTTTGTTAATGTCAACAAAGCATGAAATGACAGTCAAAGTATCTTTACTCATGATGGAAAGCTTCACAAACTGTTCAGAAATATTAAGTTCATAGAGAAGAAAATGGCTCAGTAGTTGATCAATGTAGTCTTTAGCAAACATTGCTCAAACTGAAAGAAATTGTTATTTCTGGGGACTCATTTCAGCAGCGAATTGATAAGCATTTAGTGCGTTCGTGAGTATTTCTGGTGAGGGAAAATAAACTACAATGTAATGTCCATTCGTGGTAATGAATGGACATTACATTGCAGTCATTTTTATCCAAAGCGACTTACAATTCAGTATGTATCTATACACCGTAGGACAGCTACGGGAGCAATTTTGGGTGAAGTGTCTTGCTCAAGGACACATTGACATGCGACTAGTGGAACCGGAGCCGGGGATCGAACCACCGATCCTCTGATTGCAGGACGGCCCTGCTATCCACTTAGCACGGTCATCCCCGTGGACATGTCACCCAGTGCAACAGTGTGCTAACTGATGTGTCTCTATGGCAGAGAGGAAGGATATACATCAACAAACACTTTACTTAGCAGGATCCATTTTGGGTTGGATCTGCATAAAAAATATACCGGTAGATCATCAGCAGAATGTGTGTTTTGGTTAATACAAATTACTCTTCCTTATACTATCAGTCCACTGGGGGTGCTAACAGTAGCATGGCACTCCACAGGCATTTCTGGGGTCAATTTCTCACTTTCTTTCATAACTTCCAGTTCATTTCAGCATTCCTCACTTATTACCTCAAAGAGATTTCTCCGGTTCTGAAGTCAGTAGCTGGCGGCAGTGTGAAGCTCGCTGAAGTCATAATCACGCGTGACACCACTTGTTAATTCTGTTGCATTACTGTAACAAATCAAACGTCTTTCGACACACTAGAAGCCTCCCATGGTATCAGGACACACACACAAATAAAACAAAGGAATCGTGACTTTTTATTTACTTTTATAAAATAAAATAATCAACAAAAAAGCATTACTAATGTATAAATGAACTGCACATTACTTTATGCGTTACATATTCATGTCACGTTTTTGTCACCAGAGCACTTTAATACGAAAATGGCATTAGAAAATAAAAGTTGCTGACTTTGCAACCTAAGGCCACTTACCCTCTTCACAAGAAGGTCCAATGGACGGACAATACTGAGCCGAGAGGAGTTCAAGTTTGAGAAAATAAAAGTGAAAACAGACCAGCGCTAAAGTTAAGCGTCACGTTGAAGGGAATGCCACTGAACTTCATATGTGAACATGATTCTACTGAAGATGAACCAGACACTGGTCGAATCTGGAACATGAACCGGAGAGCAGTCTCACACATTCCATTCGGAGGATTTTCTGGTACAGTACGAAAAGCATTGTCAATTGTGACAATAAATATCAGCTGAATGCTGAAATGTAAATAACCATGGTGATTAAGGGAGCAGATAAAGCTGCTTAGCTGATGACTCGGCATTATCCAAGTGCTTAATTATATGTTGATTTGTGTGTTTTTGTTTAGCTGACATACTTTCATGGCTTTACTGCATGGGGTCAAATGTTTTGTTAATCTGTGTCTGCACTGTGGATGATAACAGACACTAGAGGCTCTCCTCTTTGTACACAGCGTTGCTCGTTATCAATAATTCTCTGTGGACTGTTTAAAGCCCCGAGATTAACATCAGGTCCTTTCAAACTACAGTGCGGTTTATAGTACTGCTCAAGGAAGGAAAGGATGGCAGTGGAAGGAATACATCCTCTTTATGTAAAGACGTGGGGGGGGGGTACAGATGACCAGATGACTAAAAGAATAAATGGAATAAATTAATATCAGCTTTGTGCCTCCCAGATTGTGGACTTTAAGAGCACATTCACTCATGGGTATTTTCTCTCCACCAAGCATCATTTTATTCCCATGGTTGACTATGCAGCACAGACAGCCATACTTAGTATTTCTACATGAACACAGCAACATTTTGGCAACCTTGTCTCTATGGTAACATGGAAGCTGTTAAAATGGCTGATTTATTCCAACACACAAAAACACCACTCAAGCACAGAGAGTGCTTTCACGTTAGGCTTCACTCTCTCATTATGAACACATGTGGATGTAAAGATGAAAGTCAGGGCGCTGTATCATTAGTACTGCTTTATCGTTTCCTCCTGCTGTATTATCAGGAGGTTCCAACTGAGCCTGAAGTCTTTCACCAGAAACACTGAGATCTGCTTTGTGAGGAGCCTCAATCACAGGAGACTTAAAGCCATCAAAATACAATACATCATCTCAAATACATTTTGATAGCCTAATAATGGCTGCAGAGTATAGAGAGCCTGGAGGTGCATCTCTGTGTTTCTTCAGCTCGTCCCTGTATAGACACCGGGATCTCCCTGACTTACTCTGCTTGTGTGTTCAAACACAAACACACAGACCCAGAGGCTGTCTCAGGGTGCCTAGCTCAGCGTGCATCAACTGTTAATAACATAAAGGTTACTACAGTCCTGATATACATTAGTTATGACATCATATTGACACATCACGTTGTACTGTCAGGATCCACCTGTTAGCCCCACGTTTCCTACACAATACATTGTGTACACATACACATACATAAAGATTTCCTTAGTAGATAATCTAGCTGTAACCTCTCAACATCGCTAGATAGAGGATGGGACAAGAAACAGGTGCATTCATATGATACGACAGGGTTAAAATATAGACTGCATACAAGAAGAGGACGTAGTTTTCGTGACATAGTGATGTCAAAATGTCAAAGTCAAGGCTTCAAAGCCCACAAAACAGTGGTTTTGTGGGCTTTGAAGCCTTGACTTTAACATTTTGGTCATCGCTATCTTGGTTTTGTGCAACCAGTGAACGGAAGCGACCATATTTGGACTGCGGAGAAGTGACGGCGTGTTAGATATGCCATATATGACTCTGGTAGCAACCTGTCAATCACAAGTAGGTTAATTAACAAGGAAGCCCCGCCCAAATGATAACCTGGAATGGTCCTTCAATGTTTCTGAGAATAATACCCGAGTAAACAGCCGTTTTATGGCAAACTACATCTCTAACAAGTCTGGCAACATCTTGCATACTACTTTAAAGGAAAGAGGCTCATAAAACCAAATTGTTTCACATTTGTACAAATCCAATACATGCATTGGTGAGACATCTTGTGATGAAATACACCTTACTCCAGATCCGCAGTCGGGCTCATCAACTAAGCCCGGGACCTCTGACTCTGTCATCCCCCGATACACTTCTCTGCTTCTTCAATGAAACACACTCAACACTTTTATACTCTACTTCATCATACTTGTTCATAGTACTGTTATCTGTTTGTGCACTTTATTTTATATTTGTATTCTTTTATATTCTATTGTAAATTGTAATATGTTTCTATTTCTTGCAGTGTGGATTGTTGTTGATTGTTTAATGTTATGTACAAATTCCTTGTATGTGCAACATACATTGGCAATAAACGGTTTCTGATTCTGAAACTATATCTCATCTCATACTTTGAATGCTCTGCAGTATTCTGTTGGTCTTTACTGTGATCACTCTACATCAGGAAAAAATGTGAAATTGTTACAGTCATCAAGTAACTTTCACTCCAAATCAGACAGTGATTCCTCAAACATGTGGCGAATGTGGACATATGATGGCTGCGTAATTGAAGTGGAGACAGGAGGCTGTGTGATGGCTGCAGAGCTCTAACAGACAACATCTGGCTCGTTGATCTACACAACAGGTCGGCTTCTGCCATTTAAATGCTTGAGCTGAAATGCAGGCATGATCGTCTGGCTTTTGTCGAGGACAAAATGTACTAAGGTATAGCTCATTCATGCAGAACAAATACATTCATAGGCTTGCTGTCCTCAGATGGAGAAAGCTGATTAATCCTCTGGTCTGAAACAAAGAGCAAAACTAAGCCTTTCACCCTCTCCATGCGTCACTCTTCTTGTCCAAATGAGATACCAAGTCTAACAAAAGGTGCTCTTCTGTAGCAGTGGTACAGTTTTCTCCAGGTCTGGGGGAAACAAGTGAATCAATAAGGCATCCTCTGGCTGCATCTAACCACTCCCAGCTCACCAGATCCTGTTAAGTCAGCCAGACCCTGGACAAACACTGAAGTATTCTCTCATGGACAAGGGATTAGGAGGAGGGAGCCGAGGAAACAAGGAAACAAGGAAACAAGAAAGTAACAAGGAGTTAGAGAAGAGAAACGATGGAGTCTGGCTCCCCCCACTGGCTGTAAATAAGAATGACCCCTACAAATCGGCTGTGCATATAAGTGCAAAAGAGCTTGAGATGTTGTGTTCTATTGTAAGGCCCTTCAAACTAAAATCTGAAGGGTGGCAGGGTGTGAAAGGAACAGTAGCAGCAGGATCAGGGCTTTAAAACAGGCATACAGTCAGGCCTGGAACCAAACAGCACTGGCAAAAAGCTCACTGTAAACAACACCAAGTCGGGTTCTGTTTTTTTCACAGGTTTAAATCATTCACAGATGATTTTCTCCCTTTTGTGATTCTCTGTGTTCTACAGTGATTTGGTTTCAGCCACTTTGTTGAGCATCATCATCTCTGTTCGGCAACAAAAGGCAAGTCTCTGGAAATATTTCTGTTGAATACTGTAGTTCTACCAGTCCCAGGCCAAGCAGAATGAAGGAGCCCTTTTTCGTCGGCCCATTCAGAGGCACAGCTTTACTGTTGTGCTCCCCTTTCGCTGTCTCTTGGACTACAGGTTCAGTCTCGGGGCCACTAAGGCAAACTCACGCAGAATGTTTCTGGCCACATCCACTTTGTACTGGGCGATCATCAACGCCCGCTTCACGTCCTCAAAGGAGTAGCCTTCCCCCATCAGCTTCGCGATTTTGGCGTCAACGTTCTCCGACTCCAAGCTGTGAGGTTTGCCCGGCTTAATGTCTGGAGGAATCTTCCTTGGCAGTGGCTTGGGCGGCCTGGCAGGGGCCTGCAAACAGTCCATTGATACTTTGACAGAGAGAAGGAGAGAAATCATGTCAGTGGAAAAAGGACCCTGGCACCCCGGAGAAACTTGAGTTCGACTACAGTCTCAGAGTGGTCTCGAAGTCTGTAGACTTCACAGAACAAAAGCTTTGACATTCCAATATCGCCTGAGTTTCGACCTTTATTATTAGGTAATCACTGTCTTACAAAGCAGATCTTAAGGTATTCACTGCAGATATCTCTTCAATTCCAGAGATGGCAAAAAATTGTTGGCCTGCTTTAAGGAAAACAGGATAGGTTCTGGGAAATGAAAAAGCTGAAACCAAACACAACTGGATTTCAAAGTTTCAGACAAACTTTGCCCATCTGCACAAAGCAACTTCCACGGTCACATGTGTGCATTTGCTGAGAAGGTTGAGGTACCTACCTTGACTGGCTGGTAAATGGTCATACTCCAGGCAGCCCCTGGAGCCTTTAACATGCTCTGCGTGTCGTCTGACTGGAGGCAGAGGAGCAGCACTGTTCAGCATGTCAAGCACTGTGCCTAAACCACAGACAACAGAGACATTCAGGTAAAGGAGCCTGTTGCTATCTGTAGGTCAACAAAGTAATCCTCTGTTCCATGTGGATTTTTCAACAATTCGGTGGGCATAATAAACACTTTACCCCCTGTGAGAGAAAACTATTAGTTATGCATAACACGGTAGGAGATGCACTACATTTGTATCTTTTTTCACAATTTTGATCGGAAGGAGATGTCAAGAGTTTGCCAGCTTACCGGGAGTTAACAGAAAGTGCTCGTGTCCAGAGGAGGGCCTGTGTGGTCGTGCAATGACAGAAGAAGAGGATGTGGAGGAGTTGCAGAATGAGGACGGAGAAGAGGAGGAGAGGTCGGTGAAGCTGTGTCTCACCGGTGGAGGAGGAGGCTGGGACGGAGCGTCTTCCAATGCTGAAACACAGACAAGACTGAACTATCTGCTCTGATTCACAGTTCCTACTTATTCCACGAGGAGTTGTCTGATGCTGCTATGGAGTCTAAACCATGTCCCAGCAATGGCATTAGATGCCAAAGTGCAGCTGGCATGCTATCCTTCAGAGAAAAGCCAAGAGAGGATATTTTTGAGAAGGGAGCGAGGATTGGGACAGGAGGTACACGAAGGCTGGATAGAAACTTGCTGTGGGTATTCTGGATTAACATAAACCAGAGGTAGGGTTTATTAGACATCAAACATACAATATAAGCACATAATAAGTAATCATTGCAATCAGAAAAAAACTCTATCTAAAGGCTAGCTTTGCTATTTGTTTACAGCATCACATCAGCATTGTGTACATTCATTCCAATTCAAATGGGACCATGTGAACTCTGCTACAGGGCTGTTACAGGAATAAAGATCTGACAGTGATGTACACCAACTGCAGAATATGATTCTAATAAAATGATACGAAGCTGATGATATTTTGGAGTTTATGAATCTATCTTATCTTATCTATCTTATCACACTGAGCTTCAAAATGACATGTTAATATGAAAGAGAGACATATCCCCAATGTATCACCTGAGATACATTGGATTCAGTCAAGCATATATGTTTGACACGGGGAGATTTTTAAGGGACAATAGCGACATTTTACAGTTAAGACAAGTACGACACAGGTGTACTGCACAGGGAAAACAAGGCGGGATACGATAGCAGAGGGACTGAGACAGACAGGGAGCTGTGGCTGGGGGAGGGGAGGTGATCAGGTCGGGGTGGGCTACCTTGTGGGGGCAGCAGGATGTCATAGTCAGATGGTATCTTGCTGGTGTTGAAGGGGCAAAGAGCTGTATGTGCCACCCGTGAGACCAACCCCCTGACCGACTCAGAGTGTCCACCTGATAATCAGAAGCAGAGAACAGATGTTTTTCAGAAAATAAGAAAAAATGCTGCTGATGGTTGTCATAGACTTTCACCTGATTCAATAAATGAGACAGAATAACATACTCTACCGTTATCAAGATAATCTATTTCAACAAAAAAACTGATGCATACTGGAAAGAAATGAAATGACCTTTAGTCTCTTTCTGATTGTAAGACTGACTAGAACGTTTTAAGACTCAAGTGTGGTTCAAATAAGGTGTCTTCATATGATCATACAGTCTGTACAAACCATTTGTGGGCATCCTATTCACCCTGCTCATTGCAACATTCACTACATCAGATGAAAACGCCAATTATCTCACAGTACTATGGAGTCAGAAAAGACTTAGAACTTGTGATGTTCAATCATATCTGCTGGTTTCAGGACTCACCAGGCTCCGGGGGCATCTCGTCGATGTAGGGCTCTGGAGAGCCGTTCTCCGAGTGCCTGAATGAGAAGAAATATTAAACTTTAATGGAACATCATAGATGTATTACCATAGTAGCTTTAAAACATTGAAAGACAGCCAGTACCTGCTGGGTACAGAGATGCAGATGGGAGCCTGGCTCAAGCAGAGGTTGGATGAATGGAGCTGATAGTCGTCCTCCACCCTCTCCATCACTCCCCGCTGTCGTTCTACCACAGGGCTGCTGAAAGGGTTCGAGGGTCTGTAAAGATGATCATGATTTATCAACTCAACCTTTCCATTCATACAGTTATTACATTCAAACTACAATCTGGCATTTTCACAGTCCCATTAAATTAATTAACAACTAGGTAAACTAAACAAACTGAACAGTTGTGCAAAGATCACCAACAACAAGCAACAACCGTGTAGCGTTCTTGTAGTCATTTGAAGGAGGATGATCTGGCCAGAGGTGATTTGTTATAAAGTGTTATAGCAGAGGGCAGGAATGTTTTCCTGTATCTGTCCTTGTGACAGCGGAGCTCGATCAGTCTGTTGGAGAAAGTGCTCTGCTGTCCCTGCAGTAGGTGGTGGAGAGGTTGGTCCGGGTTATCCAATATGGATGATAGTTTCTTCAGTGTCCTCCTCTCCACCACCTCTTACAGATTGTCTTGTCTGCAGCCAATGATGGAGCTGGCCTTCTTAATCAGTTTATTCAGTCTGTTGGTGTCTCCGGCTCCAATGCTGGTCCCCCAGCAGACTACGGAGAAGTACAGTGCACTGGCCACTACAGACTGGTAGAACATCTCCAGCATCTTGCTGCACACGTTGAAGGATCGAAGTTTCCTCAAGAAAAATAGTTGACTCCTCCCCTTCTTGTACACAGCGTTGATGTTGTTCTTCCAGTTCAGTCTGTTGTCGATGGAGACACCCAGGTACTTGTACTCCTCCACCATGTCTACATCCTCTCCCAGAACTCTCAGCGATCTCTGGTCTTGGTCACGTTTAGAAGCAGGTGATTTCTACCGGCCCACTCCACAAAGTCCTCCACTACTGCCCTGTACTCCTCCTCCTGTCCGTCCCTTATACAACTGACCACTGCAGAGTCATCAGAGAACTTCTGCAGATGGCATGACCCCGAGTTGTACTGGAAGTCAGTGGTGTACAAGGTGAACAGGAAGGGAGACAGAACAGTTCCCTGTGGGACTCCAGTATCACTGACCACTGCATTAGTGGTGGACACGGCACACTGCACTGGACAAACTGTGGTCTGCCTGTGAGGTAGTCAGTGATCGAGGAGATGGTGGACGCGTTAACTACCCCCACAGCTTCTCACTCAGCAGCACTGGTTGGATGGTGTTGAATGCACTGGAGAAATCAAAGAAAGTGATTCTCACAGAGCCACCGGTTCCATCCAGGTGCGACTGAGCTCGTTGCAGCAGGTAGATGATGGCGTCGTCCACCCCCACATGAGGCTGGTATGCAAATTATAGAGAGTCCAGTGATGATTTTACCTGCGGTCGGAGGTGGGCCAAGACCAGCATCTCCAGCACCTTCATCACATGTGATGTGAGGGCAACTGGTCGGTAGTTGCTGAGGCCAGATGTCTTCTTAAGTACAGGAACCAGGCACGACGTCTTCCACAGCACCGGGACTTCCTCCTGCTTCAGGCTCAGGCTAAAGAGATGTTGCAGGACATCAGATGGCGCAGGTCTTCAGGACCCTGGGGCCATCAGGTCATGCTGCCTTGCCTTGGTGGAGTCTCTCCAGCTGTCTTCTCACCTGGCCAGTCGTCACAGAGAGGGGGGGAGGGGGTCATAGTGTCAGTGGTGGAAGAGCCCTTTGATGTCTCTGAGTCCATGCAGCTCACCAGGGGGGAGGGGGGGAGACAGCCGAGGTGTTTGGGAGTTGTGGTGTGTGGAAGAGACAGATGAGGGCTCTGAGCTAAACCTATTGAAGAAACAGTTTAGCTAATTTGCCCTCTCCAGGGAGCCCCCTGGTTGTCTCCCTCCAACCTTGAAGCCAGTAATCTGCTTCATCCCCATCCACACCTCCTTCACGTTGTTCTGCTGGGGTTTGGCCTCCAGCTTCCTAGCGTCCTTGCACTCCCTGAGCTTCACCTTCAGGTCGCGCTGGACTCTCCTGAGCTTTCTTCTTGTTAAGAACAGCTTTCAGGTCACTGGTGATCCAATGCTTATTGTTGGGGAAGCAGTGTACTGACCGGGATGGTATGGCGGTTTGTTCACAGAATTGAATGTATTCAGTGATACAGTCCGTCATGCTGTTGATGTCCTCCCCGTGTGGTCCACACAGCACATCCCAATCCGTAGACTCAAAGCAGTCCTGCAGGGCATCATTAGCCTCCTAAGACCACCTCCTCACAGTCCTGGTGGTCACAGGCAGCCTCTGCACCAGAGGATCATACCTAGGTGTCAACAGGATCAGGTTGTGATCAGACCTGCCAAGCGGGGGTAGGGCAGTGGCACTGTATGCATCCTTAGCAGAGTTTTATTGTTCCTTGAGGGGCAGTCAACATACTGGTGGAAAGTTGGCAGGGCGTGGTGTGGTTAAAGTCTCCAGTAATTGCCAAAAATGCACCAGGATGTTGACTCAGCGGTCCAGACACAGTGGAGTGGATGGATTGTAGTGCTGGGGTGCAAGGACAGGCCAAAGGTGCAGCAAAAATCGTTATTTTACATTTCGTATTGTACATTTTAACAATGTGTCACCGCTAAAAACATTTGCATTAACTGCATTGTTTATTGTATTGTCAGAATGGAAGAAAAGAACATCATGTAAAAGCACTGCGGTTTGTCAAAGTAAGGCAAAATGCTTTTTGACTTGCAACATTTCCAGGTACACGGCAGTCAGAAATTGCAACTGAAAAGATTCATCAGCGTAAACAGAGCCCATTAAATGCTGAAATATCTCAACTCTCAACAGTCTGAGCTGAAATAAAGAACTTAAATCAGGCTGTACACTGAGAGCCACTTTGTGTGGTGGTGCAGTTCCCAACATCATGTGTGTGACATTTTCATCCTTGTGCCAAATTGAAGTCAATTAGACTCACAGTAGGCACAGTGGTGTAGCAGTTAGCACTGTCTCCTATCAACAAGAAGGGGTCAGACCCGCTGGTTTGGTCGGCTCTTCTGTGTGAAGCATGATCCCGTCATGTCAGCGTGGGTTTTCCAGCTTCCTCAGAGAGTCCAAAGACCTGTTAGGTTACTCTAAATTTGCCCGCAGATGTGAGTGATGTGAGAGCCTGGCGACCTGTTCAGGGTGTACCCTGCCTTTGCCCTATGTCAGCTGGGATCCCTCAACCACATTGATCAACGCATCAGTCTCTTTATAATTCCACAAAAACTGCAGACCACAGCCATCAGGCCAAATTCAGTAAGTACGTTTTGTACTGTAATGAGAAAATATGAAGCAGCACCACTTATCAACAGGCCCCACCCTGTTTGTTGTGTTTACCTACCTGCTATGATACAGTATAATGTCATTGTGCTGCAAAGGTACATGTACACTAACAGTTGTGTCTTCAGTAGGTAATGATTTAACAGTAAAGGAACTGTTGAATTCTTCTTCTTTTCTTTTCGTTTCACTGAAGCGTGATGGTTATATGACAGTTTCCCATTTCTTTACATAGTCCTTTGCATTTTCATTGAACACTGCAAGGTCTTTTGAGTTGCAAGGGTTGGGTAGTAGAGGACTGTTGAATAATGCAGGACCTTCATTGGCCAATCAGTTACAAGAAACACCTACGCAGCCTAATATCCAACCATAACCACTGTAACATATTAAAAACATGTAAACTGAGCCAGTAGATGCAGTAATTACCAAATACACATTCAGATTCAGGTTAGGGCTTTTGGGAATGAATGGTTGTCTTTATATAAATAGTAATAAAAACTAGAAAATGCATTTCCTGCTGAAAATGCATTGGAATGCTGAAAGCTGAAATGAATTGTAAAAACACAATTAAGAAATGGGAGACTACTCATCTGGAAAATGTTGAAGCCTGAAAGCATTTAAACTGCACTGCTGAAAACCCTTCTAGTTGAAATGTCTAACTATGGTGTCTGTAGCTGAAAGTATGAGGAAGACGAAGGCTTTGAAAGTTGAAGAACTTTAACAGGATTTGAAGATTTTCTCCATAGAGATCCCATTCAAAAGAAAATTGCAAATAGCTGAATATTTCAAAGAATTTAAAGATTACAAATATGAAAAGTCATTCCACCCCTCTCCTGAAAGAGCTGAACATTTTGATATTCGAATGGTTTCTGTGGCTTAAAAAATGTCAGCAGTAGTGATATTTGTAATAGTAGTACTAGAAGTTTTTCTTTATTTAATATAACAGTAGTAGTAGTAAAGGTAATGGCAGTATTTCAAGTAGCAGTAACAGCAGTAGTAGTAGTACTAATAGCAGTCGTACTCATAGCTGTAGTAGTATTAGTACTGGTAGTAGCATGAATAGCAGTAGTAGCAGTTGTAGTATAAGTAATAGTAGTAGTGGTAGTAATAGCAGTAGTGGTAGTAATACTATTGATGGTAGCAGTAATAGCAGTAGCAACAGCAAAAGTTGTAGTAGAAGTAGTAGTAGTAGTGGTAGTAGCAGCAGCAGTAGTAGTAATACTAGAAATATTAGCAGCAGCAGTAGTAGTTGTCGCAGTATTAGTAAGAGCATTCATTATTTCAACAAAAAAGCCTAATTTTGAGCTTAATGTTTAAATACAGTTAATCCATTATTTTGAAAGGGTGGGGCTGGGTGAGGGAGCAAAGGGGAAAGGAGACAACCATAATATTTGACACATAAACACATACATACAAACAGGTTATTAAATGACAGGCTTCATCATAAGCATTTCAGTTAGAATTCATTCTGTGGGGCTTTTATTTTAAAATGGGGTATGTGTGTGTGGGGGGGGGGTCCTCTAAAGATCTCTGAGAACCTGAATGACTATGAGAGAGAGACACAGAGAGAGAGAGAGAGAGACACACACACACACAGAGAGAGAGAAGTGCGTGTGTCTGTGAGTCTGTGTTCACTAATTAGCTTAATCAGAAACACCTGTGTCCTTGCAGCCTTTTAATGGCGATAAAACAGGGAAACACCTCTCAAACAAATCATCAAAACTCCCATAACCGTAGCTCCTATTGCTCCGATATTAATAATTGAGAGGAAGGATGACTTGAGAAACAGATCCTGTAAAAATTGTGTCTGTAGTGTAAAAAATGTGGCTTAACTGGCGATCTAGAAATGGTGTACCGTGTTCTGTGGAAGATGTTTTTGAAGCAAACTTTAACATTGGTCTCTATGGAGCAGAAAGTTGGGTTTCCTCTCAATTACAGGCTTCTGTGCCAAATGTGTAAATCTGTGGGATTCCACAGTCATTTTTCTGTGACAAGGACAAGATTAGCTACTTTTAAATCCAGAAATTATGCATGAAGAGTGAAGATTGTGGACTCAGTGGGAAAACACAAATCTTTTTTTCACATGAATCTCAAGCTGCTCTAAGCTGCTCAATTCACACCCATTATAAAGTCAGAAAAGGGTTGAAAATATCATAAAAGTTAAATTGCTGCAGTCCAAAAAGTGTAAAAGATATCAAAAAGCTGAATCATTCTGCAATAGCTCAGGGTTTTCTCAACATTTGAAAGTTGAAATGGTGTCTGTAGCTGAAATTATGAGGTAGTTGAAGGATTTGAAAGTTGAAGAAGTTTAAAAGGATTTAAAAATGTTCTCCATAGACATCCCATTCAAAGAAAAGTTTCAAAAAGCTTAATAATTCAAAGTTTAAAGATTAGAAATATGAAAAGTCATAGCAGACATAAGCTGAAAGAGCTGAACATTTTGATAGTTGAACGGTTTCTGTAGCTTAAAAAATGTGGAAGGAGATAAGTGCCAAAGAACAAAGAACAGGATAACAATAGGATAACAATAGTGGAATGCTTAACAGCATTCCAACAACAAGTAACCCTGCAAATATAACCTATGCTTTCAAAATGCAAGTCAGCTGCATTTTCCCTTATGTAGGGGAAGTGTGTGTACATCACTCTAACCACCCTACAATACAAAATTGTTTTCAGCCGGACCAGAGTTTCCCCTTTCAGCTGAAGCTTCATCGGAAGTGACAGCTCTATCCCCTGCCTCCACTTCAGCCTGATACACAGAAATACCGAATTTAATTCTGGCTGAAGCAAAAAGGCTATTAGAGGTTCAGCCATGATTTTTAAAAGCTGTGTCTAACCAGGACTTTTCCCCAAGGCTACTAGACCTCATTGGTGGAAGGTCCCTGAGTCTGAAAACACAGAGAAAAGAAAGGAGGAGGTTCAGATTCGATGGAACTTTAGAATAAAAGCAAAGGCTAGTAACTGGCTAGTGTTGAACTGAATGTTACTCATATCTAAAACACTAGTCCAAGTGCTTTAACACCGCAGACTAGACAGCTGTTTTGTTCTATTTCCTATTCCCATTTACGTCCCAGTGCTGGCGTCAACTTTGCAGTTTGTTGAGTCTCGAAAAGATTTTGCATGCACGTTCTGTTCCATTGATTGAACAGACTTTTGTCCAGCATGTTTCATCTCTGTATGGATTGCACAGACATTGATTTTGACAGTGGTGGGCCGTCAGGGCCTGCAAGGCCTTCTCTGCTGGCCTAAACAGAATCACAAAGTTATAACTATTTTATAATTTCATAATTTTTCTTAAATACACTACAATACACTATAATTCATAAAAATATTTTCCCCATTATCTTATGTTCTCATTGCACAGCTACTGTCTTCCTCAGTTGCTCTGTGAGCTCGGGCCCTATTTGCAGGCCTCTGGCTCGAAAATAGCATACCCATACTAAAGTGACCACAGTTCTGGAACTACAAGGTCTATTTTAATAATTTTTGAGGCTATAATCAGATCACAACACTGGTGGGATTTTTCAGTGGGTAATATTGTGTATATGTTGCTGGTTAATATAGTAAATGAAGACATTACACAGCTCAAATTGAAAATATTCAGGTTTGCCTGAAGAAAAAGCACTTTCATTGATATTGTGTTTTTCAAATAATGCAGCTCTCCCAAAACATAGCACAACCTATGTATGTATGATCAGTAGTCGTAGAATAATGTTTGGCTGGGAGAAAGTGAAGAATAAGAGGCTTTAGTACATTTTAGTATCATTTTCGAACCATCTTTTGCAGCTCTTCCATTGTACTTTTATACACTATATAACTATATATTTCACTTTTTTTATCACTCATATTATTCAATACATCCAAATACAGCTGTTAGGAATCATTTTGAGAGCAAGGCTCCTGTCAGAGCATGTTTCTGGCTGTCATATAGGATTTTCTCAGTTCCTGTGTGTGTATGTGGCTGTAGCTCAGCCTATCATCGGTCGATTTCAGTCAATGAGCCCGCCTTCGATGCGTCAGAGTCTCAGGAAGGCGTGTGTCGAATTTGGTGTTGATTGACACAAGTTTCAGCCAGTAAAGTTGCAAGAAGTGAATTCTTTGACGTGTCAGAGCCTGCTAGCTGGCCTACAAGTACGTGATTGGTCAGTGGGCTAGCCTGACGTGTTGGGCGGTGACAATCCCAATATCTGCTGCCTCTGCCGAGGGGACATTTTCAGCCCTCAAACGCATTAAAACATATTCAAGAAATACAAGTGGGGAGACTCGACTGTCTTCACTGGCGTCCATGAATCGAGCAGGACTAAACTAAAGGAACTAAAACGCATGGATGTACTGAACAACCGTGAGATTAAACTCTTTGTTAACAAAGAAAGGAGGATGAACTTTGTCTTTAAATAGTGAACAGCAGCTCTGGTAAGTTAAATGAGTTTGTTTTTACATCTGCAGTAGCTTTAATAGGCTTGTTTATATATTATTATTTGTACAACTTGTTTTTATGAAGATGGATTTTTGTTTGGTTTTATATGTGATAGGAACTATTGTTACGTCCAATGTTGCTCTGGGGACATATTTAGCTGGTGCCAGTGTTGGCAACTTGTTCGCTAAATCTGGCGACTTTTTTCGTCAAACGCTACTAGCGACAAATCTAGCGACTTGTTCTGGTGTTGTGACTCTGATGTTAAAGTACATTCTGCACTGTCGTGAACGAGCAGCGGGTGCTGCCGTGAGCCCCTCCGCCGCTCCAAAGAACTCACAGGGTGCTCTCACAGAAGCCTCGCGCAGCAGTCCCAGCTGCAGTCAGAGGAGAGGCACTCTCGGCGTATTCACATATCTGCACTCTGCAGTTAGTGGATCTATAGGTGTTGAGCTTCATTTTGACATGAAACAAATAATAACCGTAGCTGTGTTTCAGCTGCAGGACAGCAGTGAAGGCCCAGGTATAAAATGCACGGCCTGCCACTGGATTTTGATTCTGTTTCTAAAAACAGCCTTATCAGAGGAACTATAAACAAGTTCAGCAGGAGCTCACTGGTTGCAGTAATGTACCACTGCATGGACGCTGCAAATATTTTCTGCCCCTATGATACAAATGTGCTGTTCAGACAAATCATTTCAATATTGGTTAAACTTTTTCAGGATATTTCCAATGAAACTTTGCGTGTGTGTGTGTGTGTGTGATATAAAAGCCATGTCATAGACCTGCTCTTAAAATATGTTTTACATTTTTATTTTATTTTTTATTATTTTTTATTTTTTTATTTTTCTCTGTGTATGTAATTTATTGACCCGAGGGTCACATTGTGTTTTTTATGCTTTTAAATGTCTGCTATGTTAAGCACTTTGTGATGTTATGTCTGTGAAAAGCGCTCTATAAATAAAATTCATTCATTCATATACTCACTTATGGCTACTGGCAAGTGTGGATTGCGTTGGCGAGTGCCGTGAGGGAAGGATGTCATACTCATCACTGACTTGCACATCATTGGAGAAGGGCTGCACACACAAGAGAAGGGGGAGAATTATATAAAGCACAACGGAACAACTGAAAAGGTAATGTCAACTGAATTGCAGAACAAAAAAAAAACTACACTCTTACAGTATTATATGAGGTGTATTATGCTTTGGATATGCTATGTCCTTCCCTGATTCTGGTGGGGAAGTGCAGTCCTTACAAACACAGCCAGGACACTGTACTGACGGTACAGCAACTCTGCAGCAAACAGCATTTTACTCACCAACTGTAGCTTCAAATCAATTCACTAAAAAAGGCAGTGTGGGTTTAAGGATGCCGAATGTGCAAATTATTTATTTTGATCAAACCTGATACACTTCAAACTACAGGCCACCTTATGATGGGATCACACCAGCTGCTGTGCCAAATCGGACCAGGGGTGTAAAATGGGGAAGCCAATGGCCCATTCTTCTGGCTCCCTTGCTTGGGGCACACCAATCTTCTCCTTTATTTATTCTCAACAACACACCTATAAAGTTTCATGACTGCATTTTTGCACTGTTGTTGTACTATTGAGGAGATAACATCTGTTCACAGGCAGGCAGACAGAAATGTAAACACATGGCAAAGAACTCAAAACCCCCCTGTAGTAAACATTTTGACCTGCATTAACAGGGATGGCATGACTTGTGAATCTTCTGCCTGCCTAGCATGTAGTAAAGTAAGGTTCAAGCCGGACCAAATGCCAAACTTTGAATATGTTTGAGCACCAATCATCATTGTTTTCCACCTCCCCTAGTCCCCCCAAAGTCCTGAATTCTGTCGGCGCTGAATACAGTCCACCCATCAAGTGCAGTAGATTGGTCCGGGATCAACAATCTTGAAGGACGGTGTTCAGAGAACAACCTACTGCTCATGTCAGCTAAACCAAGGAGCTGATAGCTAGCTGAAAAGAAAAAAGGAGGCACACACCCCTGTTGACATCAATGGAGCTGAGGTGGATCAGGTGAACCGTTTTAGGTTTCTGGGAATCAGTATCACAGAGAACCTGGTTAAGAAATCAACAAAGGAAATTTAAGAAGGTAAAATAGCTTTACCAAGTTGTTAACTTTTACAGTGGAAGCAATAGAAAGCATCCTGACGGGAAATATTACAAACTTGCATGGGATGAGCATGCTCAGGACAGAAGGGCTCTGCAGTGGGTGATTATCATTGGTACCCATCTACTGTTATATTGGTGAGGTGAGGTGCCTGCGAAAAGGCCACTAAAAGACAAAACCCACCACGGCACCAATTTGTTCACCATGGAGTCGGCAAGACATACAGAAGCATCAGCTGTTGAAGCACCAGATTACAGAGAATCTTCTTTCCTCAGGTTGTAAGACTCCTCAACTCATCCTCCGTACCTCTTCAGAAGAAAATTGTTTTGTTTTGTTCTCGGAGACTACAACTCACATTTTGTTGTGCAACCGTATTCATACAATGACAGTAAACTTGTAAAGTGCAACTCCCTGTGTGGTAGAGTTACTCCCCAGATCTGCAAAGATGCACAAAGCCCAATGTACTGCTTTCAGATTTAAAGCCCTATCATTGGACAATTCTGAAAATCTTGGTCCAGATTTTACCTTCAGTAACACTAGTTGAAGAATATATTCCACATGCAAAGCACAGCTGTTTTTGAATCAAAGTTGCTCTGCATGGAACACAAAAAGCAGTGGACTGCTCCTGAGAAGCACCCGGGGAGCGGTTTGGGTTTAGTGTCTTGCTCAAGGACACTTCGGCACAGGACATGTAGTAGCCAAGGATTGAACCCCCAACCTAGTGGATACCGGATGACCCTCTCTACCCCATGAGCCGTGGTAGGCTTTAAATGATAGATTGTATAAAGCAGGGGTCACCAATAGGCGGGCCGCGGTCTGGATCCGGACCCAGACGCCGTTGTATCCGGACCCAGGACCTAAAATGGATTCTATTTTGAAAGAGCGCTTCTATTTTAACCGGCGCAGATTTTTCAGCATTTACGGCACTTGTTCAACAGTACAGGAAACACACCGACCAATGCGTTGTAAATCACATCACGTGATGCAACTCAGCGAATCAAATATGGGTATTCTGACAAGTTTCCTGACTTGAGTGAGATGTACACACACCGTGACACACGGGGAGAGACGAGGAGAGAGAGAGAGCAGAGCAGGACAGAGTGTGAGTTGTGAAAGTCAAATCATAGGACGATCTTCAAAAGAGAAAAATGTCCAGAGAGACCAGGGTCATTCGACTCTGACTGGACAGACTCATAGAGGTGAATTCTTCAAACACTACTTTCTGGATGAGAAAAATATTATATTGCGGCTTTTTCACTTCACCCTGAATGAACTGAATTTAAAGCTGCAGGGCAATTCAGTGAAAATCATTTTATATATATATATATATATATATATATATATATATATATATATATATATATATATATTAAGGGGACATATATATATATATATATAATTTGGGTTGTGGGTCGCAGCTTGTCATTAAGGGGTGATGGTGGGTCCCGCAGCCAGACCAGTTGAGAACCACTGCCCTAAGTCATTAGGATTCTCAAAAGCATGAATGTCTGTACAAAGTTTATAGTTATAGATTTAGAAAACAATTTTAAAAATAATAAATAGGCTTTTACATGCTCATCCTAAGATTTCACCTTACATGTTTAAACTGATATCCAAGCCCTACCTTTGAGCTCTCTAAGGTTCCTGGCCCCTCAATTCTGTGATGTAACCTCCCAAATCCAGCAGACGGAAAACTGAGCGGTCTTCCGTTCAGGTGAGCGGTGCCTGTGGATTCCAGCTGAAGTGGGTGCTCGGATCGAGTCCTGTGGGCATCTGCAAAGTGACTGTCTTTGGGACGCCGTGTCTCAGGGTGCATTTGGGAGTTTGACAGCGTGCCCGTAGAAGATGAGATGGAAGATGACAAGGGAGAGGAAGCGGGGAGCCATGAGTGACGTGACTCTGGGGGGATGGGAGGAGGACGCTCAGGGGGAGGCGGTGGAGGTGGGTCCCTGTGCGGAGGAGGTGGGGCTGGGAGAGGCTTGTCCTGCTTCCTGGACATTCCTGGCGAAGACTAGAGAGGTGGAGAGATGGTATGTTCACTAGAATGACAGAAGACAATCTAAATAATTCTCAACTCGTTTCTAAATCCCACCAAACTTTTTTCTGTTTTATTCTTGATTTTGTGTTAAATCCAGGAAGACTAGCAAGCTACTTTTTGTGGAAGCTAGATGTACTGAGGTTGTAAATAAAGAATATTTATTTATCAAACTATTCATTATTTAACCTTTAGCTACCCAGAATAATCCCATTGAGATTTTGAATCTCATTTACGAGGGGATCCTGGCCCAGATCGCAGTGTAAAGGTTCTATGCAAGCATCACATTGAGATACAAACACTGGACGTTAAAAACAAAACAGCAAAAAGTTAAAAATAACATCAAACAAACATTTTTACATAAAAGAGACACATACAAATTGCAAACCTGCAATTTGTATCAACCAAAGAATTGTCATTCAGTGTTGAACAAGTGCAGTCATTGCTCAAAAGATCCTTAATCCTGCTTTTAAATGCTCATAAAATAATCTATCACACCAAGATGAGGGTCGAAAAACACTTTCACCAAAAATAAAAAATATGCACACAGAACAATTTGCCAATGTTCAATTCCACAGCATGAAGATAAGCTATTCATTCAAAGATGTTGGTATTGGGTATGGTCACATGTCTTCATGGCACGCTAGAGAGTGAGATATAAAACTGTAACTTTAACTTTTGGCCTTGAACAAACCATTTCCACCTCTACGACCAGCTACACAGAATAACAATTGTCACATAACATGATGTCTTGGTAATAAAATAAATAAATAATGACATATCAAATGTTGGGTTGTTTCTTCCTTTGACCTACAACTGTGTTTGTGTCCTGTGTTCAAACCATACTGTGAAGCACTTTCTAAATTTTCATGACTTTAGTTATAACTTAAGTGATTATCAGCAAGAAAATAGTAGTAAACCATTTTTCTCTGGATCTGGCGAATGCTGTGACTGACCTTCGGGGAGACGGTGGGACTGGCGGATGGGGAGCGGATGGCGCCCTTCTGAATGAGGTCGAGTCGTGGCGGGACAGGGGGAAGGCCGAGGTGCTGGACACAGTGGCTGAGGTCTCCTCCGTGGACCTTTCTGTGTTGGTTGACAGGTGAAGAGCTGGGAGACACCATGGGCGAGTTCTGACGCTCTGCACAGTGCTGAAAGAAAAAGTACATGTTTTACATATACTGTACTCAAACATGTGTTTAGTCATTTAGGACCAGCTGTTTTTTTGAAGCTTTGTAAGAGCTGTTGGTATTTGTCCAACTGCTAAAAGTAAAATTCCAAAAGTAGAAATCTTTCACTTTTACGAAAAATTAAGAAGAAAAGTACTTGATCAAATCCTGAAGACCAATGCTCTTAAATTAAAGGTGTCTTAAATAAGAGCAGACCAAGATGACTTCAGTACAGAAACAGAGATGAGAGCACACCATATAATACATGTTCTGGACTGACTGTACAAAATCATTGGTCATCATGACTGATGAGTTAGCTGATATGTAATATATAGTTTTTGCAGATCTATTTGATTTTAACATTTTATAGGAAGCTACCACATTTTAATTTTTACATTCATCAGAAGTGCAAACAACTAAAATAAAGATGGCACCGATTTTGTTTGGTATCACTTTTCATGTGTTTCTAAATTCCCCTTATATTTTTCTCTAGTGGAGCTCGTCTACCAGAAATTGCTCATTGTTCCAAACATCCTGTTATCTCATCCATACTGTTATATATCGTTAATATATTAGAGGGGAGTTTATTTCAAGTTTGAATTCATACCAGATATTAAAGATTTCACACAAATAAAATGTACTTTTTATCCCTTAAAATCACATGTTTTTGCAGAATAGCATATCAATGAATTAAACATCAGGATTAAGAAAATAATGGACAACGGGGCAGATGTACATGTAGGGTCAATCCTTGTGTCTTATTCAGTCAGTGAAGCACTCTTTACCCATATTAAGTGTAATTCTTAGAAGTTTGACAAATGAAGCTCGAGCATACGTTCAGTCAGGAAGACTACACTCTTGCATGCCTAACCCCGTAGTTCATTTCTCATACATCTTTCAATCACACTCATTATTTCCCTGCTGTCAATGTTCGAGGCCGTCAATCATGATATCAGCTGTTTAGATCAACTGGTCTCTTCTATCCAATAGCACAATGAAACAATGACATGGTTAGCCAATCATCTTGCTGCTGTCTCTTTAAATACGATTGTCTCTCTACCTTCAGTACGTTCATGCTGCTGTTACACACCCCTCCACCTCCCCATCTCCACCCAATCGTCATCAGATTCATCAACTCATTCTATCATCAGAACCACCACCAGTGTCTGGACTCCACGGCAGGATCTATCTTGCTGCTGCTCAGAGCAGACGCCCCTCCATCACAAACCTCCCTGTAGAGTCCAAGCACCACAGACTCAGTCAAGACTTCATCATCATATGTCATCTGTTAAAAATAAACTATTATCTTTTCTTCATCAGACTTGTCTCTCCTGATTGAAATATGGCCCTGGACTTTTTCCTGTATTACTAGTAACAAAACAAAAAACCTACCCATCAATAGATCAAGTCTTTACCTTCCTGATGTTGGCCAGTCCATTCATGACGAGGCAGTCCTCTCGGTCTTCCTCATCATCCAGCTCCAGCAAGGGGCAGCTGTGCTGGTCCAGGAAAAAGCACCCGTTACCCTCATTGCGCGGGTCAAAGGGATCCACAATGATGGGCTCTGTGCCTTTGATCTCACAACGACAGAACGGACAACCCTGACCATCCGATTCCTGCAACAGATAAGGGAAAGAGTTTGCATGAAACAGGATATGTCCAGAAAACACACACAGACAAGGGTGTGGCGTGACATTGGTAACCCCATAGACCCCATAAACGTAGAACATGAGGAATCACTTGGGCCGTCGAGCAGGAAGGAGGTTCCTGTACACAGCTGGTATACGCATGGTTCAGGTTATGCGCTGCACTAGTGCCTTGTATCATACTCTCATTTCCCCAGACACTGGACACATGTTTGTGTAGATCCTCTCCAGGGAAAACTGTTTTGCAACTTTACAACATTCATTGGCCACATGTACATATTCCACATGGCAGCTCCTGTCAAACAGGGGTCATAAATAAGAGGATAATAGAGGTTTTGGCTTTTAGTGTATCTCACTCCACTCCCTCAGGGGCTACAATCAAAGGCAGACAATATTTACAGAGAACAAAGCTGCGTTTGTGGTGGCCATATGGTTGGGGACTTGGCACGTGACGCACTCAAGGCATGTTTGAAATTGAATCCTAATTAGAGTGGGTGGAGAAGGGAAGGAGTGGGAGGTTAAAAGGAAGGGAACTCAGACAGGGGAGGAGATTATATAATGGTCATAAACACTGAAGAAAACCATACTGTTTAGCTACAGACTCAATTGAAGAGACAACCTAAAGGGGAAACCATCCAGCACCATCCATGGTGCTCTGCAATAGATAGAATACTTTCCTTTTGTTCAACAGGGTGTTGATATACTCACCCTTGATTTAGCAACTTGCACATGTCCAGACGTCAAGTATAAAACTGGGCTAAACTAGTTAAACAATGAATACTTTTAGATGTCAAGTTGACAAATTATTTCAAATGAACTATACTAACATGTTCAAATATACTGTAGTGGCCTACTATCATGTAATTTTGATGTCTAAACACTTAAACCTGCATTGGTTTTTTGCTTTGAAGACAAGCTGTCAACATTGTCCTATCATCACTTCATAAAGTTAATATTAATTCAGTTAATATTTTGAATGTGTTCCCTAACAGTTGCCTATTTATCAACCCAGTAGACAGTGTGAGCAATGACAACATTCACTTAGTCATGGATTCACCTAGCAACAGTACAATATGAATTCTCTTTTTAGTTCTGTTTTGGTCTCCATCATGTCCACTCTCTAATATTTGGCTCCTTAGGTGCTAAATACTAAATAGTGAACAGAAGTTGTGAGCCTTAAAACCAAAACAATGAGCTCATAGATACTAAAACGCTCAGCAGAGCTGAAGCTTTTTGTACAACACTGATACATATTGTTTGTATGCATTGGGTAACATAAAATATAGGTTACTGTTCAAATTTAGAGAGTGAGCAACTGAGACGGCTGGAGAAACACACCTTGAGGTAGTGATTAAACCTTCTATTCTGTCCAGGAAAGCATCCAGAGATGTGTTATTCAACAGAATTGAGTGAAATAATGAATGTGGGTGACCGTGGCTCACTGGGTTTTAAATTACAAGAAATTACAAGTCAGCACAAAATATTACAAATTTGATGTAGACAGTGTTGTGAAAAAATGTGCTGTAGCTGTTTTTCACACTTTAGAGCAGGTTTAAGAATGAAACAGAAGCTCTCAGAGGCGTATAGTTTAAATCAAAAGCAATAGGTTTATTTATCGAACAAAGTTATTCAGCCAACACAATTAAACATGCATGGGCTCTAATGATTTCCCTCTCAGAGGTCCACCATAAGACACGCTTAAACACATCAGCATCATCCTTAATATATGGGGTCCGCCCCTTGCTACACATTGGCCAAAGTCAAAGATGCAGGCGTGGCACGTTTGTACGTTATGACACCTGGGTGGAGGCCGTGAATGTCCATTCACCTTTGGCCCCTCCCAATAGGCGTTGGTTTCCGTCAGTGTGAGTGAGAGTTTGAGGCGAGAGGACCTGGGAAAGAGTGTGTGGAGAAAGCCGGGCTCAGCTGGGCGTTGGCCCTCGCTTGAATCTCACTGTCTATTGTGTCTTCCTTATCTTCTCTAAAGATGGCTGCCTGTTCTTATGTGACGCAGTTAAATAAGTAACCTCTCACCTGCTTCTCTCTGGCCTTGCTGTGTTGTGAGCACTGTATAAGTGGTTAATAGTGCTGCATAAGATAATGGTTATTAAAACTACAAATATACTAGTGATTAATTAAACTGTATATATAAGCTAGTTGCTGATTAAGCTGTATATAAGCTAGCTGTTGAATAAACTGTATATAAGCTAGTTGCTACTTAAAGCTGCATATAAACTAGCTGTTGATTAAGCTGTATATGAGCTAATTGCTGATTAAAACTGTATATATGCTAATTTTATCAACAAATCCCTCTCTTGACGTCTGAAGGACGTCACTTTCTTTACTTTCCTACCCTGTTCACACGCTGGTGTCTTCCTCTGCCTCTCCTGACCCTACCAGGCTGTTCTGCTCTTCCCATACTGGGTAAGCGCCATAAGGAGGGGGTGGTAATGGTTCCTTGGAGAGGGCAGTGGTGATGAGACGGCCAACCAAAGAACGAATACAGGGTATTATACAACATCCACATGAGACCAATATTGCAATGAACACACCCACTGACACTGCTATTGACAAGATCAGGTGCTTCCATTTTCCAAACATGTTTTCCATCCAATCTCCAAATGGATTGTTCACACCTGATGCTTCCTGCATTTCGTTTGACAGTGCCCTCAGACTATTCAGTGCTTTTGTGACTGAACCGTCCGGCGCAGTATTGTTGGGGATGACAGTGCAACACAGGTCTCCAAACATTGAGCAAACACCTCCTTTTTCAGCAAGCAACATGTCCAAAGCCATTCTGTTTTGTACAGTAATCAAAGAAGTAGGGGCCAGCTGCTCAGCCAGACCCTCTATTGCATCCCTAGTATGATTAGCCAAACGAAGAACATTGTAATGCACATAATTGATACGATCAACATTTTTATTCACAGTTATCCATGGAATAATACTTGCGACACTCTCAAAACCTGCTGCAATTTGGTCTACCAATTTGTATTCATTAGGCACTCCTCTGGGCACTCCGATAGCATCTATGTAAGTTGGACCTCTGTCCAGGCTGAACTCAGCTTCAGCTGCTCTTTTAGCTAAGATATGTCTGCGTCTGCGTTGGGTCAGGCTTTGTACTTTGTTTTGGTCCTGTATTATTTTGTCTCCCACTAAGGTAAGTGGCATTGCCAGCCTCACCATAGCACAGACTCCTATTGTAGATGGTGGTATGTTAGTGAATAAGCGCAGACCCCCACAGTAGTAGAATAGCCCTCCCCTAGCCCAAGAACCTATCTCTGAGCCTGGTCGTGTCATGTTGCACCAGTCTTCTGGCACACTACCTAGGTGGATTTGAGCTCTATCGTTGGTGAAATGGTAACAGACATATCTGGATCCTAGTCCTTTGTAAGCTTTGAAATAACCTACTGCAGTTTGGTTGTCTATCGGTGGGAATATGGATGCCAGAGTAGTGCAATGTGGTGGAGTAGCCATTTTAGTCATTTTTGTCATGCACGCGTATCCTGTTGGGTCAGATTCAGGATATAGTGGTGCTGGTTCGGTGAACATAGCTGGTCTAGCTGCAGCACAAGCTACACAGCCACTCATTTTGTTTTTTATAGCATTATCAACAATCCAATTTAACCATACATTGTCGCTTCCTTGTCCTGTAGCTAATTGGATCACCTGTTGGGGAGTCCATTTAGAAAAGTCTTCTGATAAGACAGTAGGTGGGTCTGGTGGTAGCGGTTGTCTGTGCGGAATTATGTTTATTTGAATTCCTACTCTCGGGTCTTTGCCTGGGACGTCCACTAATAGGGCGAACCATATTATGTTTTTTCCTGTGCTGCTTTTGGTGACGTTGTTCAGGGACAGAGATAAGGGATTGGCTGTTGCTGAAAAGTCTCGTTGGAAGTCTATTTTGTCCCATAAGGTCCTTCTCGGACTTTCCCCTCGCATTGTTGGCTTCCACCGCCCTGTGTGCTTAGTTACCGCCCCCCAGGAATGACAAAACGCTATGGACGGGACGTTCACGTAATTCTCACATCTGTTGACTATGGCATTGTCAGCACACAAATACACAGCACGACCTCTCCATGCTCTTGGTCTTCTTCCACAGTTAATCACATCACACAAATCAAAAGTAAAAACGGTTTTGCTCCCCTGGGTGTAGTTTAAGGTCAGATATGCACGACACGCTTTTGGTGGTGGCTTGTATGCCGGTTCTGAGGCATCTCTTTTTTGCCTAACCTTCCCTCTCTCGAGGTCGTTTTGAGTTTTGTTCACATCCTCGCCGCTTGTTGTCAGATTGAAGCTTGGATGACTCTCAAACCTTGTCAGATTTTGCATGTTCACATCCTTGCCACTTGTTGTCAGATTGCAGCTTGGATGACTCTCAAACCCTGTCAGATTTTGCACTGCCTCTGGCAGACAGCCATAGTTTCCGCTAGTCGGTTTGTTCACTGTTTTGTCCCCCATTTTCAATCCCAAAGTCAAGAATATCACAAATGCCACACCCAAACCCAATAGGACCCACCCAGTTCTTTTACCTATCCCCATGTCTTTCCAGGTACCTGGAGTGGGATGAATCCCCTGTGGCTGGATGTCTGTTTCCCCCAACAGATTACACTCACACTCCATTTTGCGCCAGATCACCTCGGACCTCTGCTAAGGGTCTGGAACGCTCAGATGCTGGGGCACAATGTGACAGGTGGTGCCAAGGTGCTCCTGATTTACCTATGACCTGGACCGAGTGTGAAGTAACCTCCTTCACTTCGTACGGCCCTGTCCACCTGGGGTCAGTCCACTTTCTCTTGTGAACTTTGACCCTGACCCAGTCACCCACTCGGATGAGATTTTTCACTTCCTCCTGGTCAGCTGCACTGGTCCGCAGGACCTGTTTGGAGAGAGCCTCCGTGAGAGTGATTAACGCAGTCATATATGCCTTCATTTCAACTTGCTGCACATCTAAAGCAGGAATATGACTACTGTCTCTTGGAGGACCAGGCATTTGCCTCCCTGTCATTAACTCATGTGGTGAAAGATGCGTCTCATTTCCTTGTGCGCTCCTCATTGCCATTAGAGCTAATGGTAAGGCTTCAACCCATGTCAGCTTTGATGCCGCACATGTCTTTGCTATTTTTGATTTTAGCGTCTGATTTGCCCTCTCTACCAGTCCTTGTGACTGTGGATGATACACTGATCCATATCTATGTCTGATTCCTAGTCTGGCTTCCACTTCCTGCAAATGCTTATTACTGAAATGTGAACCATTATCGGACCTTATGCATCTAGGAACACCATAGCGAGGTATTAGTTCTGTTTGCAGCCACTTTATTACTGTCTGTGCGTCTTCTTTTTTAGTTGGGATTGCCTCTACCCACTTTGAGAATCTGTCAACCATTACCAAAATGTATCTTTTTCCTTGTACTCTGTTATCATGTCCCATGTCAGTAAAGTCTATGCTGATGTCTTGGAAGCAGGCTGATGGTACAGGATAAGAGCCCATAGGTGTCTTGTACGGTTTCTTCACATTGTGATCCCCACAGGTGGTGCATTCGTCGCAGAAGAGGGACACCATGCTTTCCATGCGTGGGTGCCACCACAGTGCTTCCACCCTTTGTAATGTTCCTTTCTTTCCTTCGTGCGTTGGTCCATGTGCCTCTGGTATCAGTGAGACACATAATTCTGCTGGTGATACCACTCTGCCATCATGGGATCTCCAAAGTCCACTTTCTCCTTTTGTTGCTCCTTTCCTTTGCCATTCAGACCATTCGTATGGTCCAGCCTTCTTCTGTATCTCAATCAGTGTTTCTTCAGTGATTTCGGGTTCTTGTATGGCTATTTTCAGAACCATCTGTTTTGGTCTGTATCCTCCTACTTCTTTAGCAGCTTCATCTGCCTTGTCGTTTCCCACACTTATTCTGGTCTTTGCCTTGCCATCATGTCCTTTGCATTTCATGATTGCCACTCTTTTTGGTAGCTTCATAGCTTCCACCAGTGCCATGATTTCCTTCTTGTGTTTGATGGGTGCGTCCATTGATGTTGTGTATCCTCTTCTTCGCCACATGGGCCCATCAACGTGAGCTGCTCCATGTGCGTAAGCAGAATCTGTGACGATGTTTGCAGATTTTCCTTCTGCTATTTTCAAGGCTTGTATGAGCGCTTCGACTTCTGCCAGTTGTGCTGATGCTGGTTGAGGTAGGATACCTGATGCTACTATTGTGTGTTCCATGTCTTCGAATTGTCTCACCACAGCATAGGATGCTGTGTTTCCGTCATTTCCTTTGTAGCAACATCCATCCGTGTATAACCACATTTCTGCTCCTGGGATTGGTGTATTTCCCAGGTCTGGCCTTAGTTTGTTTTCAATGATTGCTCTTGCTTCGCAGCTGTGTGGTTGATCTCCTTGTCCTTGTTGTAGTGATGTCGCCATATTGATTCCTCCTGTTTCATAGACAATATGTGCTCTTGTGCATTCTCTTTGAATTTTCGATTTTCTTGCAGCTCCGAACGTGAATTCTTTGCTGAGGAGGAATGCAGCCACACCATGATGTGTGTGGATTTTCAGAGGGTGGCACATGACAATGTGGGATGTTTTCTCGATCGCCTTTGCAATTGCCGCCATGTGTCTTGTACAGGTGGATTGGCCAACTTCAACTGGGTCCAGTTTTGATGAGTGATACATGAGTACCACTCTTTCTCCCCCTTTTTTCTGATACAAAACTGCATTTACCATCCCTCCTTTTTGTTCAGAAACATCTAGGTGAAAAGGGAGTAAATAGTCTGGAGCTTGAAGAGCCGAGGCATGTGACAAAGTCTGTTTGAGTTTGGTGAACGCGTCTTCAGCGTCTTGTGTCCACACCAGTGGGGCAGAGGTGTTTCTAGTTCCTGGTTCCTTGAGCAGGCTTCTGAGACAGGTGGTGAGGTCAGTGTAGTCTGGAATGTGACTACGAGAGTAGCCTGTTAGACCCAGGAATGACAGCATATGTCCCACGGTGATAGGTCTGTCATGATGGAGAATGCTGTCTCTGTGGGCTGTGCTTACAGCCAGGCCGCTAGATGAGAGAGTGCGACCCAGGAATGTGACTTGTCTCCTACATGTTTGGACCTTGGTCTTCTTAACTTTGTAGCCTTTTGAGGCTAACAGCAGCAGCAGAGTCTCAGTGGCCTCCAGGCAGGTGGCAGAAGATGGGGCAGCAATCAGGAGGTCATCCACATATTGTATGAGGACGACACCATCCGGCACCTCTATATCAGACAAGTGTAGTCTGAGATGATGGTTGAACAAACCTGGAGAACAACGAAAGCCTTGTGGCAGGCGAGAGTAGGTGTATTGCTGGTCGTTGAATGTGAAAGCAAACAGTGTCTGTGAGTCTTTGTCCAGAGGGATGCTGAAGAAGGCGTTAGCAAGGTCAATTACTGTGAAATAAGAGTGCTGTGGGCTGAGATTTGTTAAGGCAATATGTGGATCTGGAACTGGATATGACGCCGGTTGTGTGGCATCATTGATTGGTCGAAAATCTTGTACCATCCGCCAGCCTGTGTTGCTTCCGGCCTTCTGCACTGGCAATATCGCTGTATTGTATGGTGATCGAGTTTTCACCAACACTCCAGCTTGTAACAGACCTGCAATGGTCGGAGCGATGCCTGCGATTTGTTCTGGCTTTAGTTTGTACTGTGGATGCCAGATAGGAGGTGCAAATGGATCCAACAGCGTCACCTTCACAGGTTTGACCGTTGCCAATTTTCCCACATCATAAGGGCCAGTCGTCCATAGTTTCGCAGGCACGCCGTCCAATAGAGCTTGAGTTGCAGGATGGTCAGTGCATGGTTTACCATGATGGCGTGGCAGTGGTAAATGTTCAGGTAGTGTGTGTTCTTTGGTAGAGATGATCCATCGCCACATATCTTCTTCTGTTGCCTTCAGCAGTCCTGCTGTATCTGTGTGTGTCCATGACAGAGTATGTGCTCTTTTAATCATGGGGCCGAGTCCTCTGGCCTCTTGTCCAAATCCAACCGCTAGGGTGACGTGTGGAGCAGATTCTTTGCTGAGACCATACCACTTGGTCTGATAATCATCCAATAGCACTGCTGCTGCCACGCCTTCTTTTCCACAATACACATCATGACATATTATTTGTGGAGTTAGGTGTGCCATATTGATGTCCCAATCTTCAGCATATGGGCAGTCTGGATCGTCCGTGACATTCATAGTGCAGTGCACATATGGTAGAGGAGTTTTATATGGATGCAGTCTTTGGATCTGTTCTCTGTGTATGTTGAACCAGAATTGAATTGTTGGTGTGCTTGGTCCTGTGGCTAGACATCTCAGCCAGTACACTTCTTCATCCAATGATTCCACATTAATGGACGTTTGTGGCATAGATAGTATTCGCACAGGCATTGATAGTGTGCTTGCAGGGGGAGGGTCCAGTGAGACTTGGACCCCTTCGTTGTTTAGCCATATTGTTAGACCGAATTTAGTCATCAGATCGCGGCCCAGTAGGTTTACTGGGCAGTTTGGCGCTGATAGGAAGCTGTGTGACCATTGTTGACTTCCAATTTGGACATTTAAAGGTTTAGTGCACCACTGGCGTTCTGGCGCGCCTGAGACCCCAACCACTGACACATATTTAGATGACAGGACCTGTGGAGACGTGAGGCTGGAATATGTTGCCCCTGTGTCCACCAAAAATGTGTGTGCCTGTCCGTTTATTGTGCAAGTGAGAGTTGGCTCACTTGCTAGTCCAAATTTCATGATGCCGGTGCCAGGTGGTTGTGGGGTGTCCTAGTAGGGATAATAGTTATTCGCCCACTGAGCTTGTAGTGCCTGGTTGACATTTTCTCCGGAGCTAGGATCATTTTGCGGCCATTGCTCAGTGCCTCCTAGTGGCGCCTGGTATGGCTGTCCAGCTTGATTCTGGTTTCGTGGATCCTGAAAGCCTCCTCTTCCTCTCTGATAATTTCCTCTTCCTCTGGGTCCTCCTCCTCTTCCACGTGTTGGGCCTTGTTGTTGCGGCTGACTACGTGAGCGGCAGTCACGTGAATAGTGACCAGGTTTTCCACAGTTGTAGCAGTAGAAAGTGCCTCCTTGATCACCCCCTTGGGCACCTCCTCTTTGTCCTCCTCTCTGATTTTGTTGCCATGGTTGCTGCACCATTACAGGGACCACTTGTTCTGCTAGTGTTTCCAGTTGAGCCATCTGCTTCTTTTTGTCCTTAGCAATCTTTTGGGCCGAGTCCAGGTCAGACAGCTGTCTCTTCATCAGTGCCACTTGCAGTGCCTTGAGCTCCACATCTGATGCTTCTGCAGCTGTTCTGTGTTTATCATAGTGATGCAGTACATGTTCTCTCCATGACGATTGAGTGAAGGAGGCGATGGCCACAGTGTTTTCAATCGCCTCTCTTACCTTTGCAGGCAATCCTTTGGTCACCATGCTTCTCCAGAGTGCCATTGATGTCTGAGATGCATCTGGGGATTCTCTAAATGTTGTTCTCCATACTTGCTCAGCGCGAGCTAGGAGATCTGCAGCAGGCTCCCCAGGCTTGGCCATGAAGGTTGACATTTGGCTGTGGTCTGTTGGGGTGGGGTACTCTCTCCTTAAGGCCTGATGTAGTACCAGCCTGACACCGCCTATGGGCGTGGGGTCAGGCGCGTTTGTGGTTCCTGCTGCGGCTTCAAGCTTTTTCAGTGTGTGTGGGTCTGATGCTCTGGCCAGCAGGCCTCTGTAGTCACCAAGTGCCAGTTTGTGGGACTTTGTATATTTATCTAGCTCTTCTAGCCATGGCTCTGCTCCTGAAGACAGTGAAGGAAGTGCAGCCAGCAGTGTTGACATGTCCATGAAGGAGAAGGGAATAAATGCCATCTGGTGAGGGGCTGCAGCTGTTGGAGCTGGTCTGAGTGGCATCTGACATGAGTTAGGCCCATATTGTTGTCCACTGCGCGTTGTTGATGGGGCTGTGGCATATCCTGTGAAATTTCCATTTAGCGTTAGCCTCTGTACTTCATGTGTTTGTGGCCATTTGTGTTCGTTGGCTGGCTGTGCAGCTAGTTCGATCAGCTCCTTCTCTTCCTCTGTACCAGGAACCCACAGGTCCGCTTGTGGTATAGCATATCCACTAGCCTCCATGTAAGGCGTATAGCCTGTTGCTGCATGGGCTTTTTCCAGCTGTTCGAGCTCCTCCAGTTGTTGTTCCAGGATTTGAATATCCTCTTGTGTTTCGTCTTCTTGTCTGTGTTGGTAACGGTCTCTGATTGAGTTGCTCACTCTGTGCCGAGTTTCGAGTGGGGCAGTCGATTCGAAAGCATCGAAGCGTGGCTCATTGTGTGCGTCGACAATTAGTGTAGGTGTAGTTTCAGGTCCGGGTGTGTTTCGCAGCCCTAGGGCGCTCAGTTGAGTCATCAGGTATCCCACAGTCTTCTCAACTTGCTTCGCTCTTTTTCTTCTCTCTTTTTCCTCTACTGAGACAGGTATCTGCAGCTCTCCTTCATCTACTGCGAAGATGCCTTTCAGGAACCCCTTTGATACTGGTCTTACTGGAGCCTGAATGAAAGGGTTTGTGGGCACATAATCAGGAGGGGGAGGTGGGAGATCAGGGTGCAGTTGGCTTTGTTCATGTTCATGCATGTCTTTGTGTTGCGGTGGCAGGTCAGGATACAGGTTGCTTTGTTCATGCTTGGGCTTGTCATTGTCGATAGGGGTGAATGGGTTGTCGGCATATGAGGGAGGGGCAGTGGATGAGGGTGTTAGGGCCGGGAACATGCCTCCGCTGTGTTTGGCGGCCTCTAGTGGTGAACGTGCTGCTTCAGCATCCAGCTCCATTGCGTTCCATGGCTCTTTGCCAACCCGCTCCATCCATCTCTTCTCGATTCCAGTGAGAATCAGCTTGCTGCCCATCCTGTTGTTATCAAAATCGAAGCATCTTTTAAGATAAGGCCAGACGCCTTTTTCTGCAGCTGCGTTGTTTCTTGCTGTTCTTTTTCCCATGTTTAGATATCTTGGATTTCTGTCCTGCCATTCGTTCTTCTTCTCTTCACAGTGTCTCATCACTTCCCTGTTCATCTGTTGTACCATTTCTTCTGAAGGGGAACAATTCAGCCGTTCTCCATCCCAAATGGCTTTATCTTTCCATCTTTTTATCAATCTTTGGTAGGCGTGTTGTTCCACTGGCCAAAGTTTGCTTCGTCCATTAATCCTGCTCTGTTCCTGGACAGCATTCTCCAAGATGCTCAGATAAGAGGAGAATTTCTCCGCCATGATGGGTGTTTCTGTAACATGCAATGAGAGTCTGAAATCAGTATTCCCAAATGTCCACACGATGGAGCCTAAGCTCCTGTCAAATGTTCCTGTTGCAGTTCTTGAAAAGGCCACAGGAAAAGCCAACATGCATGAGAAATGTTATTATTTTTTTTTTTTTTTTTTTATCATGAAGCACCAGCAGAGGGAGCCAGCGCTCCTCCCAAGTTTTTCTGGTGTCTGGTTGAACTCAGATCAATGTCATTCCCACTGCTGCATGTCTTAAAACCTGCTTTTCTCTGTGATATGTGTGTGTGTGAAATGATGGTCTATTTTAGTATTAACACTTTATGGTGAAGAGGACGAAAACAGTACAGTTATAGAGTTATTTCGAAGTCTCTGTGTGAATGGACACAAAAGCTCGTCCATTATACTAATGTGGCAATTTTCAGCCATAATCTTATGGTTTTAGCAAGCATTACCGTGCAGAGGTCACTGATCTTTATTCTGTTGTACGAGAGAATGACGGAGTGCTTCTCTCGGCGTTTTAAACCTTCATACAGTGACCTCACAACTCCGCATATAAGCATTACAAGTATTACGCATATTATTTAACAGTGTATGAATATATATTATTTACAAATCTGCCTATATACCCCTGCTAGGTGTGAAATGCTATGTTTTAATTACTCAAGCAATGGCTTGTAACTAAATATTTTATAAGGCAGAGAGAGAGTGTTAACCTTGCCCCCACCTTTTTAAATATCTTCCGCTAACTGTCTTTGTAACTGTCTTTGTAAGTAGACACAAATCAAGGCCGCGTCTGTATTTTTTTATCAGGAGTAGTCAAATCCTCCCTAATATTCCCACCGCCAGTCTTGACTAAATGAATAGAAGATTTGTAGCAGCTTTTAACCTTGTATATTCATACTTTTAGCGACTGTCTGGCTGGAACAATAGAAGCTGTGTATTAGCTTTTAAAACTTTTTTTTTTTTTTTTTCTTCCTGGTAGCATTCCTGGACTGCTGTGTTTCCGCATTACACTTTGCTAACGATCCCTAAGGAACACAATTTTCCAATAAATTTAACTATGCCAGTAAAACTGACACTTATATTAGCCCTCAGCTGTCTCTCAGCATATTCTAGTGATTTATGTGTGTGTGTGAATGTAACAGTCGTGTATAATGTGTGTTTTCCCTACTCTGGACACCAACCTTTGAAACAACACACCAACATTTTCAAACACCAAGCACGGCCTCAGCTGGCTGTCTCTAACGCACAAAGAAACTCAGAAACAGCATAAACTCTGAACCAGGTCTCAGCGCTTACATATATGCTCCTAATAATCGCACTCATTTAAACGAAATCGAATCCATACACAGCCGTGGTTATGTACGCTTCAAACATGCACTTTCATTCAAACAAAATTGCAACACACTGCCATTTTTAAATGCGCAGAGATCACCAATGCGGTAAAGGAATATCTTTAGAAACACAGTCAAACAAATAAACAAAAGTTAAAACGTACAGCTCAGCAAATAGTCACCCGCATTCATACTAGATAATCAAAACACACGCTGCCGTGTCTATAAGCATAAATCAGTCACAAGCACGGAGTCACCCGCATTCCTACTAGATAATCAAAACACACGCTGCCGTCTCTTTAAGCATAAATCAGTCACAAACACGGAGTTGTAGAAGAGATGTACAGCTCTTTTTACACACTCATCACATTCCATCAGCAAGCTTTTTTCTCAACCTCATCAAACAGACTGGAGCGCTACTGATCGTTCGATCACAACGCAAATGACAAACAGCTTTTTAGCAACCAAAAAACAGTCAGATTATAAAGGATTCTTTCCCTATTCCGTGACAGCTAATCCACTTTATCAAACTAAACAAACAGACACCTCTTGGACGCCTGCGCAAATGACAACTGCTTCTCAGCAAACAAACACAGTAAACACCAATTAAAACCAAATTTGAAATGCGCACAATTCACAAATACGGTCTAGCACGTAAGTAATACTTTTACAAATGCAGTGAAACAATGAACACACATTAGAACATACACGGCTGTCTCTTTAAATGTAAATCAGTCAGAAGCACGGCCTTCGGATGAACTGACTCTTTTTTTTTTTTTTTTAGACACACATTTATCAGAAACGCATTGTAACAGCAATTTGTCTTTTATCTCGATCTCATCAAACAGACTGTGTACCGCTGATCTCTCGACCACGATACAAATGAAAAACAAATGCTTTTTCAGCAAACAATCAGTCAGATTATAATAATTTCTGTCCCTATCTTACACACATATCAAAGAGCTCTGCTTCTTTAATACATCACAACGGCCGCTGCTTTTTGTCAAAAACAATGTTACAGCCGGGAGCTGATCCCGGACCTACCGCGTCGAAGACTGATATTTTAACCACTACTCCATCAGGGTAGAACGTAAATAATACAATTTAACTGCTTTTTTATCCTAGGTCATCTCTGGACCTGTACACGTTCTGGCCATTTTCATTAATCTCGTCCGTTATTAACAACACACCGATATAATCAACTTCTGTGCTCTCGTCCAGAAACTCCGTCGAGGAAACTCTAATCAGAGTAACACTATTTTTTACTGAATCGCTACACACGAGTTGATGTCCGAAGACTCGATGCTCTTAATACGGGAATCCCGCAGTCAGTTTTCTCCATACAGTTTATCAATGACATCAATGACATATACATATATCCCCGTCATGTTATGCAATTTCTTCGTAGCCCAAAACATCCCATAAGTACGTTAGAAATCACGCCTTTTGCAACATGAATTTGAGTGTTCAGCGTGGAGCGCGTGTCTGCGAGCAAATGCGTTACACGGCTCACAGCACCTCACATCTACGCTATCACAAATGCGTCATTTCTCGCCGTTATTTGACGTTTTCTGATGGGCACATTCATACATATTCACAAACCCCCAAATGGCTGTATAACAACTCTGTTGCTGTGTGTTTAATCTTTACCATATTCTATACTAAGCAAATACTTACAGTTCGGACAGTCTGAGCACATTTTAGAATATTTCTATGAATACAATGTTGCAGAATTCAGTTAAATAGGTCTCTGCATACCTTGAGATGTGCACCGGTGCGTCTCAGACCCCCCGACTGCAATTTCGCTCCGATGGCAATTATCGGGTTCCCAGCCTCGAAGGGAGTGTTACGCCGTTATCTGGAATCAAAAGGAGAGGCCTGTTAACATTCTAACCTGAAGCTCTGTATCGTATCAGATCACGTCGGGGTCACCACTTTGTTGTGAAAAAAATGTGCTGTAGCTGTTTTTCACACTTTAGAGCAGGTTTAAGAATGAAACAGAAGCTCTCAGAGGCGTATAGTTTAAATCAAAAGCAATAGGTTTATTTATCGAACAAAGTTATTCAGCCAACACAATTAAACATGCATGGGCTCTAATGATTTCCCTCTCAGAGGTCCACCATAAGACACGCTTAAACACATCAGCATCATCCTTAATATATGGGGTCCGCCCCTTGCTACACATTGGCCAAAGTCAAAGATGCAGGCGTGGCACGTTTGTACGTTATGACACCTGGGTGGAGGCCGTGAATGTCCATTCACCTTTGGCCCCTCCCAATAGGCGTTGGTTTCCGTCAGTGTGAGTGAGAGTTTGAGGCGAGAGGACCTGGGAAAGAGTGTGTGGAGAAAGCCGGGCTCAGCTGGGCGTTGGCCCTCGCTTGAATCTCACTGTCTATTGTGTCTTCCTTATCTTCTCTAAAGATGGCTGCCTGTTCTTATGTGACGCAGTTAAATAAGTAACCTCTCACCTGCTTCTCTCTGGCCTTGCTGTGTTGTGAGCACTGTATAAGTGGTTAATAGTGCTGCATAAGATAATGGTTATTAAAACTACAAATATACTAGTGATTAATTAAACTGTATATATAAGCTAGTTGCTGATTAAGCTGTATATAAGCTAGCTGTTGAATAAACTGTATATAAGCTAGTTGCTACTTAAAGCTGCATATAAACTAGCTGTTGATTAAGCTGTATATGAGCTAATTGCTGATTAAAACTGTATATATGCTAATTTTATCAACAACAGCCTTACTCGAAAAACTGCTCTTTTTAAGGGAGTCCGGGAACTTCATCTGTGGGCAACAAAGGAGGCTACTGTTCATTGTATTTGCACATTTTGACATGTTTACCACCAATACAATGTGGTCTCCATTTGCAGATTTAATGTGAATAGTCAAATTTGTTGAAACAAACATCTGCTGCTTATTTTGGCAGATAAGACAGACTTAAGATTGTTCTTGTTTTTTTACATGGTCATTTAATCCATTGTTAAAATGAAGATATTGATTAGAGCAGCATTTAGGTTGGGTTAAGTTTGCTCATATGTCTAGATGTTTACCAGAAAGTCACCAAATATGGAAAGATTTCAAGGTTCAAAGCCAAACATTCTGCCTCCATTTGCATCAGGACAGTGTTGAATTCAGACGTATGGCCAATGGCTAGAACAAGGGAACCTTCTCACACTGTGCAGAGATCAAAAACAAACAGGATGTGGAATTACATAGATCATCAGCCAGCTGTGAGTGAAGAGAGTATTTCTGATCCACCCCAGCTGACTAATATACAGAGTGAGAGGAAAGATAGGGAACCACCACTGAGTCAATGACCTGAACTGACCAGTGCTGGGTTACTCACTACCATTGGGTAGCAGGATTCCCTCTCTCTATGACTCATTATGTCATCAATGGGTAGGAAAATACTTCATTCTTGAAGCACATACATACACACATACACACACACACACACACACACACACACACACCGGGGCAGACGTCACTCAATCACTGACTGAGGTCACTTGAGTTGTCATAACAGGAAGTATGACGAACAAACACTGGTAATGCGGGTGCTGCCAAGTCCCACGGTTTACAGAGTACAGGACTGAACTCTGGAAAGACTGTGTTCATTTACTAAACCTACAGCTATGTTCAGAGTAAAGAACAGAGCAGCAAGCCAAACACGAGTGTGTGTGTGTGTGTGTGCTCCAAAAGCTCAAACACTTAAATCAGAGTTTTTTAAGACCTTTAATGTCAATTCTGTGGACCATATATCTCCATTTAGTTAATGCTTGGCAGCCCCTGTAGGGACTCTTGTGATAATTGTGACCAAAAACATTTGATTGAAAGTTTTGGTATAATTTGAGTTTTAGGTTTGTTGTTTTTTAGAAGATTAGCAAAACATCTACGAAAATACCACTGAGTGTGACTTCCTGTGACTTCAGCACAGCCTGACTGCTTTATCACAGAAGCTACCGGAGTGACTTATCACATTTGCATCAAAGGACACAGTTTGGTAAGCAAAACATAAAGTGCAATGCATTTGAACACGTTTGAATGGTATGGAATGTGTTTCATCATTTTTACATCAACTCCTCTGACTAACACAATGCAAACTAAAGGCTCATGATAAATGGAAACTATTATAGCACTGACTGACTGAAGAATGTATAAAACCGTGACTCATTGTCCTATGAATCATCTTCCATGGAGGATAGAGTCTCTGGACTCCATGCCAATGACTCATCAGGGGAAGGTAATTATAAACACACTTTGCTGGCACAGCTTCTGAGCACAATGAGCACATCATCAGTGCCGGACAGTGTGCTCTGGGATGCACAAGTCACAAAAAATAGCACTCCACCAGAAGTAGAAAAACACATGTAGAATTACTGGAATATACTGTGTGCACACGCTCAGTTTTCACATCCGCTACTGACTGTTTGATTAGGACAGAAGCAAAGACACAGCGAGGAAGTGAGGGACGGAGGGAGTTCTTTTCTTTTTACCATGTAACTTGCACTGGAGGCTGAAAGCTGCTTCTATTATTCATTTGTCTTTTCTCATTTATATTTTTTATTAATTGTAAAACCAGATTCATTCCTACTTGTAAATCATTTAAAAAAACTGTTGGCAGAAAAAACATCTTACATGTGAGGTTTTCATGGACAGAATATTGCAAAGAGAGACAGAGAGGATGTGATGATCAGGATGTACAGAGACTGGCATTAACCTACAATATCCCACATGCATGTGTAATGGCCAAAGCCACTGTTGGGACTCATCACTCAAAATAGCAGCTGAGCTAGCCTTTTTGGGCTACATCACCTACATCATTTTGGTGACCCGTTATTACCAATATCAATTGATGATTTCATGGATTAAAATTTGATCGATATTGAGAACCATCTTTAATATTTGCAAACAACCACACCTGTGCCCCCATATGTTCAAAGATTAGATCTCGAAATGAGTTAATGCAGTATGGTTCATTACAATACCTGCCAGGCCGTTAGACAGGAAGTACACATAAGGTGACCGCAGGGTTCAATCTTGACATCTTTGTCGTTCTCAGCACAAATCTTGCAAAGCTGGAAGGTGGAGCCCATCTCACAGTACAGCTCATACTGCTCCTGTTCAGGCAGAGCAAACTGCTGTTAGTCATCAAGTGATGCACGTATCAAACTATACAAGAGAACATACACAAAAACATAAAGACACAAATACAGTATACATACAGTGCAAGCTTCCCACCATGCCACGCCATAATGTTGAACTCCCATCACTAATCAAGAACCGGACCCAACCCTCCAGAGGTCTGGAGAAATGTTTAGAAACCTAACAACTAAACTGACATTTTGAAACACATATCCTGGATGATTTAAATAGTGTTGCACAAAAGGTTAAGCTGTTATGACCACATAGTTAAAATGATGAATACTTAATGTACTTCTTCTTAGGACTTAACAAAAGACAACCGCTGCGCTGAGAGAATGCGACAGCACTTATCTAGGCTACGAAAATGATGCAAAGGTGGCTGTTATTGACGTGGATCTGCCGTAGTGAAACTACAATGTTTCAAAGATGAACAACTAACAGCACGTGTACCATGTGTACGTCATTTGTTTCGTTGACTTCATTACCCATGTTGGAATTTAAATCAAAAAAGGAATGTAGACTAACAGTCACAAAACAGCAACAAATTGGTTGTCGGTCATGTTGATTGTTTTGTGAACGGACGAATGGCGCGTCGCTTTAAATGTTGCTGACACAAGGAATTGTTGAAGGCATTAACTCCTTTCCCTTGGTAACAGATGGTCCAGTGTTCCCTATGCTAACGGAGATTTCCTTAGCTTTTAGAGAATTCAACCAGCTCTTATCATGGCTGATCTCAACAACTGGAATCCATGTACACATAATTGATACTTTACCCCCCAAAGTGTATTGTGATAATGCCCCAGTGCTGACCACATTAAGTAGTGATGCAACGGCTCAACAAGCTCACGGTTTGGTTTGTACGTCATTGTTTTCAGTTTTAAATTCTTAATTCTATGACCTTAAATTGTCGAGGCTAATACTGCTGTCAAAAGGGGTGAATGGTCTCATTTTCAACTCAGTTAAGGTAAAATCTCTGCAAAAAAATCATATGAAAACAATTTATATATCCATATCTAAAATCCTCTCGTGTTCACCGACTCTCTCTGCTGGGAATAAACTTCTCAAAATGTCACAAAATCAGAAATTCTCAGCCACACAACTGTAGCTGAACATTTTCTCGTTGCACATTATCATCCTGTCAGCCTTATAAAAATATGCTTAAGACCAACATCATTAATAATTAATAGTAGGCGGACAGTAAAACACATAATGATTTCTCTGAAACATCAACACTACAACTGATTGGATGAACACACCACTCGCTATCACTGGTCATTTTTAAACTGTGATGGCACTTCTGGAAATATCATCAAGTTCAAGCCGCACTGAGCACAGAAATCCCTTTCTGAAAACACTTGAGACAAAAAAAAAAGTAATGGAGTAGGACGATTGCTAAATTTGTTTTTGAGAAGTGTGTTTTGATCTAAGTAACGCTGTTCCTGAATTGGTGGATTTCATGTGCTACATGTTTGTAGCTGTCACTACATCTGCCCTGGAACTAGAGTGGGAAATTAGCCAACCTGGCTGAACTGGCACATTTACAGAAATGTCTAATAATGCTGTTCCTGTAACTTTAAACTGTATAAATACATTTCACAACACATTTCATGTCTCTCTTTTTGGTCTGCAACATATTTGGTGAAGTTCAGGCAGGTCTCAGTAAACAGTTTCCACACTTAAATGTCATAAGGGAGCCTAAGCTTACATGATGTATTCTGGCTTTGGGAGGCTAAGGAATTCCATGACCAGTGGGAACCATGAACATTGCTCTGCTTATCCAGATGGAGCATGTTTTTAGACACACAAACAAACCCACTTGTGTCACTTTGATGTGATCATGAGGCGTTGGCTCACATAAACCAGTGAGGTCAGGATTGTAACTGCGACCATCAGGAAACAAGTAGCTGCGAATGAAAAAAAAAAGGTTGAATTAAGCTAAGAGTAACAAACACACAGCAAGATATTCTACACATGCAAACGTGTAAATATCTCAGAAATGTGCAACCTTGTGTGACAACAAATTAAACTTGAATCCGATGAAACACAAATACTCACAATGAGCAGTAGTAGAACCAAAAGCAGTAATAGTAATAGTTTTACTTTGAATGCTTACAGAAACATTCATTAATCCTCACTTCTAACTGACACAAAATATAAATTATGATTAGATGTTACAGAAAACAAAATCACGATCGGTCTTAAATGTACAAAAAAAATATGCATGGAATCAAAAGTAATCAGCAATTATTACAGAACTGAGCAGAAACCCTTCTCCAATTTGTAGGAAATTTAGGTTTAGAAGTGTGCTTTAAGATTCATAATTAGAAGTGTGCTTTAAGAAATTATAATTTGAGGTGTGTTTTAGATTTTATGGTTAGATGTTTCTTAGTAGAATTTGTAGCACCTTAGAGGTGTATAGTAAAATGTTAGCAAGCACTTGGGACGTACCAATTATACTTGTAAAACTTGTGAAGAGTTGCAAATCCTTATCTTTATATAGTATGTTTACCATAGAAGTGTTAAGCCATAAAAGACAGTAATTGAATGTATTAAACTGTGAAGAATAGCCAAGGGTCAGACAGGGATTTTCAGACAGGCAGTTACAGGTACACGCCGAAGGATACGTCACGCCCGCGCGAGAGTCTTTCTGGCTGTCTGATGCGAGAAGGAGGAGCCAGCTGGATTTAGCCAATAGAAACTAAGACGGACATTATGGGAGGGTTTTTCGAACTATGTAAGCAAAGGCAGAGGAAGATCTCTCTCTCTCTTTGCTCTCATTTCATCTTGTGGGTTGTTACGCTTTCAGGTTGAGGCGCGGGTGAGTGCTTTTCTGCGCGGATCATATTTCTATATGTTCTGTAAATAATGTACTTCACTTTGCAAATGTTTTAGCTTCTGTAGTATTAAATACTGTTGTTTATAATTGAAACTGGCTGACTTTTTGGTAAGGCTGGATCACATGCGGTCTCTCCCACAGTTGCGAGAGGTTCTTCAACCTAACAAATTACAGTCATGGTTGAAAATGAACTCAGCATTTACAAGCCTGGTTATAAACACAATGATTGACATTTGAAAGAGCGACTGATGTGAACTTAACTTCCCCCAGAGTTTCTGCCGTCTTGCTGCTTGATCAAAAACAGAGGTGCTTCAACCCCCCCCCCACCCTCCTCCCTCTACAGTGGACTTGTAAGAAGACACAGTCTCAGCCAGCTGCGATTGATGGCCGAGAAAGCGAAATGCTGCACACTAGATGGAGGAAAGCATGTTTGATTTGTCTGGGGCCCTGTCAGACTATCAGGTATGATAGGAACAGATGGCCTTGCAGAACCACTTGAGGCTCAGGGTCAGCCTCTTCTCTGCCGGAGACAAAAAAAATACACGTTTTACCCAGGAAGTGGCTTTCAGAAAAGAGCCTTCAAGAGACACCACACTCTGGTCTGGTGAGAGACATTTGAAGACCATGCTAAACAGATGTGACTGATTGAGACACAGTTCAATTGGATACAGCACATTAACAGAGTAGAGTTTAGCACAACAATATACAAAGAGAGTGAACTAGAGAGGAAGAGAGTGTGTGTGAGTATATGATAGATATCAACTTTATTCATCCGTAGGGGGAAATTCGTTAAATAGGTTACGTACAAGCCCTCCCTGTAGCCATCAATGAGAGCCTGGAACAGCGGTTTGTTGTGGGGGATGGTCTGCAGTATGTTGCTGTCATTGGTCACATAGCCGATGGCCCACTGGCCCAACCGCGTACAACTCAGTCTGAAGATGTAACTGTTAGAGAGAGAGAAGACAGAAGTGCATTGTTCACACACACAAGCTGCAAAACCAAACATGTAGAACGAATATTAATGTTTAAAGCAATATAACTCAATTTGAATGTCAAGTTTCCTGTGGTATTGTATCGAGAACACTCAAATAGCTGTGTTTTTTATATTAATGTTGAAACTGATCGAACATTGACGAGTCACAAATAAGCAACTTGTTAACATACTGAATCATATCATAATTAAGATAATATAAAATGATAAGATAATAGGGACAATTCCCATCAGCCAATATGCTTCCATTTTTGCATGGGACTCCTAATTGACCAACACGTGTAGGTTCGGGGAGGAGGAGGGATAATGGGAGGAGGAGGGGAGGCCATGGAGAAGGACTTTCGGTTGGCCTCAAGGAGGTTCTGGCAAACCATCCGACGACTCAGGAAGGGAAAGCAGTGCTTACCCCAGTCTGTTCTCAGGGGGGGGGGGGGGGGGGGGGGGCGGTGGAAAGAGCACTTTGAGGAACTCCTAAACCCGACCAACATGTCCTCTGCAGAGGAGGCAGCGCCTGAGGACCTAGGGGAGGCTCACCCATATGCCTGGCAGAGGTCGCTGAGGTAGTTAACAGGCTCCTTGGTGGCAAGGCGCCGGGGGTGGATGAGATCCGCCCTGAGATGCTGAAAGCGCTGGACATAGTTAGGCTGTCCTGGCTGACACGCCTCTTCAATGTCGCATGGGGGTCGGGATCAGTGCCCATGGAATGGCAGACCGGGGTGGTGGTTCCCATCTTCAAAAAGGGGGACCGGAGAGTGTGCTCGAATTACCGGGGTATCACACGACTCAGCCTCCCGGGGAAGGCTTATGCCAGGGTGCTGGAAAGGAGGCTCCGACCGCTTGTCGAACCTCAGATTCAAGAGGAGCAATGCTGCGGATTCCGTCCCGGCTGTGGAACAGTGGACCAGCTCTTTACCCTCGCAAGACTACTGGAGGGGCTCTGGGAGTTTGCCCAACCAACGGCAGGAACCAACGGCGGACGTGAACTGATCATCCAGGAGGATTTTTCCTTCTACCTCTACTCCACAAAGACTTCAAAGACGAAAGCACCAATCCCCGTTGGCTCCTGATCATCTTCACTAGGATTGGAGGACCTGATTGAGTCCAGATAAACTTCTAAACATCTGGTGAGATACTGAAATTTTCGAAAATTGTTCCTGAAAGATCTTTTATTAAAAGTAAAATTGGGATTAAAAGTGCAGTGAATTAGGGCATAGAATATTTTTGGTAATATTCATAATAATATTTTATTAGCATTTAATAGGCATTTGTGGATATTTGTTGGCCTCGTTTCATAAAATGCTGTTCATGAAAGTTTGGGTTGGAATCGTAGTATAGAATACTACCCTGTAGGGCAGGGATTCCCAAAGTGTGGTGCGCGCACCCTCTAGGGGGTGCGCGAGAGGAAAAGTGTAATGGTGGTCTGATGGTGTAATAATATTAAATATTAAAAAAAAATGTAATTTTAATTTAAAAAGTGGGATTTTTCACAAAATAAAAACATGAAAAATAAAAATTCCCTTTGTAAGATTTAAAATTAAAAACGTACAATTTAATAAATGCACTTGAGCTCCTTCCGGCAGTCTTGCCGCCTGCTGCCAGTCGTACACACTAGCCAGCCTAGCTTGTGCAGCTAACGTCAGCTAACAGCAAACTTCAAACATTCAGCAACATTCATTTAAATATGATAAACTGGCTGAAATCGGGGAAACTGTCAGGTGGGACATCTGAAGCCATCAGTCGTAAAAGAGGAGAGGGACAGAGAGAGAGAGAGGAATCGGAGGCGAGGGGAACGGAGAGGTGCGTTGGGGAGAGACCGGGAGAAGGAATCGAGCCAGAGTCAGAGGAAGATGAGACGGAGGAGACCGAAAAGGAGGAAGGGATAGCACAGACAAATCGGGAGCACATCGGCCCATCGCGGAGTCAAGGTGAAAAAAGAGGAAACGAGAGTGAGCATCAGACTGGGAAAAAAAAAGAGGAAATATGATGAAAAGTATCTGTGTCTGGGCTTCACTTGGATTGGCAAAGCAGATTCCTCAAAGCCACAGTGCGTGGTATTCAGTGAGGTTCTGGCTAACAGCTGTCTGAAGCCCTCTTATTTACGTCGCCACCTGAACATCGCCATCCTGATTGCTCTTTAAAAGTGACGCCTTGTGTAACTGAAAGTTATTGAAACTTTGTTGCAGTATTTCAGGGCGTTTTCACACCCGTAGTTCGTTTGCTTTGTTCTGATTCAGGGATTAATATGATACAATGTTGCAGTTGCCCCTTTGTTCGGTTTGTGTTCACACTGCAACATTTAACAGCGGACTAAATCTTGAAAACAAACGCCACGCGCAAGCAAACTGTTCTCTCATTGGTCCGATTTTTTATGCGGCTATAAATAGGCTCTGTTGCTTTTGTTTTTTATTAAGGGGGGGGGGGGTGCGCGAACCCGGTCGGGATGTAGAAGGGGGTGCGCGGCCTAAAAAGTTTGGGAACCGCTGCTGTAGGGGGATTCAAAATATTGCTTGTTAAAGGAGGGAGGTGAATATTTGAGTCAAGTTTATACTTGGGTCAGAGTATCGTGATATAGAATATTACCGTGCAGGGGGTTTAAAAAAAAGAAAGAGATAAAGAGTCCCAATAGATAAATGTGTCAAGTAACGGCTTTGCCTTTGATTGTGCCATAAACTAATCTAAAGACTCACGGTGACGACTGTGTTTATTGAAGTGTACACTGACTGTGCCTCAAAATGGGTGCACAGGGAAGTAACCAGGTTCCTCCACCTGAAGGGCCTAACGTAATTTTCATGAAGAACAAGTATGGTGAAGCCAGTTGTCAGCATCTGAATAAATGGGTTGATATATGTGGGTTTCCTCAAGGAGGATCATTTAGCATAAATCAGATACAAAAGTTACAGACAGAATTAGACAAAATAAAGGTCAAACAGTTGGAAATGATAGAAAGTCACAAAATAAGTTTGAAAATATGGAAGGATGAAGCTGAAAGTAGGGAAAGAAAGACATTGTGTAAAAATATGTCCAAAGTAGATACAAGTGAGAAAGGAGCAGATAAAGCTTCTCAGAAATCTTCTCTCTATACCTCACTGCACAGGGTGGATCCTGATCTTGACACATGCCCCCCCCCCACCGACACCATATGTTCCCCCAGTACCCGGTCCAGCAACACAGCAAGGTCCACCCACAGTCATGGCAGACCCACCCACACCAAGACAGCCTGACTTCAACCCATCTCCAACTAGCACTCCTGCCAGCAGCCTCACGAGCACGATCTCCTCCGACGCCCACTTCATGCAGCAGGCCGCACACACCATGTCCCAACTAGGCAGCCCAGATAAGTCACATGAGGACCTGGGGACAACTGGAGGGGCAGGGACAGGTACTTACCACCACCCATATAAAACCAGAAGTGGACGAGGACCAAGAACAGATTACGACAAGGAAAGACTTGAACTCTCATTCCCGATGGTCCAAGTAGCAGGTCCGAATGGCGCAATGATGGTCCATAGACCCTGGACTGACAGAGACATGATCGACGCCCTGGCACATCTGCCAAAACCCCAAATATCGGGGACAAAGTTTGGTGATGAGCTCATTGTATTCTGCCACAAGTTTAGTCCCACTGAAGGAGAACTCAGACGCCTCCTCATGAAGAAATTGGACCCAACCAACTATTCCACGGTTCGAACAGCCTGTCAAGGCAATGCCAGACAGGAACAAACCAACTGGGATCACGCTGACAATGCTGCATATAGAGACATGATTACTACACTGGTTGCAGCTCTAACACTTGCTTTCCCGCAAAAAATCAACATGTCAAAAATAACATCATGCAACCAGAAGATTGGTGAAATTGTGGCAGACTACTACGCCAGACTCCATGTTGTCTTCAACGAGCACAGCGGCCTTCAGGAACCTGCAAACAGAGAAGATGCAGCAGGCAACTGGGAGTGCCACCTCAAACAGTGCTTCCTGGATGGACTGTTGCCACCCATCTCTGCAGCAGTAAAATTAAGTTGTGTTGGCTATGAAGAAGCCCGCCTTACTGAAATCATCAGACATGCCAATCATGCAGAAAAACAAGACGCTGCTGACAAAAAGAAGAAAACTGAGACCAAAGAAGAGCAGCTGCACATGGCTCAACTGACCATGGTCCAGGCTGTCCAGAGCATGGCCATGGGCACACCGCAACAACAACAGAACCAAGGGGGTTCAGGTTTCTACAGAGGAGGCAGAGGCAGAAGACAAGCAAGAAGAGGTCGTGGTTTCCAAGGACGACCTCCGCTGGGGAAAGATGAGTGCTACATCTGCTGCGAAAAAGGACATTGGGCAGCCGACTGTCCACAAAGAGATGACAGCTGTCCCAGGGGCCACAGGGACGCTGGATGTCTGACTGAACGAAGACCAAGGGGGCATGCGGAGAGAAAGGGAGACATCGTCCTGCAGTATCAGAGAAGGGAAGCGAGAAACACACACAGACAATCACACAGCAAATAGTTATCCATTTCCCTCCACAGCTTGCACCTACCTCATTTTTCAAATACACTAGTCTTATGATGTTTTAACTTGAAATCCCGATGAATTGTTAACGCTAATGTTCCAAATTAATTGTAGTGTACTGTATGATTGATCAATGATGTGATCAAAAGTGGGGAGTGTGATGGTAAATTTCCACTGTGACTTATCTCTCCTGTTGTATTAGCTGACCACTCCGTGTTTTGGCCCTTTAGTATTAACAAAGTTAATACATGTCAGACATGGTCAGCGAGTGTCCTCTCAGGTTGAGTAATATTGGATGTGTGTCTTCATCAGGGGCATGATACTGTCAACTTAGATAGGGGGCTGAATGAGGATGCAATCAGTGGACCAATCAGTGACGAACCATTCAATGGTCAGTCACAATGTCCGGATATCCTAGTGATGAACTCCTCCTATCCCGCCATGTGCTCAAGGCCTTTATATATATATATATATATATATATATATATATATATATATATATATATATATACACACATATATATATATATATATATATATACACATATATATATATATATATATACACATATATATATATATATATATACACATATATATATATATATATATATATATATACACATATATATATATATATATATATATACACATACACATATATATATATATATACACATACACATATATATATATATATACACATATATATATATATATATATATATATATATATATATATATATATATATATATATATGTGTATATATATATATATATATATACACATATATATATATATATATATACACATATATATATATATGTGTATATATATATATATATATATATATACACATATATATATATATATGTATATATACACATATATATACATACATATACATTTTGTAACTTTAATTTTCTTGGTTGCTCATTTAGTCCTGAATATGTAATGTTAAAGAGAAATACAATTAAACCAAATTTTTATTAAGTATTTCAAATACACACACACACACACAGTTGCCATACCTGCCAGGCTTGTCAATGTACTTGTGCAGTCGGGCTTTGACTTCATCATAGGTCAGAAAGGCCATGTAGCCGGGGTGTGTCACTGCCAGGAAATTCCAGTTCCTCAGAATTGATCCCCACGGCTGAAAAAGATCATCCAATGTTTTTTTAACTACACAGATCAATATGCATTGAACATTTTCAGCATACAGTTGAGTTTAGTCCTTCTGCCACAAATGAGTAGTAAAGGGTAATTGGATAATATGTTGACTTGACTGAATCTGAATCCTAACTGAGAGATAATGCACAGCCCAAGGTGTCTGATATCTAGCCAGCTCAACAACTAGGAGTTTGTGAAGCAGCTTGTGCACTGCAGCCAGCTGGTTTAAGGTTTTCTGCAGGACAGAGTCATTACAATCGCTTTACTTGACTCCTCAGCGGGAGAACTTGACATCTGACTACAAAGCACACAGTTAAGGGAAACCAATTTAGCATCTGCATCTATTTATGACTGGCCAGCACAAATGTTTTTTTCCTGAATGACAACCACACTTGCTACTGAATCCAGAAATTCTACATAAATATCCTCTCGAAAAAAGAACATTGTCATTGATAGATAAGGTGTTTACATCAGATCCCTGGATTAAGAGCATAAAGCTGTGAGGCAATGTGTTTGGAGGATTTCAGTGGGTCTTGCCAGTTGGCTCCAAGGTAGAGCCAAGCGCCACAACATTCACTTCCATCCTGCCTGTTAGCTGGAGCTCACCAGGGACATGATCTTCTGTGTAGCTGGTTTGGTATCAACCAGGACCAGGAGCATGAGGTTGACCACAGGGGACTATCAGCAGCAATAGTCAGTCAATGGCAATTCCTACCCACTTCTATATTTTCTTTGGTAGACCATGTTGCACTATTAAGCACACTGGCCACCCTTGAGTTCGCAGAAAGTCAGCTGTGAATCAGAGGTTTCACTTAGCTTATTTCTTTTTTTATGCTTCATAACTTGATGAAAAAAACACAAACCACAGTATTGTGACAGTGATCCTAATAAAAAAATGATCTACAAAATAATACAATTTTTTCCTGTTTAGAGTAAGCATGGCAAGTACAAAGACTTCTGCCAAAGTAAAACATTGCTTTAAAGCCTCAGCGCCCACACACCATATTAAAAATATGGCCACATGGCCAGTAATCCGTCAACAGGAGGGATCTAAAGCCACGCACACACACACAAGCAAAGAAATAGAACCAAACGCATCAAACAGAACAAATATTTGCAGCAGGAAGAGACGGAAGAGACGCCACACAAACACAGCTGTTCACCGCTCGCTGGCCGGTTCTTGTGTTAAAAATATCTGCTTAGTAATTTAAAAAAATAACTGTGTTAATGCGCGCTAAGATAATTGCCGGCGTTAATTAATTAATGCGTTAACGCGATAATAACGCGTTAACTTGCCCAGCCCTAATTTTGACCAACCTGGAAGAGGCGTGTGAAAATGTCGAACTCAAACACAGAAATGTAGTCGTTGCAGGTAAGGTCGATGGTGGATTTGAGGGCCATGGCCTCCAAGCCCGAGCTGATGGGATGCACTCCGTGAAGGCACTGTCGGAAGACTTTCCATGGCACTATTGTCCTGCAAGACAGCAACAAGTCAAATCATACAAGCAAAGACACAGCAACTTGCGAGACAAAAAAAGAGGTATTTTACCTCTTTATTGATACAAATGTACATTTGGAAAATTAAATGGATGTTCTGTACAGCAAAAAATACAAATGCACAGCTGATGTGTAGACCAGGTAGAACTTTTGTTCTACTCATAGAGCTCTTATGACTGGGATTAGACAAAACAATGAAAATAACAGAAAAACATTTTCTCTTGGGTTATATATTAAAGTGATGGTGAAGCCTGGTGGTAGATAGATACCGTGGTGTCTCACCCACAAACTGACTTTGCATTGGGAAATTAATCTGTTGGTGACTACCAAATGTATGAGACGACTGATCAGCAGCCTAAGTGGCCAAACACAAGAAGTTAATCTTACACGCCTGCATCTTACTTTCTGACGCAGTTAAAAGCTTTTATTGCAGCAACATACACTGTTACTGGGCAGCAACACCGACTCCTGTAGAGAGATTAGTTGACACTGTAACACTAAACATGAAGGGTCCTGGAACAAACATGTTTTGTACGAGGAATGACATGGTCACAGGTCTGTTACATATTTTACCCACCATCTGCTAAATCTAAACCCAACACAGTATGTTAATAATGTTCTCTTTTCATGATTTCATCTCAAGACGCGAGAGACAGCGAGTGCGACTACCGACAGTGGCAAGCGTATGGCTGGTCTGTGGCAAGCGTCAGTCAGGTGTCAGGACTGTGGCACGTTAGTGGCAAGCGAGCGGCACTCGTTCGGCACCCGTCAAGAAGCTGCTGAGCGGGTTCCTGAGAACACCCATTGTTGTTACGATAGGATTTTCTGCACACACAAAAATTACTTTGATTAAATTATATTACGAACTGTATTGCATCAAACAATCCACAGATTAATCGAAAACTTGATTCTTGCTGTGTACATGGATAAATGAATATTAAATCGCATGTAGCCAACTATTGTTGCTAACATACTCCCATCGGCCCACATTTATTTATTTATTTTTATTTATTTGTCTTCCAATGTAACTCTGGTATGTGCTTGTGTCATAGACTAACAGTTTTCTTGCATACGGTCATTCTATTGCCATGACTTTTATTTTGACTTTTTTTAAACTTCCGGACTACCTGTCTGACGCCTAGTGGCACTCCTGTGACTAGTGGTGGCACTCCTGTGACTAGTGGTGGCACCTCTCTGACTAGTGGTGGCACCCCTCTGACTAGTGGTGGCATTCCTGTGACTAGTAGTGGCACTCCTGTGACTAGTGGTGGCACTCCTGTGACTAGTGGTGGCACCCCTCTGACTAGTGGTGGCACTCCTGTGACTAGTGGCACTCCTGACTAGTGGTGGCACCCCTGACTACTGGTGGCACTCCTGACTAGTGGTGGCACTCCTCTGACTAGTGGTGGCACCCCTCTGACTAGTGGTGGCACTCCTCTGACTAGTGGTGGCACTCCGCTGACTACTGGTGGCACCTCTCTGACTAGTGGTGGCACCCCTGTGACTAGTGGTGGCACTCCTGTGACTAGTGGTGGCACTCTGACAACTATTGGCACTGGCAGCTTGTGGCACCTACTGACACCTACATATAAGCAGAGGAAGAGTGAAGATATTTTTCAGACATGTATTTTTGGATCGAAAAACGTTTATGTATATATATATATATATACAGTGCCTTGCATAGGTATTCACCCCCTTTCGATGTTTCATCCTTTTGTTGCTTTTATACATGAAATCATGCTCAATATAATTGAATGTGTATTTGAATGACATAACCTGACAGGAAGTAAACACAGACCCAAGTTGTTGCTGAGCAGTTCAGTTCAGTGTAAACAGTAGAAGCTAGCTCATTGGCTGTTTCTTTCTTTCAGTATTGATGAAAGGACGAGGATATCAACAGACCTCATGTTGCACTTAAACTTAACAGAATTCTTGAATGTATTATTTTTATTTATTTATTTCATTTTGTTTCGAATTGGACATCTTCAATATTTTTGTTTTCATGTAAGACTATAGCCCAAAGTTCTTTGCTTTAAGTGTTCTTGAAGTTCTTCAATGGAAAGCAGTTATATTTGTCTCCTCCCCTTTTCTTTGTTGATCCGAACCGTGACTCAAGAACCGTGATCTGAACCGAACCGTGAGGTTTGTGATCCGTTGCACCCCTAGCGTCCATGAATGGAGAAGGACTTCTTACTGGAACTAAAACACACGGATGTACTGAACAACCGTGAGATTAAACTCTTTGTTAACAAAGAAAGGAGGACGCACTTTGTCTTTAAATAGTGAACAGCAGCTCTGGTAAGTTAAATGCATTTGTTTTTACATCTGCAGTAGCTTTAATAGGCTTGTTTATGTATTATTATTTGTACAACTTGTTTTTATGAAGATTTTTGTTTGGTTTTATATGTGAGAGGAACCATTGTTACCTCCAATGTTGCTCTGGGGACATATTTAGCAGGTGGCAGTGTTGGCAACATGGCGACTTTCTCGCTAAATCTGGCGACTTTCCAAACCCTCATGGAGACTTTTTTTTGTCAAAAGCTGCTAACGACAAATAGCATCTCCTGAATTGTACTTTTCAATGATCTTTTCTCTGAGTTGCTTGGAATGTTATTTTGTCTTCATGTTGCAATTGTAGCATGAATACTGATGAACCAGAGACTGGATCTCCCAGACACAGGTGTGTTTATACGACAATCACTTGACACACATCAACTGCACTCAGGTGATCTCCATCTCACTACTTGTGACACTGCTGCATAAACTAGCTGGACTTCTGTTGAGTTAGGTCAGTCACTTTAAGGGGCTGAATACTTATGCAATCATTTACTTTACCGTATATATTTTTAATTAATTGACATTAGCTTGTAAAAATCAGTTTTCACTTTGACATGAAAGAAGCTTTTTTTTCCAAATTCTTGACAAAAAAGCCAAATTATACTGACCATGATTTCATGTATAAAAGCAACAAAAGGGGAAAACATCCAAGGGGGGTGAATACTTATGCAAGGCACTGTGTGTGTGTATATATATATATATATAGATATGTATATGGCAGCTATATATATATATATATATATTGTCGAGAAGAGTTGAGCTCACGAGAGCTGCCTCGAAAACATGCATACACGATCAGGATATAAAAAGCATAAAGCATATACTCAGAAATCAATAGTTAAAGTGTAATCGAAAGATGAAGTGTATGATCGTTACATAACGAATGTTTAATACATAGTGATTTAACAAATGTAAACCTGATAATAATAATAATATGTGTATCTGAGTATAGTACAGTCTGTGTGTAGAAAGTACGGAGAAAGAGGAAGTGAGCTGAGTGCAGGCCTTAAAAAAATAACGGCTGCAGAGAGAAGGAGAGAAAAATCTAATAAGTGTTTTAAAAGCAAGCGCGTGCTGAATAAAGCGATTAACAACTGTAACTGATTATAATAACTGTAACTGATTATAACAACTGTAACTGATTATAACAACTGTAACTGTGATTATGATAACTAATCTGTGTTAGAAATGTGTGAGTGTAGGAAAAGGGGAAGTGCAACAGATGTTGAACACCCAGACATGCGCAGAGCTTGATTAAGTAAGCGCCCAGACAGGGAAGTTGGGGTGATTTCGTCATGCACACACACACAAAATGTAGGTACTTTTCGAAGCACTTGCACCAAATCAATGATGTCATGTTAATCACGGGCTGAGGGACCCCGTGTTGAGGAAGAGGGGGGAGAGACGCGAGAGGCAGCCCAAAAGTGTTATAAAAGAAGTAACTTGCAAACAGCAAGACGGGATTTCTACACGAGCCGTCCAGACGCTCTGAGAGGAAGATACGGACGATCGCAACTGAAGTATTGAAGGACTTCGTCTCTGTTCACGGAAAGAAGACCGCTGTTCGTGGACAAAGAATTGAAAGACGGAGATTTTCCTCTCCCCACTGCTCGACTTTAACAACTGAACAACGGAGGAACACAGCAGCCCTAGAAAGACTGTACTGAGCCTTGAGGACTGTTGGCCGAACTCTGCTGCGAGAGCAGGAGGAATCCGAGGGTCTGGCCAGACCTTCGCTCCTAACAACTCCAAAAGAACCTTTTCATCGCACCTTTGGAAATCCAGCTCCAACCGAGCCGTCTCGGCATCTAAAACCAATGAGTATAATCGAAGAAGAAAATTAACGAATCAAGTGTAGTAACATTTTATGTGAGCTGTAGCTTAACCCTTGCTAGCGAACTAAATATAACCTGCAATAAATATCTAATCTGCATTTAAAGTAAATTTCTCAAGTGCATTTATTTGCTCAAGCGGTAAAAGTTCCTCGTGGCAGTAAAAAGTTAAATCCATTGTATGTCTAACAACTGAGTTCTGTAAGGTTATCCTAGAGACCGAATCCACTTAACAATCCCTTACGGTTTTAGAAGTAATCCTAGCCGGCCAAAACCTAACCTGGCATTTACCAAGAGCACGGATCCAGAAGAGGGAAGCTGCCATAACCGACGCGACTGGTAGGAGCGCCCGGGGTCAGGGTGGCCCCTCGGCCGAGTGCACTCAGACCGGAGGAAGCAGGGTAGACGTCGGGAGTAACGGCAGTTAGCAGAGCCAGGCGAGTTCCCTCGCAAGAACACCAGCTCGACAATCTTTTAATGGAGAGCTGAGTCAGTAAGTAGCCCCGTATCGGGCCAGAAGTACCCCAGGATCTAACAATTATATATATATATATATATATAATTATATATATATATATATATATATATAGCTGCCATATATATATATATATATATAGCTGCCAATCGTAACAACAATGGGTGTTCTCAGGAAATGTGGCTCCGCCCGCTCAGCTCGGCAGCTTCTTGACAGGTGCCGAACGAGTGCCTCTCGCTTGCCGCTGTTGTGACGCCTGACTGACGCTTGCCACTGCGGTGCCAGTGCCATAAGGAGGATCTAGGCCTTGCTGCAAGATGCTGCAGAACATTAAGGTGGAGATAACACAGAGGGAGACAAAATACTTCTGATTTATTGCGTCAACATTGAGATGTTTCACATTACAAGGGAGAAAGAAAGAGACCTACATCGTTGAATATATAAAATAATAAATTAGCCAAACTGGTGTGAGCTTGATAGCTCTGTTTAAATGGTAAATGGACTTGCATTTACACACCACCTTTCTAGTCTTCTGACCACTCAAAGAGCTTTAATCTACAGGTCAACATTCACATACATTCATAGAGTGATAACAGAAGCTGACAGTTGTGGCACCCGGTGTGGTCTTCTGCTGCTGTAGCCCGGCTACTTCAAGGTTCCACGTGTTGTGCGTTCAGAGATGTGTTCTGTATACCTTGGTTGTAACGAGTGGTTATTTGGGTTACTGTTGCCTTTCTATCATCTTCATCCACTCTGCCCATTCTCCTCTAACCTCTGACATCAACAAGGCATTTTGCTCCACACAACTGCCGCTCACTGGATATCGTCTCTTTTTCGGACCACTCTCTGTAAACCCAAGAGATGATTGTGGGTGAAAATCCCAGAGGATCAGCAGTTTGAAATACTCAGACCAGCCCGTCTGGCACCAACAACCATGCCATGTTCAAAGTCACTTAAATCCCCTTTCTTCCCCATTCTGATGCTCGCTTTGAACTTCAGCAAGTCCTCTTCACCAGTCTAGATGCATTGAGATGCTGCCATGTGATTGGCAGATTGGCCGAGCAATTGAACAGGTGTGCCTAATAAAGTGGCCGGTGAGTGAACCGTATATTTTGCCCTGTTAAATCATAGATTTTGTAAATCAAAAGATCAGACACAGAAAGATTTTAAATAATGTTTCATGAATCAAATTTGTTCAGAAAGAAATTCCTGCGCAAAATAAATGCTTTTCCATGCTTGTCCTCTCCGCTGGTGCACCTCTCAGCTGTCCCCGTGCACGTCTCTACTGCGCGTGCACGTTCTGGGGCCAGATCGATTTGGCCCAAGGAAGACGGGTCTAATAAGCAGCTTAGCCAATCACTGATTAAAGAAATAAATGAGTTACTTACAATTTAGCCAATCAGCGCCCTAAAAAAAGACTTCCGGGAGGGCCAGATGAGAATGGCCCTCCCGGAAGTCTTTTACTCCCGGAGTGCCCGTGTCTAGTTCTCATCTCGCGTGCTCTCGCTACCCAGCTGGACGACGGTCACCGGCTTGCGGTAAAGAAACACAACGAGGAGGTGGATAAAAACCGTCACATTTGATCAAAAATAATTGATTGTGTCAAGTTTTGTGGGGCTTTTGAGTTGGCTTTGCGTGGGCATGACGAGACTGACTCCTCGGACAACCCTGGCGTGTTCAAGGGACTGGTGGATTTTGTTGCGTCCCTCGACGGTGTGCTGGAGGAGCAGCTGGAGACAGCCAGCGTTTTTAAAGGGACGTCGAAGACTACAAAATGAGCTGTTGGACTGCATGCTGTCGGTTGTAAGGGATTACATTCTGGAGGAAGTAAAGAACGCTGATTTTATCGCCATTCAAGCAGACGAGACGACGCACATTTCCACCCACGCGATGCTAACGGTAACGTAGAAGAGCGTTTTAATGCTCTGGCTATGCTCTCCATGGAGAGAAGGAACTTGTCAGGGACATGCCTGACTTCAATAAGAAGGTCATTGAGAGGTTTGCCACTCAGAAGAGCAAAGTTCCTTTCCAAATAACTGTCGTAAAAACATGCAGGTTTCCTCACCGCACTGATTGGGTGTTTCTCCAACAAACAAGGTTCATAGGGGCATCTTAAAATATACTTGTTCTATTAGACTACATATGATATTTATGTTTTATTATTATATATTCACGATATTTATGTTGTATATTTATGATGATATGGTATTTATATATCATATTATACTGAATATTATTATTATTATATTATATGATATATATATATTAATATACTGAATTGTATGAATAAGATGTCCTTATTATGTCAGTGTTGGAATAAATGATAACAATGTAACTGCAAAGTACTAATGCTAAACCTTTTTTTTTTTTGCATTGAATTATACTATTTGCTGAAATTTATTGGATGGCCCGACCCAAAAAACAATCCACCAGCCGCCACTGTAACCAAAAGATATTCTGACACACTAAAGGTGTTTTTTCCTTTACATTTTGATATTATATTATTTCCCTTTTATTTTTAGCCATTGCAAATTGCAAAAACGAAGTATATATGGTCGAAGACGTGGTATCTGTAACTAGCAGACTTGCTGTCCGTAATAGCCACGACCAAGCGCACGACCGAGTATGCGGGTAGCTCAGTTATGCGAGACTATATACGCCCCCAGGAAAGCTCAATGTGCACATGCAATACATCGTTAGAAAGCCTGAAGTCTCCTCTAGACCAGCGGTTCCCAAACTTTTTAGGCCGCGCACCCCCGTCTACATCCCGACCGGGTTCGCGCACCCCCCCCCCCCATTAAAAAAAGAAGAAAAAAAAAAGACGCACCAGAGCCTTTTAAGCCTTCATAGCCGCATAAGAATCGGACCAATGAGAGAACAGTTTGCTCGCGCGTGGCATTTGTTTACAAGATTTAGTCCGCTGTTAAATGTTGCAGTGTGAACACAAACCGAACAAAGGAGCAAGTGCAACATTGTATCATATTAATCCCTGAATCGGAACAAAGCAAACGAACTGAAGGTGTGAAAACGCCCTGAAACACTGCAACAAAGTTTCAATAACTTTCAGTGACACAAGGCGTCACTTTTAAAGAGCAATACGGATGTGAGGACACACGCACAGGCTCAGAGGCAGATTATCACATTTAATTTACAATTAATGAGCGACTAATGTAGCCAGGATGTCTTCGGACAAAGCATCGATGCGGCGCGACACAGTGTTGTTGGACACCGGGATCATGTCCAACTTTTTTGCTTCTTTCTCCCCAATCATACATTCCACCATCTCTCTGGCAGCTGGCAAGCTCACGTCTTCGGCGATTGTGTGCGGTAGCCCCTTTCTCGCTATTCTGTAACCAGATATGAAGCCCGTAGTGCGTCATTTATAGACCAACACATGAATGAGACTGCAGTTGTTTTGGCTGTTTTGTAACTCCTCCAATTTCGATATAAACAATGTAAGGGGCTTTTGACTTGCACTGGCATGCTTGGTGTTCAGGTGGCGACGTAAATAAGAGCTTCAGACTGTTAGCCAGAACCTCGCTGCACACCACGCACTGTGGCTTTGGGGAATCTGCGTTGCCAATCCAAGTGAAGCCCAGACACAGATACTTTTCATCATATTCCCTCTTTTTTTCCCAGTCTGATGCTCACTCTCGTTTCCTCTTTTTCACCTTGACTCCGCGATGGGCCGATGTGCTCCCGATTTGTCTGTGCAATCCCTTCCTCCTTCCTCCGTCTCATCTTCCTCTGACTCGATTTCTTCTCCCGGTCTCTCCCCACGCACCTCTCCGTTCCCCTCGCCTCCGATTCCTCTCTCTCTCTCTGTCCCTCTCCTCTTTTATGACTGATAGCTTCAGATGTCCCACCTGACAGTTTTTAAATTAAAATTACATTTTTTTTTTATATTTAATATTATTACACCATCAGACCGCCATTACACTTTTCCTCTCGCGCACCCCCTAGAGGCAGCTCGCGCACCCCCAGGGGTGCGCGCACCCCACTTTGGGAATCCCTGCTCTAGACGAAGGGCTTGACAAAAGTAATTTTGAATAAATGACTATTAAAATGCCAGCAGCCATTGAAACAACTGATTATTATGACAGTTCAATACTTCACCTAAGAAGTTCAATTATTAAGGCTTTTTCACATGGAATATTGACCTTTTGCAGGCAACGGAAATCAACAATGTATGGATGATAAATTCTCCTTCAATGGAATTCTAGATACTACAGCAATATCCTAGCTAACAAAGCCAGGTGTTAAACTGATTTATTGTAAGCATGATATGGCAATGACATGCGCCAATCCATCAACACTGGGAGCAACTTGGGGTTCAGCGTCTTGCTTTGAAATGCGGACAGGAGAAGACGGGGTTTAAATCACCAACCTTGTGATTAAAGGACGACTCGCTCTACCTCCTGACACAGCCGCCCAATAACAGACGAAGTGAAACCTTTTTGTTTTACTCCCTCTAATCTCAAATGTATGTGTTTTCTGGTAATCCCAATATCCTGAATCCATTCACGCAATGCAGTCAGTGCTTCTTTAATTAGGAGGTTCAGTATATGAATATGCGACGCTCCTTCATTTGATCAAGCCTTTCTCTTCTGCTCTGTAAAATGGTTCTTCAGGCATTATTTGTGGGCAAAATTCTGGAGCCATTATCATTTGAAGAACCAGTCAAACCTTTAAATGACTCTTTACTTCTACCTAAAGAATAATTCGTGGTTATTTAAAGCACCTTAACCTTCTAAGTAAAACAAAGTGGCACTGTGCTTTTATTTAATCATTAAAACACAAATGATGAAGTAGGGTTGAGCGATACTGTGCAATGATAGACATTTGGCAATACTGTTTCCACCGTGGGAGTTATTCTTGTTTGATCTTGAGCTATTGCAAGTCCAGCTGCTCCACAAGGCAACGTGATTTGGGCAGACATGGAGAGTGAAGTTGTAAATACAGAGTAGGAGAAGGATTACCAACCAACCCAAGATGAGGAAGAACTCTGGTTCCATAATTATGAGACATTTGCACAGTAGCTTATTTTGACAATGTTTTGTCAGCTTTTTAAAAATATAAGATGAGCAAGAAGCAGGAAGAGTCTTTTTTTTTTCTTTTGGTATACTTCAAAATACATATTTGTGGGACTGTTCTATTGCATTGACTGAGGTCAGGCTGGTATATATTTGCACCTGTTAGTTGTGTTAGACAGGTTTTAGGCTAACAGCTAACAATTATTGTTCTCAGACACCTTAGAACTTCTATTTTGAAAGACTTTTATGTTTTTAACCTCTTGAACACTGCCCCTATTTTTAGGCCTCTGCTCGAAAGTTGCATACCCATACTAAAGAGAGTGTATTTCTGCAACTACAAGGTCTATTTTAATGATTTTTTGATTGTATAATACAGGTAACACTTGTGAGATGCGCTGATATCTGTAAAATTGTGTATATGTTACTGTTAATAACAAATACACATATGGCACAGCTCAAATTTAAAAAAGTTTCAGGTTCACCTGAAAAAAAGCACTTTACTTGAAATAATGCCTAAAAATTTCAATGGCATAGCCACAGTCATAGCACAACCGATTTGACAGTCTCTAAAACTGATTTGACTTTGATTGAGTGAAGCAGGCCAGCATAAACCAAGCAAAGGCATGCTAAATTATCATTTTTGGAAGCATTTGGTTGTATTGCTGTATTCAAATTTTATATAGTATATAACTAAATATTAACTACATATTCACTTTTCTTATCACTAAGAGTGTTCAATAATCCTAATAAAGCAGTTTGACACCATTTGGAATAATTTTGAGCAGTTATAAATGTCATATCTGTCAATCATAAAAATATATGAATCATAATTTGTGTCTGTGTGGCTGTAAAATGGACTGTGAAATGGGCTGTGCCTGCTCGATTTTCACAAAAAAACATTTTTTGATGTGGGATAGTCCAACGGGAACCATGCGGGGGTGATTGACAATCTCCTTGTCTGTTTACTGACTAAAAATCTGAAAATACTGGGCGAACCCCCTCCCAACATGGATTGGTCCAGCTCACAGTTTCGTCTGCCATTTCCTCATTCAGTGTGCCAGCGCATTGATACCACTCACAGACACGGACCACAACATGGCGCACACAGCTGCGCCAAAATCTGCTGGAAAAGATCCGTTTTTCGTCCATAAAATCATAAAAACGTAAGGTTTTTTACCCAATATTTTTTGTCGTGACCTGTGGCTGATATTGGCATATATCCCCATAACTTTTGAACGGTTTGAAAGAGAGTCATTTCGAAAATGATATGCGAAGCGGGGTCGAAGCACGGTCCTCTGGATGTGCTCATCCGCCAAAATTGCTCCGTGCTTTCTCGTCAGAGACCAAAACAAAGAGTATAGTACTGTGGTTTTTTGCCCAGAAAAACGTGGTTTTGTGGTAAAACTTGTAGTATTCTTCTAGATATGATCTTAGTTCATGTATAATTGTGTTTTGCAGTATAAAATGGCTCCCGTGGTTGGTTCGCCCAGAATGTCTTTGTTACACCGGTATTTTTTAATTTATTTATTTTTTATTCGTATCGCAAAAGTGAATTGTACACAAGTACACCCCCCCCCCACCCCCCTCTAGCCCCCTTTAAAGGGGGCTGTCGTGTTCAAGAGGTATTGTCTCATGTGAAGCCATTTTTTGTATAGAAGTTCCAAATAAATGAAGAAAATTATCAAATTGAATGAAGTACAGGATGGTAATTTAAAACCTTTACTTCCTTAAATGTACGGAACAATTACTGTCTCATTATACATACCATTACCCTGATATGAATTGAAATGTACCGTGATAAAATATTTTAGCCATATCGCCCAGCCCTAAAATGAAGCTGTTCAAACAAGAGTGTGAAACACACTCTAAACAGATAGGCGGCTAAACCTCACTGCAGTTAGTTGGCAAATTGTCTTAAAAGAAAAGAAAAACAGAGAAATTTTGAGCACTATGCAAGTCTTAAAACGTATGTTAAAAAATCCTATTAGATCTAAAACCAGAGTTACAATGAGCAGAAGGCTCTATAATCCCTGACACAGACATTAAAGTTCCATCTTATTTGCCCAAATAAAGTGTCATGTATGGTCACTTGCAACTGGCACAAAGGAAGTGATGAATTGATCTGCCCGCCAGTCCTTCAAACTGCAAACAAATGTGACTTAAGTGAGGCAAAATGTGAAGCTGTCAAATACAGCTGTAAACTCCAATTACAGTTTTTGCAAACACAGACAATGTAGATGGAAACTGATAAATAGGAAAGGTTGTATAGGCGCATGAGAGAAGTCATGAACTTGTCTCAGCTGTGCATGTTAGTGAGAAAGACAGGTGGAACACTGCGGTTGCCCTCAGCTGTGTGTGTGTGTGTGTGTGTTTTTTCTCAGTTCTCAGTGTGACAGTCTGCCACACTGTCTTGGAGATGCTCCAACATCAGAGCATCTCTCCCTCATGTCATTATATTGGAAAACGGCATGCATATGTTTGAACCATCAAGAAAGTCAGAGTATCCTGGGGATGAAAAAACGGCAAACATCCACAAACACTGACATCATAAAGATCCTGACCTCATCACAGATTCAAATCTTGATCGACCAAAACGGGGAGCATTAACTCAAAGCTGCAAAAGGAGAAGCTAACATCAGGTGAAGCTTACTTTTCTCCGAAGAATTTCCTCCAGAACTCAGCTGCATCGGCTTTGGTGATCCTAAAAGTGTCCCCCTGGAACTGTCCTCCGGGAAAGATGGCTTTGATTTCAGCCAGCATGTGACTGAAGATCAGAGACAGCTTGGTCAGGTTCCTCCTGCAGAAAAGAAGCCAGAAGAGACAAGAAACCGTTATTACTGTAATAACACAGTCAACAGGTCGACATGGAAATGATTTACTGATAGAAACTGATCTTAGCCCATCACAAACAACTTAGTCTGGAGATCAAATTTAAAGCAAATCTAAAAAGAAATGTATAAATTCTACAACATGTCTCAAAAGTTGAGAAGATTAATCACAAAAAAGAGAGGCCTCAACAAAAAAGTAAATTGAAGGGTATGTGTGCTGTATCACACATCATATATCCCATCTGACACATGATCACATAAGACTGAACATGAGAAACTGTCTGTGTTATATCACTCAGAATGTGTTAAAAATGAAACATGATGTGAGGAAGGTCACACTTCTGAAACTTGCTCGTATCAACTTGGTGCTGCTTGTTTCAAACCATCTTTGACAAGCCCAAACCTTTAATAGAGTAAATATCCTGTTGAGGGAAGTCACACTGTCTGACAGATCATATTTATCGAATAGAAAGAAAATAGCTTTGTCAAACCATACGATACAATAAAGCAAATAGCCAGTAGCAATGAAATATAGCTCAACTAAAACCAGATTGAACACAGCTTCATTCACTTTTCAACAGGTGTATTGAACCAAGCAGTTCAAGAGTCTCTGAGTTCAGTCCACTCAGTAAACAGTCCGCTTTATTTTCCCCATGACCCAAACAGTTCAGTTCCAATACTGTTCACAATCACAGTGAGAAAGGCAACTGAAAAGTCTGTTCGAATAACAAATAGCAGCCTCTGTATTCACACTTGACAGTAACAGGGATTCTTTATGACATAGTCAGTCAGACAATAGTCAGGTTCACAGCGCCGGCCTTATCCAGGCTGAACTTTCAGTTGAAAGGTAAGAGACAGATTTTTCCAAATATTGCCCATCGTCCACACCCACTGATGCACCACCACCATCCACCCAGTATCAGTGGGTGTGGACGATGGGCTAAGAGCTCTTATACCAACAAGGCCAATTTTGAATAAGCTTTTGGCCATTAGCCTTGTAGTGTGTCGAGAAGAGTTGAGCTCACAGAGCTGCCTCGGATACATGCTTGCACATTCAGGGAAAGTCAGGATATAAAAAGCACAAAGTATATACTCAGAAATCAATAGTTAAAGTGTAATCAAAAGATAAGGTTTATGATCATTATATAACAAAATGTTTAATCAATATGTAACGAATGTTTAATGCATAGAGTGATTTAACAAATGCAAAAACTGATTATAATAATGTTCTGTGTGACCGGAGCCGAGATATGGGAAAAGTGTTTTGTCATGATGAGTCAGCAGAAAGAGTGAAGTTAGGAACAGATGTTTTTGGGTGTGGATCGGAAAAGCAGACGTGGCAGCAAAAGACTGTTGCAAAGATGAGTCATACAGGCATAATGTATATAATATAGAATAAGTCTGGACATGTCCAGAACCAAACGCCCACTCAAGTGGGTGGGGGAATGAGATCATGTGTTGGATAGGAGGGGGCAGAACAGACAGCCCAAATCATGGATAAAAGGAGACGCTTGCAAGCTCCAAACTGGGATTTCTACACGAGAGCCGTCCAAGTGCTCTGAGAAGAAGATACGGACGATCGTAACTGAAGTATTCGAGGACTTCGTCTCTGTTCACGGAAAGAAGACCGCAGTTCGTGGACAAAGAATTGAAAGACGGAGATTTTCCTCTCCCCACTGCTCGCCTTTAACAACTGAACAACGGAGAAGACGCAGCAGCCCTAGAAAGACTTTGTACTGAGTTTTGAGGACTGTTGAACGGACTCTGCTACAGAGCAGGAGGACCGAGGGTCCGGCCGGACCTTCGCTCCGAACAACTCCAAAAGAACCTTTCCATCGCACCATTGAAGATCCAGCTCCAACCGAGCCGTCTCGGCATCTAAAACGAATGAGTATAATCGAAGAAGAAAAATTAAAGTAACGAATCAAGTGTAGTGACATTTTATGTGAGCTGTAGCTTAACCCTTGCAAACTAACTAAATATAACCTGCAATAAATATCTAATCTGCATTTAAAGTAAAATTCTCAAGTGCATTTATTTGCTCAGGTAGTAAAAAGTTCCTCGTGGCAGTAAAAAGTTAAAGCCATTGTATGTCTAACAACTGAGTTCTGTAAGGTTATCCTAGAGACCGAATCCACTTAACAACCCCTTACGGTTTTATAAAGAAGAGATCCTAGCCGTTAAAACCTAACCTGGCATTTACCAAGAGCACGGATCCATAAGAGGGAAGCTGCCATAACCGACGCGACTGGTGGGAGCGCCCGGGGCCAGGACTGGTCTCTGTAAATAAACATATATTCATTCAATGTTAAATAATATGCGCTATACTTGTAAGCTTATATTGCGGAGTTGTGAGGTCACTGTAAGTAGGTCAAAAACTCCAAGCAGGGCATTCCATCGCCTGTTCGCACGATAGAAACAGATACAGTGGCCCTGAAAGAAACACTTGCTTAAACCACCAGATTAGGGCGGAAACTGCCATCTTAGAGTAGGAGAAGAGTTCTCTTTATCTAGTCACACAGAGACTTCGACATAGCTTAGAACTGCACCCTTTTTCGGCACCTTAAGTGTTAACAATATGCTGTTACATCAACATTTCACATACACTGACATTCCAGAGAAGGCGGGATCCGGACGTGAGCCAGTGTGGGCGGAGATGCCCAGTGCTCCATCAGGCCATTTGAATGCTAGAAACAGATCCGCCTCCAACTTTGCTTTAACCAATAGGCTTCCATCAGAAGAACCTTTAACACCGCATGCGCACTCTGTCTAAGCGCCTTTTAGCTTTTCATTCGCTCCTACAGAGTGAACTTTCTAGGTCCGTGCACGTTTAACTGCTGGACATAATACTTCTGTTACAAATAAACCTTATTGCTTGAATTGAGCTAAACGCCTCGACCTAAGTCTGTTCACCTGAGTTTTCTCCTCAACATGAGTTTTATTCTCAACATCTCTCGGCCGAGCGTGCTCAGACCGGAGGAAGCAGGGTAGACGTCGGGAGTAACGGCAGTTAGCGGAGCCAGGCGAGTTCCCTCGCAAGAACACCAGCTCGACAATCTTTTAGTAGAGAGCTGAGTCAGTAAGTAGCCCCGTATCGGGCCAGAAGTACCCCAGGATCTAACAAGTGATAGAGATGGAGTCTGTAAATCCTGTGTTGTAGACACATCCAGGCCATGCTGTGTGAAGCATACAGTATACCCAATGTTCAGGAGAGCAGAGGCCACTCCGAGGACGGAGGTGCTACAGCTTTTGCGCTGGCTAAATTTGAGTTGCTACAGCCGCTATGGTCCGTGTCCAAAACTATCACCCGCCCTCCTCCAGGCAAAGTAGTCTCCCAGCGGTGGGGAGTGAGGCAGAGGGACTGCGGGGCGTAATTATTTTCTCATTTATAGTCTGATTGACAATAAAAGCCAAAGTCAGTGCCCCATGCCATCACGCTATTTTCCAAGCTGCTGTAGATGTCATGAGGCTTTTGTCTTACGAACGTGGGTGTGGTTTCATCTCTCAGGCCCATTTTTTTTTTACATTTTTCAAAATTGCACATTAAGTTTGCCGACAACACGACAAGTCATCGGCCTGATCACCAATGGTGTTGAGATGGCCTACAGCAGGGGTCGGGAACCTTTTTGACTAAGAGAGCCATGAAAGCAAAAAATTTGGAAATTTATTTCAGTGAGAGCCATATAATATATTTTAAAAGTGAATTCAACTAAATGTCAGTATAATAAGCCTCTGAATTTATTCTTTTAAATAATGTTGTTATAACACTCACCATTAATGCGACTTCTGGTGCTGCATGGATTTGCTGATGTCTTTGTAGTCGGGTTGGTACTTGGTGAGGTTAAGCTTCATGCAAGCGTTGAGGCTTTCATCCGTTAAACGTGATCGTAGGTTGGACTTGATGTTTTTAAGATGTGATGGCAGAACAGCAAGACTTTCTTCGCGCAGTGTGTCACCAACAGCATATCTTGCAATCACGCTGAACTGCGACAAATGGCTCACGTCTGTTGACTCATCCAAAGCCAGAGAAAAGAACGGTGCTGCATTTATGTCCTTCACTTGCGTTTCCTCCACTTTGTTTGCCATCACGATGGTACGATCATGAACAGTTCTTGCCGACAGAGGCATGTCTTGTATCCATTTGATTATCTTGTCTTTGTTCGGAAGATCATCCAAAAGTTCATTGGCTACATCCAGCATGAACGTTTTAGCATACTCGCCATCTGTGAATGGTTTTCCGTTCCTCACTATTGCTAAAGAACCAGCAAAGCTAGCCGAATTATAGTCACCTTGCCGGGTCCATACGCGGAGTTGCTGCTGGCTAGCTTGCACCCTGCTCAGAAGCTCTTGGCACGCTTTCTTTCTGCTGTCTCCCGCAGGGTATTTTGATGCAAAGGTAGCGTGGCGCGTGTCGAAGTGCCGCTTTACATTCGACCGTTTCAACGATGTAATTTTGTCATTGCAAATTAGACACACCGCAGAACCCGGCCAGTATCATCCAATTAAAATAATGGACAATTGCTCCTGCAGCCCTGAACAGGACATGCGCAGTGAAAAATCGATGGATGGATTAAAACAAGTGAGAATATTTTGTTTTATCTGCGAGCCATATGCAATCATCAAAAGAGCCACATCTGGCTCGCGAGCCATAGGTTCCCGACCCCTGGCCTACAGAGAGGAGATCTGACATCCTGGTGCCAGTGACTAGTACATATGGACAACAATACCCAATACTACCTTTAATGTGCACATTTAAACAAGCACTTTACAATAATACACCTGCACCTTGTCTTTGATTACATTGCATTATTACTATAGGAGAATTATAAATTGTAGCAACAAATCTAAACACAATATCATATTGCATTACTTTCACAATCAAAATATAAAAAAGATACTATTACTACTTATTATTACTGTATATATATGTTTTATTATGGCATTCTTTCATATTTCCATTACAGATATTTAACAGTGTTGTATAATTATTCAGCTATGAAGTAACATCAAACTGGTAGAGGTAGAGTCTTTATCAAATACTTCACTTCGTAATTTGGTATTTTCCATCTTATTTCCATTCCATCTATACAATGTACAAATATGAATTTGCATTTAAATTGAATTAATAAAACAGAGCTGAGCACTGCCACAGAATGAGAGATTATTAAAGACTTGAAGTGTCAGAGCAGTGGAGTTAAATATGTTTCACAGACATCAGACTTTGAAGAAGTATTGGTCAGTGTGTTGTGAGAGTACTGCTGAAATGGCTGAGATATGGATAGCGGAGTTTGACCTTCAAACCCAGCAGCAGGGTGCGTTGTACATGGAGCACATCATTCAAACTTTTAATTCTTCTTTCGAACCTGCACAAAAACATGCTACGTTTTGTTTATCGCAACTCTGTGCTTCACCGGTGTCACATAACAATTATTCTACTCAATCAATCATTTTAAGTAGTTCTGTGTTTGGGGTGACGGCTACTAATCTACTGCCAAAAAATATTCCCCACATAAATAAATGTAAATTTAACGTTTGCTTCAAAACTATGGGTCACTGTGGAAACTACTTAAGCACTTCCTAAAATGAAACTTTAAAGATGTATATCTTCAGTAGACTAAATTTACAGTGATCAGATACATTTTAAAAATGAACAACTAACTAACTAACAGCAACATAACACTATGGTATAGTCTTCACATGTTGCGTTGACCTTGCTGTGCCACTAACCGGGGGCTGGACAGTCCACGGACCTTGTGAAAATTTGTTTATTGGATTAAATCCAAAAGGCCAGAAATGAGAAAATACGATTTGTTTTCACGTTCCTGCCACTTTGGACGTAATCCATTTAACAAACACCCTGTACCTCCAACATGACCTGCCCTCCCATAGTGGACTTAGGACAGACTGGACGCTACAGTAACTCACTATTGCTATCTGCCAGGGCTAACTGGTTAGCATTTCAATAGATACTAGCTCTGTCTTTGACACAACATATCAACCCTGTAACCTCTTCACATTCCGTTGATAATGCCAGCACTTTTTTCAAATGTTTTAAACAAAAATTCTGGCCAGATCTTACACATTCAACCTTTAAAATCACAGTGCATGTGAAATGCAGGTTTAGCAATCACATGCTTACTTTCTGTAACAAAGGCTCAATGAAACAATTCAGATTTTTAAGAAAAATCTTAAATCAGTTACAACGTCAGCAGTGCAGAACTGTCAAATTGTATGTGCTAGTGGAGCCTTGTTGAGTTTATTTTCCTGGTAATGCTGAGTAATGCCAATGAATGCAGCGCAACCATGTGTAACGACACTCGAAGGCATGGTGGTTAAGTCCTTCTGGTTTGAGAACACGGATTCCTCATGATAATGTTCGACAATAAAAGTCAATTATCAGTGAGGCTTCAGTGGTATGTTTCCGGTGTCTCACATGAAAAGTGCCAGAAATTGATTGTCGTTATTTTTCCACTGTGTTGCAGAACAAATGCACAAGTAGAAATGAAAACAAACTAAAAGTAATGACAAGTCATGTAAATCAGTCAAACTGTCTAAATACACTTAACACAACTAGGATGAATCAAATACTGCACTTTTGGCTCCCAGGTTCAAGCATGCATCAATTAAAACCTTGCAGCATGTCTGACCACCGAGGCTGGTGAAAGGCAAAATCTTAAATTCAGTCATTTCATAGATAAATGAAGTCCCTGTAGAACCGTTGTAAACAGAAGTGTAATAAACTGCAGCATCCATATCTGGGTCAGTCACTTGAACAAACCCTAACACAGCCACTAGGCTTCAGCAGCTGATCACTAATGCTTCCCTCTCCACCAAATAAAAAAACTAGAGTGACAATAGTTATAACTTTAAAAAACATAAATGTAAAAACTGCCATACTCCTCCATGCAACTCTCTCCCCCATCACCTCAGACATTCTTATTTAAATCTGCTTTTATTAGAATTGTTTGGATACCGATACCAGTATCAGAAATACCTCCGGAACTGCCCAAAGATCTGGATCTGATATTGGCGAGTAGTCCATGCCAATATCACGTTGTCATATAATTCATCAGCTCATTTACGCTACATGTGTCAAAGTTAACATCTCATTTCAAACGGGCAGCAGTCTCCTGGGTGAAAGACCAATTTCTGCTTGAGCCATCCAGCTACCCATTCCGTACATCCTGCCCGCTCGGCACTGCACATGTGCAAACTAGTACTACATGTGTGGTTAAACACTCCGTGTTCTATTTCTTCCCTGATAATGCTACATTGTGAACAACAAATCAGTGTTGAAATCCTCATTGTTTGTGCATTTTCCTACGAGAGCCCAGCGACATCTGTCAATTTCGGCTTGTTACATGTATACAGTCTTTTCAAAATCAATTTCCATCTTCACAGACAACTTAGTTGGCTTTAGGCAACAAAACTACTTAGTTAGGTAAGATTATGGTTTGGGTTGAAAAAACAACAGAAGTAGCTTTTTTTGAGTATGGAAGTAAAGTGAGAAATAAATCAAAGTTAACATCTCATTTCAAACGGGCAGCAGTCTCCTGGGTGAAAGACCAATTTCTGCTTGAGCCATCCAGCCCCCATTCCATCTGCCCAGTGTGGGTTTTTGAGATCTTTATACATGCTGGTTCATGATTACGTGGAATACATACAAATTGATTTTGTGGGGTATCTACAAACTACAGCACATTCATTTCCGTAGGTATAGCTACGAACCCTATAGCTACGGGCCTGTGAGATGGGCAAGAGGAGAGCTAGTTAATGTGAGCCATCAGCACAGTTCTGCTTGGCTCAATACCAGTGGCGGGCGGTGCATCTTATACCTGGGCCTTCATTTCTGTCCTGCAGCTGAAATACCACCATTGTGGCACCAAAGCTCATTTTTAAGGCTGTAACTATGTACGTCTTCGTATTAAACCGTTCGGTACGAGTCGTTTGAATAACGCTCGAGCATTTAGAGAATGCAAAAGCCTAAATTCAGGAAAATATAATATTCACAGCTGGTCTGGCTGTGGGATCCACCGTCAGTCCTTAATGACAAGCCGCGACCCAAAGAGAGTGACATTTTACTTTCACTCTTTCCTCCTCTCAGCACCTTGTGTCATGGTGCAGCTCAACTCAGTCACAATGCATTTTGATTGGCTGACCTGAATTACCCATCAGCCTCAACTGGGCTGTTAAATTTCGTGATAGTCACGTGCTCACCCACTGACCAATCACAGTACACTGCACCTCGCGGGAAAGCTACAGATGAACACTGAGCTGCACGTAATGCCGACGTCATTATAGGCGGCTAGCGGCCGCTGACACGTCAAAGAATACGCCCAACATGTCAAACTAAAGATCTGATTGGTTGAACACTATGACAATCAACAACATCGTCCCCATATACTTTAATCTGCACTGCACAGAGCCGAGTCTGCAGGCCTCTGGCAGAGACACACATAGAGGTGAGATCTGAGAGCAACTGAGAGCAACTGAGGAAGACAGTAGCTGTGCAATGAGAAAATAAGATAATGGGAAAAATGTTTTTATAAATTGTAATACATGTAGTGCATTTAAGAAAAATTATTAAATTATAAAATAAATAATAATTCTTTTTTTCTTTTTTTTTAAATATAAATTGCTTTGTGATTCTGTTTAGGCCAGCAGAGAAGGCCTTGCAGGCTCTGATGGCCCGCCACTGCTCAATAACGGAGCTAACAGCGAATGTTAACAGAAGTTGTTACATTATGATGCGTTCAATCTCTATTCTGTAAAAATGAGTATTGGGCAAAGGTGAATTAAAATACCATCATGATGTGTTCAAAAGTAATCTTGTAAAATGTAGAGATGTCTGTCAGATCTGGAACATGCTGCTGGTGCCATCAGGATGATTGGAGGCTGGCGGAGAACAAACAGCTGCTATGAGGCTGAAGAAGAAGGTACAGAGCGCAGAGGTGGTGGTTGAAAACACATAACAGGTCAAAGCAGAAAGGGGAAGGGAGGGGCACTCAGTGAAGCCACTGATTTGATTGTTTCTTGGGATTGTTATTGGCATCAATTATTTAGGCAAATCATTTGTCACAGAAAAGAGCTACAGAACACTGTCCATTAAGACAGAGAGACAGAGACAGAAGAGAGAACATGAGCCAATTCATGAAAAGGCAATTCATTTAAACTAAATGGAAACCTGGAATATGGCTGGATGTCGTATCTTCAATACGGTAAATTGGTACACGGATAGTAAGTGGTGTCTATAATGTCAATTCCTGGATGATGAATGTTCATCTGCAATTGTCTGCAGTGGCCTCAGTAATATTGTTCTTAAAATGTACTGAAGTAACATAGCGTGTAATAAGATAATGTCATCTTTATGTTTGAGTACAGTAAGTGAGGGCTGTCGGCACCTCACTGTATAAGCCTGCTGCTGCTCAACGAGAGGATTGTTGTGGGGCAATGTTACAGGGGGCTATACAATAATTGTATTAAGAATTATACAGTTTTAAAATGATTTTTTCCATGATCTTATAAAGCAGGGGTCTCAAACTCCCGGCCCGCGGGCCGAATCCGGCCCGCCACGTCATTTTATGTGGCCCGCGAATCTGCCAGCACAAAAAAAAAAAAAAAAGTAAAAAATCTTTTTTTCCTCTCTCTTTTTTTTTAAAAGTTAGACTTGATAATAAAAATATCCCCATCGTCGAAATTCTGAGATAGAAAGTCAAAGTTATGAGATAGAAAGTCATAACTATGATAGAAAGTCATAATTCTGAGATAGAAAGTCAAAACTATGATAGAAAGACATAATGATGAGCTACTTAAACACACAGTCACAGAAGCAGCTCTTTGGCTGGTTACTGTACATTTGAAATGGAAATGTATTGTGAGTACATTGAAGACTACTTCAAACGTGGCTTTAAAACACATGAAATACTTCACGTGGGATTGTGCAAACGCACCCTTGAAAGGATTTTAAGCTTTGAACAAAGTCATTGTAATAACTTGTGTTTGATATTTATCTTTGCTATTTTCTTTAATAGTTTGATCTTTGATAGAGTAATGTGGGTTTCTTAACCCTAAATTAAAAAGGATTTAAGTTATAATAACAGAAATGTGCTTAAATATATTTTTACATTGATATAACTACATGTACAATCTTTTTACACTTGAATAAATAATAATCAAATGCAGACAGTTATTTACCAATATGTTAGGAGAAGTTACATTTACACAGTCTTACATTTACAACCGGCCCTTTGAGGGCGACCGTGATGCTGATGTGGCCCGGAGTGAAAATGAGTTTGAGACCCCTGTTATAAAGCAATCTAGTACTGAGAAGAAATGCAGACATTATTAAAAAAAAACAATTGTGATGTGTAATGATGTCATTATGGAAACTTTAGTTTCCAAACCACATAACTAAATATAGACCGTTACATTGGTTGATATTAGTTCATTGCCTATATGTTATTATATCATATTTGTGAGTGTGTGGGTAACAAGAAATTGCAGACCACACTATGTTGGAGGATATTTAAAAACAGTGTCACCCTTAGTTTGTCCACTGACAAGTTGATCTTTCCACTTAAAAATATCCCACTCAGTATGTGTCTGTCACAATTCTTTAAAAGATCAAATGTAAAGACATTGAGAGGTGATTATGGCTGTATTTGTAATCCTTCAATAGGTTACAGCAGTTTAAGTAAACGTTGTGGTGAGTTGGTTCCCAGTTCATCGAGTCATAGAGGAAATACTCCGTGGTCCATTCCACACAGTGTGTGTCAGCTTAAGAGAAAACCTGAGTCAGATAACAGTGAGTAGGCCGAGCAACGACCCTTAACACACACACAGGTTCTACTTTCTGGAAACATACTCATCTCAGCCTATAAAGCCTATGGGAACGTGTGACATCATCACTCGCTGTGACGTACTGACATGCGAGTTCTACAGAACTGATACCAAAGCACATCAAACATTAAAGTTTAAACATGTGGCTTCTAGACATCATTTCGATTCATATAGTGAGCATTCAATAACATGCTGCCCCATTTTAATTTGTCAGTTATGCTACCAAGTGGTTTAAGACAGTGAGAAAAAAACATTAACCAACAGGAACACTTCCTGTCCTTTCAGCTCAGTAATCAACCACATCACTTCCATGCAAAGGCAACGCCTAGTTCACACTACAAGACTTTAGAAAGATTTCCCCCAGATCAGAGCCAAATCCACCAGAGGTAACTCGCAGAGGCATTCTAGACATTTAGCAGGCTAAATATCTGGACCTGTTGGGGGGTCTGTCAGGCAGCTCCAGCCAATGAGAGCGCAGGACACGGGTTGAGGGGAAACCTGGCGGAGGGGCCGCCTGTACCTGTGTGTGCTTTGTGTTGCATTTGCAACACTGACCAAAGTTGTTGTTGCACCGTGTGCGATGGATGCTTGCATGAATAAAAGTAACACAGTGATCTACATAAGGGGAAACAGTAGAGACTATTATGTGAACAGATGTGCCGCCGACCACATCAACAGGCAGGATTATCTTACATCCGTGTCACTTCTCGTGTGTGTTTTGGTGACAAACGTAGTTCAGAGACCAGACCTACTCATCAGGGATCCCTCCTGGGAACAGATCTTGGAGTGTGTGACCCTCTGTCTCCGGTCAGTCATGTAGTGTGAAAACCACAACGACCTCAAGACTCCCCATCACAAATCAGCCAGTTGTGTATGAACAGTACCGCTATCTGACTGCTTTCACGTTAACAGGAATTCAAACCTAGAAACTATTTATTGTAGAAGCAATGGGGTCTCTAGACCTTTGTAACTCTATAATAGCCAATGGAGTCCAACTAAGCTCTGAATACGAAGAAACACTGAAAGTTTCCAACAATATGAATGCTTTTGTCTCTAAATATTGATGATCAATTATCAACATGAGGTAAACTGAATGCCACTGTGACATGTTAAAGAAATGAAGGTAAATATATTGCTTTTGTAAAGATTTGATATTCTTGTTAAAAGGAGACTTTGTTCAAGTCTGCATGTCGTATGTGACGACAGAGTTGAAGCTGAAGGCACAACAAGAGATAGGAAACCAGTAAGCAGCTCCAACCAAAGCCCACAACAGAACTAATGTGACACTCGTGACAGAGCCAATAGCCACTTTTACATTTTTTATGGAACATGTATTTAGGGTTTAATGTAAGGTAATTTCAGCCCAACAGTATACTGGCAACAGCGTAAAGTCTTTGCCAACAGCAAACTTCAACTAGTTGGCAGAAATGCTGATGCTAGAGCTACAAGACCCCCAAACTTTATCTACAGTCTAATCTTCAAAGTTCATTCAACTATACACTCCTTGAACTGGAAAGGCTCACCACACTTCTATTTCTTTCAAAAGTGGTGAGGATTTCTGATGAATAATTCCAAATGATGACTTTGATGAGGTATAGCGAACAATTGTCAAGCCTGCAGAGGCTCAACCTCTGATCAGGAAGATTTAAAAGCAAGCCTCCATACTTTCCCCAACTAAATATTAAAATAATTCCCCTGATAATCTGGGTTTAATCTGTGAAATTAGACTAAACACTGAGCTACACTGTACCTTGGTAGTGATGGAGTAATCTAGAAATACCCTTTTCTTCAAGTATTCTTAAAGCCAAAAATATTGCTTATAGAGAATCACCAGCATAACTGTTGGTCACACTAAAATGTTACAAAATCCTGAGCCGGTTCCTCCACTCTCCACTATGAGTCAGAGGTTATTCACGATCACATGGGGGCAGACCAGTCGATTGGTTGGTGAAATTGTCTTTTATCTGCAACACTCTGCTTCCTGGCAAAAGAAGTGCACTTTTAATTTATTTTAATGTTTTTTGTCAGTGGACAATCTTTCAAAGGGAACACCTCATATCTTGGAGTTTGAGGTGATACTGTGTCACGGAAAATAAAAAATGTTTTAATATTTAGTCAACTAAAATGTGCGTCACATCCTATTACGTGGCTGTCAAGCGCCTTCCCCTGCAGGTGGCTCGTCGTGATTGCAGACTCGGTAAGGTTATCAATGGATAAATCCAAAAAAAGAAAACTCCTGGAAGAAAATAGAAAATAGAGAATTTAATTCTGCGTGGACGTATTTATTTGCGTTCACTGCAAACAACGCTGGCCTACCTGTATGCTTAATATGTGGCGAGAAATTTGCAAACAACAAAAAATCGAATGTTGAAAGACACTTTCAGACCAAACACACAGCATTTGCTGAAAAATATCAAGCTGGAGATGCGCTAAATATCGCTCCCGCCTCACAGATGACAGCCTGCAGTCCTGTTTGAAGCTCAAAGTCACATCTTACAGCCCTGACATAGAGAAACTCTGCAGCGATGTTCAGAAACAAAAGTCACATTAAACAGGTGAGAACACTATCATTTAACAGGCTATTATCTTGGAGAAAAATATTTATTTTAGATCCTGAACTGATGTAGTTGTGTTTTTATATTCAGGCGCGACGGTTGATGGCTGTACGTGTCTGAGGAAAGAAGAGGATGACATCGCACTGAAATGGACTTTAGTCTTACTTAAATACAAACTGCCTATTTTTTATCTTCACTCATTTTAAGATATTAGGCTGCAGCTATATGTTATATTTATTTCAAAGTCAGCTACTTTTTATTTCATATTTTTTCCACAAACATGAGGACCCAAATAGACTTGACTTGTTCTGTGTTTGATTCACTTCTGCAGCTATATGTTATATTTATTTCAAAGTTATTTTATTTATTTTCCACAAACATGAGGACCCAAATAGACTTGAATTGTTCCGTGTTTGATTCACTTCTGCAGCTATATGTTGTATTTATTTCTAAGTTATTTCCCACAACTATGGGGAGGACTCAATGCCTGCATAGTTCTGTGTTTAGTTCTGTGACCTCAATGTAGGCCTACACATGCCAGCGTATTTTTTTTCTCTTCATGAAAGTTAAAATAGCAATAAAATGTCAATAATTGTCTTTATTCTTGTTCTATTATTTCACAAATACAACAAACTATAGTTTTTGTATGTATAACATAACTATATATAAAACGTATATAAGCTGTGATATCGAATAGCTTTTGCGGCTCCACATTTTATTTGGTGGAAAATAGGGCAAAATGGCTCTTTGGATAGTAAAGGTTGCTGACCCCTGACCTACACAAACTAACGGATATCAGCCGGGCCGCTAGCCGACTTAATGTTCTTCATGAAGAGGGAAGCCACTCTTCTCCTCTTGCCGCATGTTCACCTCCCTGATGAGGAGAACGGGAGCGTCTCTTCCTTTTTCTGTTGAAAATTTGATTTCATTTATATCAGATCTACAGTTCCACAAATACATACATGATTCACAAGTATACAGACGTAAAAACACTAAGTCAGATACAAGAAAAGTGCTGTGTGCTCGGGTCAAAAGGTCAACAAATGCCACGGGAGGGACTGGCTCTCCCCTGCCCCTCACACATGCATCTTTATCAGAGGCTATTTGGTGTTGTGTAAATTATACACAACACATTCCCCTTTGGAATTGAGCGCAGTGTAAATTAAATCTGATACAATTGCAATCGTTTATTATGTCTATCAGAGTGACAAATTGTTGCATCTACCTACAAAATTCCCACTGTTTACACAACCAATTTCTCTTTAATGATTTAGCGAGGGTCATTGTAATCAGATAGTACAACAAGTTTTTAACTGGTTATGAAACAGTCAATAAATATTTATGCCTCTATATGAAAGACAACTAACCAAGACCATCGGCGAAAAGATTGGCTATGGCTATCTAGTTACCGGTATTCATATTTCCCTGCAACACCAGACGAATCGATAAACAGCACACAGACCGGCTGACACTGGGTAAGGACCAGCAAAGAGAAAAATAAATGAAGAAACAGGGACAGTGCTAGACCTCGGTCATTCAACAGATGGATTCTAAACTGATCCTGTATTGGCCCTCCTTCTCCTACACTGGTGTGCATTATGTTGAACTTATTTAAGTAATACATCGTCAGTGTTTCCTCTAGGATTTTGCTGATCAAACTTTCTGTTCCTGCCACTAAGACCCCCGTCCCTGGGGGTTTGCGCTGGCTGAATTTCCGTGTCTACAGCCGCTATCTGAAAGTCCCAATCCAGAGGTGCCGCTTGCACTCCTCCTGGCAAAGTAGTCTCATGGCAGCAGGGATTGAGGCAGGGGGGCTGGCTAATTCCTGTCTCATGAACAGTAAAGTCATCAAATTCAGTGCTCAGTATTACTATTTTGAAAACAGTAGCTTGGACAATAGTATTTTCCAAGCTACTGCTGTCCCATTTCGCGGGCCACCACTGCAAAAAGTAGAACAGAAACACGACTTGCGAAACAGGGTTTTACATCAATATATGAATGTACTTTGGAGGCTGAAACAAAGCTAGCTAGCTCTTTGGCCAACGTTAGTTGGATGTAGCTCGCGTAAGCTGCATTTGTCCATCAAGCACGCGTCACAAGACTTTCTGTGATCATGAGCATGACGACCAACATGCACCAGGCAATTGACATTACTTTGATAAAAAGTTGAGAGGCTTGACCACTGAAGTGAGTAAAGCCAATTATGACACAAGTTAATACATAAGTAGAACTAAAAAAAAAATACTGTTCATTAATCCTTAAGGTGTCACAACCGTACCCCTGGAGCTGGTCTGGGTCCAGTGTTTTTACGCTTCCATGGGGAGGAAGCTGGCAGACAACTGAGTTTTGAAAACAAGACCTCTGGTTACAGGACAGTCTTCCTGTTCACTAGGACACCCCGCTGCCTCCGAAATGAGCCGATCCACAGCCTTGAATATAGGAGTGGTATGTCTGATAGCATATGTCAAAGCAGTGGAGGAGACAAGAGAAGCTGCTTAAACTTCTCAGTCAGTCTCCTTCAGCAAACGGTACTTGTTGAGTCCAGCAACACATGTCCACAAAGTAACAGCTCACCCTCATGTAATAAAAGTAAATGCAATAAAGTCAATAACACCAGTCAACAACAAAATGAAATCATGGAACAGTCATAGAAAATAGTTTTTGCCAGTAATACAACAATGTGTCCATGTAGTGAACATCGGCTGGATATGGTACTGTGTTTGTAACTTTTTAAGAAAAATTAAGTAATTTAAGTAAATAAATGAGAAAATGAAAAAGTGGGCAAGGGGCATTCCAGAGCTTTATTAAAGCAGGAGGAGTAGGCAGGGGGACCAGACTGGGTGTTCTCCTTCTTATTCTGCACTTAACTGCACTTCTCTCCCTGCTTATCAAAAGGGACTTTCAGTTTGAATCTTGAAATATCAGGACTACCAAACTAAAAATGCCAAATATCAACGTACAGAATAACGGGTCAAGTGATTCAACTTTGCCATTCAGTTTGGAAAAACTGAAAAATTGTATACATCTCAAATCTATTACTTTTCTGTAAATGCTGTTCACACTATTAACACACAAAGATGCATAAAAACATCTGCTGAGTGACTATTTGAGAGCTCAACCAGAGAGGACATATATGAACAGGATGTAAAGTGCACGGGGACTTTCCATCTGCACATGGTAACCAGAGAGAATCACTGGAGCCTTTCACACTCTAATTATCTCAAACTCTTCTCTTGCACAACCTCTTCAATAAATGAGAGGAACAAAGAACTAAATTCATTCGTTCTTTTTGTGGCTCTTTTTCCTTTTCACGCCATTTAAAAACATACACTCGATTTTAGTGAGACAGTCCACTTTCTTTGCCGTTTGAGACATTTTTCTTTTTTTGCAGCTATAATCCAAAATAGTTTACTACTTAGTAGTTCCCATTCATCCTTTCTCATTCTCCTTACAGCCGCTGCTCCAATCAATAAGTGATCATATTGCGTTCGGTCATTGTTAAAGAGGAAATCATGCAAGCCCAAAGCTCATTTTGTTGCATTGTCCCCAAATAATTGGTATAAATAAAAGCAAAACTATATTTTGGTTGACTTAATAATGGCAAACTTTGAGACAGCAATGTCAGCAACTGGACTATCCTCGAACTACAGTAATGTCACATTTCTAGTATAATGCATCATAAGATAAAGCCTACTGCAGCATATGCTGTCATACACAGAACAAAAAAACTAACAACTGCAACTTTTATTTTCTGCTGAATATGCTGCTGTTTTCTATTGTCCCTCCAACTCTCCTCTCTTTCACAGTGGGCTGACTTCAGTAAAGATGACATGTCAGACGGTTACAGGCCACAAACCAAATCTTATTTGTTTGAAATGTCGCAGCTTGCAAATTAGACGGTGGAGAGGACAGAACTGCTGGGTGTCCTTCCTGTAACCCTGGTGAAATCTCCATCACTGTCATCACCCCATGTTGAGGTATTGACATCTCAACAGGGACATGGCTGAGATCATTGTACACTGTTGAGTCAAGTTCATGTTGGAGTTAATTGGAGTACACCAAAAATTACAATTATTAGATGGCATTTAAGATTAGTAACTTGCAATTAAGTTACGATATAGTGAGCTCTAGAACAAAAAAGTATGTTTTTTGAGATAGTGCTTCTGAAAACTATGTTTTATCTTCACCACAGAGCATTAGTTCTGATATTCAATGTGCCAGATATGAGTCAATTGTTACCATCTGTTAGATGATACACATCTAAAGTCCAATGCTGAGCTATAGTACCGTAATTTCCGGGCTATAGAGCGCACCTATATATAGGCCGCACCTGCTAATTTTTAAAAGAAAAAAGAAATTGTACATAAATAAGCCGCACTTGTCTATAAGCCGCAGGTGTCCCCGTTGAACGGCAAGATGCTTTTAACAGTACTAAAGTTGTCTTCTTCTCTGAACATTATAACACGTCCGACTCGCTAGCTTCTAAGCTAATTTTAACATTACCGCCAATGGGGAAATGCTAACCACAATTAGCATTAGCGAATATAATATATCTTCATAGATCTTTTCATGCTTCATACAGACATACTTACAGACTAAGGTCTCCCAAGGCTACCAAACGGAAGAAGTAAAACAGAAAGAAAAAGGAAGTAAAAAAACGAAGCAGCGTGTCTTCTCATTAGAATCTAAAAGCAGCGAGGCAATAACTGTTGTTGTTGTAACTCGTAGCTCTGAATAGCATTTACGGCTAACTGGCTTGGCCGCTTAACAGGGCTGATGACGCCGCTGGTTACGGTGCTTGCTAATCGCTCCAATAACAGCTGATTCCTCCACAGAAATGCAGACTTTTACGGCACAACAGCTGCTAGCTGTTGTGCTAGCAGTAACGCTTGAAATTAGTTATCCATGTTGAAATGAATTACTGGTCGCCCTGCCTGTTTGTTTTTTCCGGGTACGGGTCACGTGATAGTGAGTGTGACGAATCAGGGACGGAGACGTCAAGGCTGGTAATAACCAATCCAGTAGCGAGCACGGGTGTGGGCTCATGTTTTCTAACACACATCCGTATCCGACTTTGGCGGCGCAAAGCTAGTTAGCCTGTGAAAATCCATCAATTAGCCGCATCGTTGTAAAAGCCGCAGTCTCAAAGCGTGTGAAAAAAAAGTAGCGGCTTATATGTCGGAATTTACCGTAGGCGAAATGTAGCATCATTTAGTTTTGATGAAACTTCACTTCTGACATTCCTGTCTTGCCATTGTGACCATGATTGTCCACGAGTAAGAACATTAGCGCAGTGATGCCAGACACAACTCACTCCTGTCTTTTATTATATAGTGACAGCTGAATAGAGGGCATCCTGCAGCATCTACTGCATGCTTCAACTACAGAATACTGCACACAGCCTTAGAACTAGGGGATGAACAGAGTGTACCCTGAGAACAAGAACATTGAAATACATGAATCATCAACAAAACTGTGACACATTAAACTACTATCAGATTGTCTTTCATACCCATTGTGCATCACAGGATGAGCGTCTCTCCACTGTGAAGGGCTACCACTCTGTAAGCTGTCCTGGCTCCACATTGGTGGAACAAACACTCCATTGACATGAGGACAGCAGAAGCTCTACACATCTCCCACCACAGACTGAAAATTCACCTTTTCAGACCGCACCATGGTACATAAATTCAAATGAAGAGCTTCAGTGTCAGTGAAACTAATGTGAGCGGTTAAACCAGGTCAAGTCAGTTACCCTCTGTACGCCAGGAGAACGGTCACCCTCCATTGCCATCTCAAAAGCCTCTATTAAGTAAGACAGCAAAAAATAAAAATAATTGAGATAAACATGGCCTCTCACCTGTCCTGTGACTGCTCCTCATACATCCTCTCCTTTCCCTCTTTGAAGAGCCGGATGGCCCGTTTGGATTTCCTCATGAGGCTATCGATGTAGATTTTAAAGTACTCATTCTCACTGAGCTGTGTGAGTCTCTGGTTCTCTTCATATTTGCCCAGTGTAAGCCGAAGGTGCTGGTAGGCGTCAGGTAATATATCCAGGATGTATGGTGGACTGTTTTTCAGCTGGAGTCTGGGATTTTGGCAGAGGCGGACCTGCGGCAAAGAAATCCATTGATGACTGCTTGCTGGATGCGCTAACATTTAGTTGTGGATCACATGTAAAGTTTCTTATCCAGAATACTGATTTTTGATGTGACCTCTTGAACATGAAGCTCTAACTCTCAAAGGCTAACTCTAAGATGTCCCTGAGGTATCCAAAGGCTATTAAGCTAATTACTTCATTGTCTTAATGGCAAAGTCTCCACATGGGTATTAACATTGCTCAAACAACTCACTAACAATGTTTCCAGTACCTTCATTTAGATCTGGTTGAATTAGGTTCAATGAACCGGTGTTCTGCTGTTCTTGGACATACACACACAGTTATCATAGAGTTTTACAAATATGTACCAGCTTAGATGTGCAACATTAGCGGATATAAAATACACATGTATTATTTGATTACACAATAAGAAAATGATCAGAGAGCACATGTGCACTTAGCATTAGCATTAGCTCCACCTCTCCATGTGCATACTAATGCTGCGTTCACACCGGTCGCGTTGATTTTTTGACGCACTGCAAAATCGCGTCCAACGCGCCGCCGGTCGTGTTCACACCAAACGCCGCAAAATCGCGCAGCGCCGGAGAGGGGGCGTGGTTTATCGACTGGAAGCCGTTCACCTGGCCGCCATTTCTTTCCGCTTTCAACCGTGAAAGGAAAAAGGACAATTGCTGCTTTGTACGTGTTGTGGAAGTCCCTCAAACGCCATCATGTCTGGTTCATAATATTGTTCAGAGGAGCTCCGTGGATTTCATCGAGCTGTATTCACTGTCTAGCAAGCCACCGGTCGCTGTTTACTACAGCTGTAGGAACACAACATAAACTGATTTGGCTGTGATTCAACGGCAATAAACCGACAAAAAGGGACTCCGAAATAACTACATAATGATGCCGATTTGTACTTGTCTTCTCCGACAAAAAGGGACTCCGAAATAACTACGTAATGATGCCGATTTGTAGGCTACTTGTCTTCTCAATGGAGCTCTGATGGATTGGTGCTAGGCTATGCTAACATCGTAGCAGCTCCACCAGCACTCAATAACGTCATGGTTTACACACACACATGTATACACATAGTTTGGTCCGGTCTCTATTGATATGAGGTATCGTAGAGCTCTGGGTGAACACAGACTGCTACAGGATTTGTTTCCTGATTCAACAACGGCAGGAAGCCAGTGATGACAGGGGGAGCAACTCAACGCTGATAGGCTATCGCGCCACGCGATTATTTCGCAGAAGTTGAAAAATTTCAACTCGCGCGTTGGCGATTTTGCGGCGTCCAACGCAAAAACGCGTCCAACGCGCCATCGCAAAATCGCGGCACGCCAGTCTCATCGCGTCTGTGCATAGACTTTGTAACGCAACCGGTCTGAACGCAGCATAAGTGCCTACTACCATCTGGCAGACAGGCCTGACAACTTTATGACTCCAAACTTACAACTTTATCCATGAGTTTCCAGGTTTTCTCCACAGTCCGCCGGTCGGCAGCCGCTTGTTTTGGTGGCCCCACTGCATCCTGGATGGCATCAATGATGCCTAAAATCCGACCCTTACTTCGGTTCGGTCCTCGTCCTCCAGGGTTTCGGCCACTAAGAGCAGTTGCCATTTCCTACACACTGGCCAAGAAAATAAATTATACAGACAGTAAAATTGACCTTTTTTCAGTTTGTACAAATAATCAGTTACAGTTGTCCTATTGTTTATTTCCTATCTATTCATAGATATATTTTTTCGCTGCATGTTATTGTCAAATGTATTTCAGAGAACATTCCTCAACTTTTATATGAAACAAAAAAGGGCTGGATCTTTTTGGTTCATTAACAAAAGTGAGCTCGATGGAAGTGTTCCCACAGCACAAATGCTGACGTTATTAGGGCCCGCGCACAGACGTAGTCGAAGTGGAAGACCTATTGTTATTCTAATGTTTATTATCATCGTACCACTTTAGTCGCAAAACGGAGGTGCTTGGGATACTGGTATGATTTTGAAATTTGGTTCGTAACTGTTGTTACGATCTTAATTTCCACGATTACAGTAAACACGAGTGTTCCTCTTTATGTCAAAGTATCCAGAATCATTTGAGACGTAAAACCTCATTTCACAAGTAAACAGTTTATATAACGTGTTATGTAACACACATTCTGGTTCACAGGAACATTCTTATGAAATGATTAGGGTGCCAGACAAACTGTAATAAATCTCTCCTATTCGTACCAAATTGCCAAAAGGTTGACTTGACCAGAACAAGGACATGACCTCATGAAGAGACCAGATGTGCTTTGTTTTTGGTTCAACGGACTGGTTTGATTGGTGGAAAGTAATTTAAGGGGGGTGAATCTTGACTATAAAAGTGATCTGTGAAAAGTAATACATTGGGAGTTGTTTCGATGCCGAACTTGTTGCTGTTGGCTTGATCTTATTAAAACACTTCCCGCTGGTTGCAAATTCAGTTCGCCGTCTCTTCTCGTCATTTTGCCACAACAGTACGCAAGGCAGTTGTGGTGAAAATTGCAGCCTGATTGGGGTGGTGTGTATGAAAAATTGGCTCGATAGCGCCCCCTTTTGAGTAGCCCCAACATTGGGTATCACCTAGCTGTATGAAATTGTGTAGCTATGTGTAACTTGATGGGACGTACAAAAGATCCTCTTGGAAGTATGTCCTAAACCAAACAGGAAGTCGGACATTTTTTATTTTATGACATTTCGAGCCTTCATACTTTAACGAACTCCTCCTAGAGATTTGACCCGATTGACTTCAGATTCAATCAGTATGCTCTTGAGACCATGGCAGTGAAAATGTATTCAAAGATCAAAGTTATCGAACTATGTATCCGTGGCGTCGCGGCAAAAAACACCATTCGCCGCGAAACAGGAAGTTGTTTTGTTGTAACTCGGCCGTACATTGTTTAATCTGCTCTAAATCTCTCATGTCATAACATCCTGACCCAGAAATCATCCATATGACAATTTAGAATTTAGAATCATAGTAATAGCGCCACCTTGTATTTTTGTTTACTTTAGAGAATTAATGACTGGGGAGGAGCTTTGAACTCCAGGTAATTAAGGACGGTGATTATAGGTTGTGTACTTTGACCTCCTGCTCCTCACAGATTAATCAAATCCCTCTCAAATTTAACTCGACTCCACATTGTCAGATCTTTTCCAGATTTCTTCTGATGAGACAATGTGCTTGTATGATTATTCAGAAGTGTAATTGTCCATCTACAGCGCAGCGGTGATGATGGCCTACAACATTAACTGGTTTCAAATGCTTAGAAGAGCTTCATTGTTTTGCGCTTTTGTCCGTTTAGACACTTTACCTCCTTATTTAGTTAATGCTATTGTCTTCCCCCGGTAGTGTTATTGCTGACTGATTATGCTATTTTTGTACTAATTCATGATTAAAATGCAAAGTGAAACGGTTAGCAGATGACACGTCACAGGCTACTGATTAGTGTTATTTTAGCTTAGTGATTAGGCGACGGTTAAGTTCACACTGGTTAACTCAATGGTCATGTTGTGATCACCTGCTCGGTGTGCTAGTATTGCTTGTGTTGAAAACAACTTGTATTGATCCGGTGTAACTTAGAGTGTTGCTGTTAAGGCACCTCCTAGAACTACCATCTATTGTCTTCTGTTGGTTGATTTTTTTAAGCGCCTCTGACAGAACTGACAGAGCTTCTCACACAACAAGAACAAGAGATCCCTTTATCGTCATTGTGGGTTTTAAACAGGAACTCGCATGAATCGATCATTAGCGAGGAAAACACGTAGTCCTAACTTACCAAACCAGCAGGGAATGTCCCCTGGGATCCCTGCTGAACTCGGTCCACATCCAGCGAATAAAATGAAGGAGTATTCAAGTGTCCAGAGGGAAAGAAAGAAGCGTGTTTAATCCCGTGATTTATCTACAAACCCTACATATTTTACATATTTGAGATATTTTACAGATGTCTCGTGAAAGACACAGCAGCTGACGGAGGAGTTGGAGAAACACGAACCTGGGAGTTCTGGGCTACAATATGTTTTGTAAAGCCACATCAGCGTTAAGTTAGATATCATAAAAAAGGACACATCCGGTTGCACATTTCAAAATAAAATCTTCATATACGAGCAAAATAATTTACATTGAATTTGGATTTTCAGGTTTTATCGAATTCTGTCGTTCAATACATTTTTTAAGTTTATAATGTTGTAATCTCCACAGTATTGTCCTTTCCACCAATGTGGTGCGTTTTCTTCCTTTCATCTTGAGGAAGTGGGGTTACTTCCTGTCGTGTCTGTCTATGTTCTGGCTGGCTTGAAGCGGCTGTTCCAGCGGTAGGAGGGTCAATGGGAGTATGAAGCAATATTTTCCAGCAACCAACCAACGCATTGACAGTAGCGCTACACGGACACACATTGGTGCTCTGCAAGGGTGTCACTAATGTCAAGTTTGACAGACTCGGAGAGAACAGCGAAGTCCGGTCTCGACTGTCAAGATAAAAAGCATTTTGATTATACAGGTGATAATACAGCATTCTGTTTGTGACTGTTTTTGATCGTTAAATGTTATTCGATAGTTCAGTGTTATTTGATAGTTCATGTTATTGTTTATTGTTGAATGTTATGCACCTTCCGCCACGACAAATTCCTTGCAGGTGAAAACTTGCTTGGCAATAAACGCTTCTGATTCTGATTCAGATTCTAGGTTCACTGAAACAACATGGTCCTCAATGTTCCCCTCATAAGCTTTTTAGTGATTTCCAAATAGGCTTCCTAATTGGTTCTGTATTATGATTACTACAAAAGCACATTTGGGCATAAGTATGGATAAAGCACCGACACCGAACAGATAAAAGGATAAACAGTGAAAGGCATTTGTTGTCATCGATAGATAGTATTTATCTTGTTAATTATGTTTACAAAATCTAGGCCCAAATGGGCATGTGTACGCAAGTTTAATGTGTTAATGACATTCCCGAAACACTTTTTTACATGTTTCTTAATTGTAAAAATGTCCTTTATCAAAAAAAGAGTTTAAATATACATACCTGTATATAAAATAAACTTGTACAAAATTTGTGGTAGACAGGTGTACAGTAATTGCAAAGTAAATACAATGATTGTAAACCGGAACGTAGACAATGTAGGCCTGGCATATGTAGGCTACAGAGATGTTAAGAGGTTGAGATAGTAAGTAAAAGTATTGAAAGGTAAAGTGACAGTAATATTTTTATCAAAGGGGTGAGCTCAAGAAGTGTTATGGCCTGCATGTGAAGCTGTCCCTGAGCCTGGTGGTGCGGGACCAAATGGTAGTCATCAGGCAGCAGAAGGAAGAACAGCCTATGGCTGGATAGTTGGGGTCTCTGATGATCCTGTTGGCCACCCTGGTGTAGAGGTCCTTCATGTGCAGAGCTCCGTCCTGGTGATGTGCTGTGTAGTTTTTACCACCCACTGTAGAGCCTTACAGTTGAGTGTGGTGCCAGGCCAGATGGTGATGCAGCGGGATATTCTCTAATTAGTCTCCTTTTTAGCTGTGTACCACCCACTCTTTCCGTTTGAAAAAAAGTCTCCCCGCATTTGTGTATATGTCAGAATTCCACTCAATTTAACTTAATTGCATTCTCGTTTCCCATTGCATCCCAAAGTAAAATCTGTTTATGCTTTTATTTTGAAGGCAAACTGGCCTAACGTCCGGTATTGTTATTGCTTGATGCTAGTGGCTTGATGCAGCCACAGAGGAAGGTGGACTAAAGGCCACTCCCAAATAAATCCGCACAACTCCTCTTCCTCTCAAAAAACGAGCAGTGTTCTACCGGAAATGACTCAAGATACAGTGTGGGTGTACCATAACTGAGTATAACGGCAATGAGACAATTATGCTAGTACAGTTAATAGCTTTGCTGCTATAGTATAAATAAAAGTTTCCTCATCTGTGTCTAAAAGTGATGTTTCAATGGTGGATTAGCTTTACTTTACCTCTTGACTTTACTTCCATCTTCTACTTCATTTATTTCTGAATTTAGATTTTTAGTTGCATTTAGATTTTAGAAAAATTCCAGTTTTGGGTAATCTTGACATTAAAGAGAAGAATTCTGTAGAAAAAGGTTGAACAAGTCGTGGAGGGACGGCAGATTACAGCCTATTACCCTCTCAGCAGAGCGAATGAAATGCCCGATGGTGATGGAGGAGCAGAGGATGGCTCTGTAGAAATGCACCATCATTGTCTTTGGCAGGTTGAACTTCTTCATCTGCCTCAGGAAGTACATCCTCTGCTGAGCCTTCTTGGTGATGGAGCTGATGTTAGGCTCCCTCTTGAGGTCCTGGTTAATGATGGAGCCCAGGAAGCGGAATGACTCCACAGTGGTGACCAGGGAGTCTCACAGGGTGATAGGGGCAGGTATGGCTGCATTCTTCCTGAAATCCACAACCATCTCCACTGTCTTTAGAGCGTTGAGCTCCAAGTTGTTTAGTCAGTCTCCCGCCTGTAGGTGGACTCATCCCCACCCGAGATGAGTCCAATGAGGGTGGTGTCATCCACGAACTTCAGGAGCTTGACAGACTGGTGACTGGAGGTGCAGCTGTTGGTGTACAGGCAGTAGAGAAGAGGGGAAAGAACGCAGAGAGGAACTCGTGCTGATGGTCCGAGAGTCAGAAATGTGTTTCCCCAGCTTCACGTGCTGCTTCCTGTCAGACAGGATGTCTGTGATCTCCCTGCAGGTGGAGTCAAGCACCTGCAGCTGGGAGAGCTTGTCCTGCAGCAGGGACAGGATGATGGTGTTGAAGGCAGAGCTGAAGTCCACAAACAGGATCCTGGCGTAGGTTCCTGGGGAGTCCACATGCTGGAGGATGAAATGAAGGGCCAAGTTGACTGTGTCGTCTACAGACCTGTTGGCGCTGTAGGCGAGGGTCAAGAAGTGGGTCGGTGAGGGTTTTGAGGTGGAACAGGGCAAGACGCTCGAAAGACTTAATAACCACAGAGGTCAAGGCGACGGGACTGTAGTCATTAAGTCCTGTGATCCTTGGTTTTTCTGGGACTGGGATGATGGTGGAGAGCACACAGTAACTCACCCTGGTGCATGATGGTACACAGCTGTCTTCACATAAGCTGAGGTATGATGTCATAGTCTCTGTGTACTGATCCGGACTGTGTAGACCTCCCAGTCTGTACAGCCCAAACATGCTTGAAGACCCGCCATAGCTTCACTGGTCCACTGCTTTGATTTACTCACAGCAGCCTGACGAGCTTTAATTTCTGCCCGCTTTATCAATGTGCATGGGTTATATTTCATTGTTTTGTGCATTTATAATCTGATTTATCAGTCAACTATCTATCACTCTGTTCAGACAGTGATTTAGTAATTACCAGTAGATGCACTGTATGTTTTGAATATGTTTTCAGGCTTGTTCTGTACTTAAAAAAGCTTAAGAATGATTTTTGTTTACTTTAGAGAATTAATGACTGGGGAGGAGTTTTGAATTCCTGGTGAACTCCAGGTAATTAAGGACAGTGATTAGAAAGAGCAGAGAGTTGAACACTGAGACAGCTGGCTACAGTGATGGAGGCGGGCTGCTGTTCTTTCCTATGAAAGTTTCCTAATGGCAAATGAAGCCAAAATGGCTCGACTTCTGAGTAATAAAAAACAACCCAGATCTTCAGCATCTGTTGGGTTTCCTTTAATGCATCCCAGTCACTCGTGGCAAGAGTTAGGATCAAAACAATGTGCTTCCCAGTCCAGTGCTCTTTCTGGGGTTTTGGTTGTTGCAGACCAGATAGTGTGTGTTGTGCAGTATTGGACTGTGAACTGTTTTTTCAGGTTAATGCACACGAACGTGTGTGAGTTTGGTACTGTTCACTGTCAACAAAGTGTGACTAAGTGTGAAAGTAGAGACTGGGGTCGAGAGGAGCATCCGCGGTCGTTGCAGATGTTCTATCCAGTGCTGAGGATGGTCTGCAATCGAAGAGGCTATTGACGTGTAGTTCCTGCTGTTCAACTGTTCTCACTATACACAAGGAGGTGCTGCACTTCTGTTTCTTCATGAGCTTCAAAACTAAGTCAAGTCCATTTCATCTATATCGCTCAATGTCACAAATTTGCCTCAGAGGGCTTTACAATCTCAACATCTGATGCCATCTTTCCTTGGATCTTCACATCAACCAAAAATAAAATAAATAAACTGGAACAATATGGCAGTGACAATGTGAAGAGACAGAGAATATTGGAAAGTCCAAAAGGTCCAGCATGTGACATAAAGAGGTTTCTAAGGCCGGAGGGTAGCCAGAACCCTACTTCATATAACTACATGCAAGCTTTGCTTCCTTTCAGTCTGAGACTGAAATGTCTGTAACGTGGGCCCCCACCGTTGCTCATTCTATATAAAGAAAGCGTGTTCACTTTTTTCTTGGTTCTTCCTCACTGAGACTGAACGCATTCTGTTGTGATGATTGAACCTTCTCTGAGCAGAGAATTTAACTTAAAGACAACCTGCTTTTTGGTATTATGTATTTCAGCATGAAAAGACTCACGCAAAGCAGGTATAGGAATATTTTCCCATTACACCATCAGAACTCTAATCAGACACACATTCAGCGCCAGCACGGGAGCAATTTTAAAATTAAGTGTCTTGCCCAAGGACTAGATTGAATGTGTACTTTTTGAGTAATCTAATGTCACAGTCCCTTCCAAAAAATATGCATTTTTGTCTAATTTTGATGTAGTATAAAAACCCTTTTTTCCATAGTTTATTACTCGAATATTTTTGGACTCATTACTTCTGAAACTACTTGCACATATCCTATAAACTGCTTTTGCTCAGTACTGTTTGAATAATCCAATGTCCAAGTCCCTTCCAGAGACCAAGAATAGGATTTTTTGTTCAACTTTGATGTGGAATAAACACTCTTTCTTCCATAAGTAGTTCATGAGTCGAATATGTTTGGTTTAATACCTCTTATGATGTGTTCACACCAAACGCGAAGCGAATTTTGAAAAGTGGATTTTGTGACAGAAAACATAGTTTACATGATTTTCTTCAAGAAAGTGCCTCAGAACAGCAGTTTCATGTCACTTTAATGAAAACCTGATGCTTTCACAACATTTATATAACAATCTTGCTCCCTTTGATGAAACTTCTATATTTAACTTTTGACCAACACTGAAACAAAGGATCATTGGGTAGCTAAATATAAATGAAAACTAAAACCAATGAGAACAATCCCATGAATCGAATTGACTGGAGAAACTGCTTCCTTGAAGAAATCAGGGAACACAACACTGAAGTTCCCATGGCCTCCTTCAGAAGTTGCCTCTGTCTTCTACACTCTTGTGCTTCTTCTGCTCTGTTGAGGCTCTGAAGACGTTGGCTCTGTAGTACTGCAGCTCTTTAATGCTCTCCTGGATGTCACCCAAGGCTCTGAAGGAGGAAACCAGTCATTGAATTATTTATATTCCTTTGAACCTTAAAAGTGACCTTAAAGGATCATTTGGAGTAATTTTAACGTGGGAACTTATTTTCACGGGTTGAGATCAGTTATGTCGTTATGATACCAATGGACTTACTGAAATCTTAGAGCATGACAATACCACTAAAAACAAGTGAGCTGAGCGAGACATGACCAGACAGGTAAAATGATTACACAAACTGTCGGTTGTAAAATGTATCACAATTTGACAGACCCACTTCCTGCTTCAACTTTAAACTGTACTTACTCATGTTGACCTTCATGAAAATGGTTTAGATTACCTGGATAAACTGCTGGTTTGCTTCCAACCTCTGATTGTCTTGATTAACTGTGTTTGCCTCATCTGACTTTGTTGTAGTGAAGCCCCCCGTGTTCAAATATCTCATTGACAGCAACAAGTAAAACACAAGAGCTTATATTATTGTTTACCTGTGGGCTGCTTTCTTGTGAGGCACCATTTTGTATTCCTCTGGAAACCACCGTCTGAAAGCATTTAGAACAAAAATATAGTCACATTGAAGAGAATGCATTCAAGCTTACATATGGACTGCTAAGTAGACACAGTCATTGAGTTACAAAAGCTAGTCAGCACTGCAATATTAAAACTGGGCCTTTGACTTGCAAACTGACAAACAAACGGATGGTTGAGTAAATAACAAGGCTTTAAAAAGATCAGCTGTCTCCTGTATATTAAATACTGACCTGCAGAGCTCCTTAATGGTGCTAACATCAACGATTCTGTAGTGAAGGTGATACATAAACTGTGGCATGTACTTGTCCAGGAACCTCTTGTCCGCATGCACAGAGTTACCTGCAGGAAGAGGCATCATGGGACACGACTGTAGGAGTAAACTCACAATTCTGCAGCTAATGCTAAAAAGTAACTCACCGGCAAGGGGGCACTGTCCAGGCGGGGTGTGCTGTCTGACAAAGGACAGGAAGTCATACTCTGCTTGTTCCAGGGTGATGTTACTGTCCTGTACAGCCTGCGTCAGTCCTGACTGAGACAGTTACACCCACTGCATATATCACTGAACCCTTTCAACAGATACAGTCTGTCACACACTCTTCTTCTTGTCTGCCTTTGCTGGCACACTTACAGCATACCTTGGCGCATAACCGTCGTAAATCATTGGAATAGTGTAAACAGATTGGTAGGAATGTGTATTACAATGTTCTAAACGGTCTGAATTCATGTTTAGTTAGTTCTCTCCACAAGACGACAAGCAAATAACTTTTAAAATACTTGTTTTCTCAATAGTCTGGATCGATGCTAACATTGTAGCAGCTCCATCAACACTCAACGTCACACAGGCGTAAATACGGCAGCATCTATTCATTGTTTGTACCATATGGTATATACACATACATTGATACACATGGTTTGGTCTCCACTAATATGAAGCATCGTAGAGCTCTGGGTGAACACAGACGGATACAGGATTTGTTTCCTGATTCAACATCAGGACGTCAGTGATGACAGGAGGAACATCTCAACGCTGATAGGCTATCGCGCCGCCCACCCTAAATGCTGTCATTGGTTGAGACGCGTGATGACGCCCATCCCAAGCCAATCCTGATCAACATCCCGCCCCTCCTGTGACCCGTGGTCTGTCTGTCTGTGTATTCAGAGCCAGAGAGCAACGGACTTTCAAAATAATAATTTAAAAAATAACACTGCGTTAACGCGCGATAAAATAATTGTCGCCGTTAATGAATTAATGCAATAATAACACGTTAACACTAGTAATAATATTTTCAGTTCATTATGAAGCTGTGGCGACCAATTACATGCGGATTAAATCACATCACGTGATGCAGCTCAGCCAATCAAATGTGTGTATTCTGACATGCTTCCCGACTCGAGTGAGATTTACACACATATGAGAGACTGGCCACAGACCGAGTAGTCAGAGAATAGTACGTGAGTCAGAGAAGTTATTTCACATGACGTTCTCCAAAAAGAGAGAAGAGGACAGAGAGACCAGAGTCTTAAACCAAGAATAGACAGACTCTTATAGGTTAATTCTTCCCACAGGCAGTTTAAAACCGGTATGTCTCATACGTTCAGAGACTGTAGCGATTATTAAAAGCGGTGATGTGAAGCCACACTATGAGACAAAGAACAACTCTTTTGAGCAAACGCACCATCTCACATCTGAAGTGAAGGTACAGCCCAGTATGATCACAATCCTAACATGAATTAACTGCCCAACAATGATATTAACGGAGAGGAATAGAGCTGAAACAGGTGGTTTGATAACCACACATAAAGTCCCTGCACACACATTTCTCTTTTTACAAGATGAGAAGAATATATCGTGGTTTTCTTGGTTGACATCACTTCACACCTGAATGGACTGAATTTGAAGCTGTAGGCCAATTATTTGAAGTCACATTTTTCAAAATCTTTCGGTTATTTAATTTATTCTTAAATGCATCCCTTATTTTACTTGAAATGAGAGAATATTGATTTATTATTAGATAATGTATTAGTTATAATTCATCCAGTTCAATTTGAAAACTGACAATAGATATTGTTGAGATATTATTCAATTGAACGTTCTTTATTTGATTAGATAGTCACTTGTTGACTACAGAGAGACGTTAATACTGTTGGCTACTTCAATATATATGGTACTAAATCACAGTGCAAGTTAGACATTATTGTGATGTATTCTGGACCTTTGACGGAGTGAATTCTCGCTAAATGGACTGAATTTGAATTATAATTGAAACACTGTAATAGGAAACACTGAATGACGACAACCGACATATTATATTCAACTGGAGCAAACTATAGGAATGGCGAGAAGTCAGCCTTGTGAGTGAGTTTGAGGAGGCGGGATCTCGAAGAATACACAGCCAACACACGTTGTACCTTGTTTTGTTTTTTTAAAATCCATAAACAAACAAAATTGTAAAAATGATAGATTTACTGAGGGTCAGGCACTAGGACTACTCATTTTACAATGATGATTAGTCTAAGACAAGTCTAAAAGTAATGTCTTGAATCTGGTTTCTTGCTTTCGTGGCCAAAACCTTCCTCTCCAAGTTTTTATATGATATGAAGATATGTAGTTATATGGGAAGCCATGGCCAACAAATATTTATATTCCAATTCATTAGAAATATTTGTTTGCATTAACCGCAGCAGAATAGGAAAAAAACAACATTCAAACATGTCCAAGTTACAGTGTGGAATGGATATATGTACATAGTACCGATATATACCAGTGGTTCTTAACCTTATTGGAGGTACTGAACCCTTCGTAATTGGAAAAATAAAATGTGATTTCTTCAAAACATAGGTATATATTTTATTAGTGCACAAAATGAACCATGCATCAGTTGCACACAAAATCACTGTGTGCAAAGAACAAAACCAACAAAACATGAATTTCACACAAAAACAAAAGTCAATGAATGATTTGCGATCAGGTACGCAACTTCGTACGATGCTGTGAGGATCGGTTTGTCGACAAACAAAACATGAATTTCACACAAAAACATAACTCAGTGAATATTTACTGCAAATCAATGTGACTTTTGCTGTTGCCTTTCAGATACAAGTTCAGAAATGCACGGCTTCACCTTGGCAAGTGCCACTCTCATATCATTTTGGCAGCAAAGTCTGTTCCTTTTCTTAGTTTTCATGTCCACCATCCTCGAAAAGGATTGCTCACAAAGACACGTTGTAACAAACGGTGTGAGTCTCTCAAGGGCTTTCTTGGCAATACGAGGGTATGGTACGATTTGGTGACACCAAAACGTTGAGAGCGTTGCTCCGAAGAGTTGCTGTTGAAGCTGGCTCTGCTGAAGTTCAATGATTTCGTCGAGGCATTCATCGTTGACATCTGCTGTCGCAACACTAAACGTGAACGGCTGTCTCACCCATGCTGGATATGACTGTGTGGTGGGGAAGTATCTGTCGAGGGACTTTGCGAGCACATCTAAGTGCATGACAATCGCTTGCTTCAGCTCCCCAGGTACAGAAATGTCTCCAACTCCAGACACGTCTTCGATCTTACTTACGCAGTCGTCCAGCAGGGGAAAGTTTGCAAAGTTGTCATTCTCTGTTCGTCGGTTCCATAAAGGTAGCTTTTTTTTTAAACGCATTCAGGTTTTCTTCTGCTTCGATGATGTTGACTCCACCGCCCTGCATCTGTCGATTGAGATGATTAAGAGCATCGAAAATATCGGCCATGTACGCCAAGATGAGAATGAACTCAGAATCTTCGAAGCAATCTGCGTGACAATGTTGGTGCTCTCGCAAAAACAGGGCTAATTCCACACGCATGGCAAAAACCCGATTCAGCACCTTTCCCGGGATAACCACCGAACGTTAGAATGGTACAGAAGTACCTCGAATTCAGAGCCCATTTCCTGACAGAGCTCTTTGAAGATGCGGTGCTTCATAGCACTATTTCGCACGTAGTTCACACATTCAACTACGATTTTTAGTACTTCTGCCAGTTTTGGAGGCAAGGTTTTTGTTGCCAACGCATGCCTGTGCAGAACACAGTGTGTAACAATGATGTGTGGTGCATCGGATTTCACCAGCGCTCCAAAACCAGAGTGTCGTCCCAGCATTGCTGGAGCTCCGTCCGAACAAACTGCAGAAACCATATTCCACGAAAGATTGTTGCCTCTGAAGAAGTCATCCATGAGTTTCTTCACATCGACTGCCTTGGTTGTTGTTGTAAGAGGCTTACAAAATAAAAAAAATCTTCCTTTATCTCGTCGTCTTTCATATAGCGCACAAATACAACAAACTGGCTGAGATTGGAAACGTCGGTGGTCTCATCGAGTTGGAGGCTGAATTTTGCTGGGCTTGAAATCAGATCTGCAACTACTTGACGTTCACACCGAACGGGGCGCTCAGTGTGAACGCACCTTAAGGAATAGACGGTCATTCATTTTTAAAGGGGCGGCTCACTTGACCGCAGTGTGTGTCTGCCGAACCCCTGAGAGCGACTCATCGAACCCCTGGGGTTCGATCGAACCCAGGTTAAGAACCACTGATGTATACATATATACAGAGCAACGATATCGATCAGACAACCGACATTTTCCTGAAATCTGTCAGAATGAAAACTCAAACATGCAGAATTTGCTTTAAGGAGAGGGAAAAAGCACATTCAGAGTCCCTCAGTTTCCCTCGTTCACATTGTCAGCACTGTGTATTAGTTCTGCATTGAACTGCCGACCTAAATATGGTGTGTCTTTGCATTCTACTCATACTCATGTATTGCATGCTGAGGTAGTTTCCAGCCCCATGTGACTGTCAACATGAGTAAGCTGGCATAGAAGATGGATGGATAGATGGATTGTTTTCTGTCACTGACTGGGGTGTAACATTACGTTAGTCATCTAGCAGACGCTTTTATCCAAAGCGACTTACAATTCAGATCCTATCACACCGTAGGCACAGCTACGGGAGCAATTTTCGAGTTACGAGTCTTGCTCAAGGACACATCGAAATGCGACTAGCACAGCCGGGGATCTAACCGCCGATCCTCTGATTGAAGGATGGCCCTGCTCTCCACTTAGCCAAAATGGGACAAATTTGCAACCCAGAGATCTGTGCAAAAATAATGATTTTACATTGTTTTTCTTACTAGCCTCTGACCACAAAGAAGGCTTACCTTTCCATGATGCTCTTTACACCACTCTGACATCCCTTCCAGCAGCTCGTTTGGCTGGTTAATGATCAAGTTGGGACCCTGCAAACACATAACAGATGAGTTTAATTAAGGCCATGTCCACACTACTCCCTTTCCATTTGAAAACACGTATGTTTTGCTACGTTTACACCGAGCGTACACACTACACCGGAGTTTTCGTTTGGAAACGCTCCCGAGGACGGATAAGTTTGAGAACTCCGGGTTGCGTCTTCGTGTGGACGGCGTAAACGCATACGTTTGGAAGCGATGACGTCTTCACTACTTGATCGGTCACGACGGGTCCGTCCCTGATTCGTCACTCCCCTATCACGTGACCGTTTCCCCGGAAACTCATAAACAACAATTGACAACATTGATGACGATCGACTACCAGGTTAATTCAACATGGAGAACTGATTACAGACGTTGCTGACCTTGTTGTCTTTACTAGCAGCTGTTGTGCTGTTAAAGTCCACACACATAAACTATAAACACAGCAGCAATTACTCTCCAGTACGACAGAGACTTCAGCCACCAGCAGAGCTCGTTGACCACATTTATGGATCCATAATCTAGTAAACCTTTATGTGCAAGTGTTGATTTTAAAGTGAATTTGATATATATGAGAGAGAGCGAGACCTGCAGCGCTGTAACTAAGTCTGAAAAATAAAACTTCTAAAACTTTCCACGAAATGTGTCCGTTTGAGTTCATAGAGGAATATTTTAGAGAAGATCTTGAGTATCAAACACGACTTTTCATTGTTAAAGACTACTTTATTACTCTGTCGTATTGTTTTTAACAAAGCAACCAATCTACTTCCTGTTTACATCGACACCCACGCATGCCCGGTGTACGTGAAGAGTCACGTGATATTAGTTTTCAGACGTGTTAGTCTGGACGGAGATCATTATGAAAACGATGCTGAAACGCCGTGTGGACGGAGATCGTTTTAAAACGTAAACATAGTAGTGTGGATGTAGCCTAACATGCCAAACAGAAGAGAAGTAGGTTCATGTTTATATTACCTCAGCCAAAAGGTTCAGGTCAGAGTCTGTGATAATGCAGGCCATCTCAATGATCTGGTCCTTCTCAATGTCCAGACCTGTCATCTAAAAAACACACAAAGACTTAGTTCTCAAAAATAGATCTATAACATGCGTCTGGTCCTCGACAACAGCATTTCTTTACATGTTACAGTTCTTATTACATATTATTTTATTTAGTTATTATTATGTTGACATGCAAGCAGCACAGATCACTTCGCTATTCAGAGATGTTGACAAGAAAAAACAAGTAAACAAACAGTTAAATGAGTTACTACTCCTCGTGAAGGAGTTTCCTAAAGACCACAACTTGAACTCTGAGACTGCGGTCACACATTACAGTGTCACATAATGGGAAATTTTGATTTTATTTTCGGGTTTGGAGTGAAATAAATATGAGACCACATGTGCGATGTACTAAATTAAAGTCAACTAGACTTGCGTCTTTATCTTAACGGTGTTTCACTAACTGTTCAATTCCGCTCGGTTATTCACAGAACTTTACCCGTAATATCCTACAAATGTGTACACATTAGTATTTGTAAGTAGATGTTACACATTTTAAAGAGGCATGTTTCTGGGTATTCTTTTGTACTCGCCGTGCATTAACGATGCGATGCTACACACTACAGGAAACAGAAGGAGTTCGTTAGCTTAGCATGATGGAGATGTTCTGAGTCTCATCTTTGGTAAGCTAACATGTATTAGCACGCCCTCATGCTAACTAGCTGTTTACATTGCCATGTAACGTTCACGTTAGCAGAAGCGAGGAAGGCAGGATGTCCGGTTGCCAACCGGAACATACCAGTAACGTCATTCAGTACACGTAACAGTAAGCCATAGTCCCTAGATTACGTTACTTAGCGCATTCCAAGTTATGCACATTGCAACGTAATACTGATACTCACCAGCATCATTTGGTCTGGTTAGCTTGGTGTGGTAAATGTTATTAGCTTATGTTAGCAAACTTACCAACAGTCGCATTTTAAATTAACAACAGATACAAGCCGGTTTTAGCCCTATAACTTGCCTCTAGGTCCACCCAAACCATTCTCTGAGACATCGCGATGGACGACATGCTGATGTGCCTGGACACCTGAACGTCAACTCTTGAACCGGACCTGGACGTGAATGGGTTTATTACACGGCTAAACGGTACACGTTCCGGTAAAACACCACTGCAGTAGGAATGAACCGCTGCCTTGCTGGGCCGAAGGAAACGCTGTCTCCTCCTGCAGAGAACCTCCGAAATAAAAATGCCCCATGCGGAAGTTCGCGTACACACTGGCATCCTGGGTCGGCTTCCGATCTGAACTGTCGTAAATAAATCAGAATTGTTATGGTCAACAGTAAAAAAAACAAGTCCCTGTACATCCCAGGGCTGCGGTCGAAAAGTCCAAGAATGACCTCTTAACGTTTATTCCTAAACACGTTTGCTTGACCTCAAATAGAACATGACACCATGAAATCTGATGCAAGATGGCATGCAGGCTTTATAAAGAGCTTCTCCTGTGGGAGGCTGCTTCACTCATGGTGTGAAGGAGAGAAACCGGAGATCCTTCCTTCCTGCTGCTGTCACGCAACAATCAACATGCTTCAGTAGAAACAACTCACTCATACAATATCAATGAAACTGTTTAATATCAATATTTCCCTTCTGCAATAATGTAGATTGAACGGTTCGGTTATAATTTGCTATGTATTTTGGTAATATTTTAAAGAGTTATGCCTAGCTTGTTTTGTTTTTTACTGATGGTTCTTGTTATTGAGAACGAGCATTTGTTCATTGAAAGTTTGCTATATTTACTGTTCATTTTATTTCGTATTCTTTTTTTTAGTAAATAATTACATATAAAATGAAACGAAAAGATTGTCACTGTCTTCATATTCATCAACATGAATCCCTGCACACATGCACTGTACTAATACTAATAAAGACAGTTATATAGTCTCTGACAGTCTCTGCCAGAGTAGAGGTGTTTTCTCTCTGTACCTGTTTAACAAACTGCATTGAGTATTTATATACAGTCTGTGGTATTTATACTGTGTTCTGTGTCCTAAACATGTTTCCTTGACCTCAAATAGAACATGACGTCATGACCGATTTCTACTTGCGGAATGCGTTTGTCTTTTTTATAAATTATTTGTATTGCAGTGGCGGGCCGTCAGGGCCTGCAAGGCCTTCTCTGCTGGCCTAAACAGAATCACAAAGTTACAGCTATTTTATAATTTAATAATTTTTCATAAATACACTACATGTATTATAATTAATAAAACTATTTTCCCCATTATGTTATGTTCTCATTGCACAGCTCCTGTCTTCCTCAGTTGCTCTGCTTCCAGTGCAGCTTGTTTTAAGTAGAGCTTTTATCCAATCAGATCTCACCTCTGTGTCTCCAGGTAAGAAGAGAGGCCAGAGGCCTGCAGACTCTCAAGTGAATCCATGTGCAGTTTAAGTGAATGGGGACGATATTGTTGATTGTCAGAGTGTTCAACCAATCACATCTTTAGTTTGACATGTTGGGCGTATTCTTTGACGTGCCAGAGCTGCTAGCTGGCCTACAAGTACGTCAGCATTACGTGCAGCTCAGTGTCCAGGTGCAGCTCTGCAGTGAGGTGCAGCGTGCGCTGTGATTGGTCAGTGGGCGAGCACATGACTATCGTGAAACAAAACTTAATTAAAGTAGCCATTAGGAGGCTTAGTCGGAGTGTAAGAGTTCAAATTGAAAGATATGGAAGAAATTATGACATTTTTTGCATTTTGCTTGGTGTAGATCAGGGATTCCCAAAGTGGGGTGCGCGCACCCCTGGGGGTGCGCGAGCTGCCTCTAGGGGGTGCGCGAGAGGAAAAGTGTAATGGCGGTCTGATGGTGTAATAATATTAAATATAAAAAGAAAATGTAATTTAAATTTAAAAACTGTCAGGTGGGACATCTGAAGCTATCAGTCGTAAAAGAGGAGAGGGACAGAGAGAGAGAGAGGAATCGGAGGCGAGGGGAACGGAGAGGTGCGTTATTGGGGAGAGACCGGGAGAAGAAATCGAGCCAGAGTCAGAGGAAGATGAGATGGAGTAGACTGGGAAAAAAAGAGGAAATATGATGAAAAGTATGTGTGTCTGGGCTTGACTTGGATTGGCAACGCAGATTCCCCAAAGCCACAGTGCGTGGTGTGCAGCGAGGTTCTGGCTAACAGTCTGAAGCTCTTATTTACGTCGCCACCTGAACACCAAGCATGCCAGTGCAAGTCAAAAGCCCCTTACATATTTTAATATCGAAATTGTAGGAGTTACAAAACAGCCAAAAACAACTGCAATTCATGTGTTGGGTCTATAAATGACGCACTACGGGCATCATATCTGGTTACAGAATAGCGAGAAAGGGGCTACCGCACACAATCGCCGAAGATGTGTGCTTGCCAGCTGCCAGAGAGATGGTGGAATGTATGATTGGGGAGAAAGAAGCAAAAAAGTTGTGCATGATCCCGGTGTCCAACAACACTGTGTCGCACCGCATCGATGCTTTGTCCGAAGACATCCTGGCTTCATTAGTCGCTCATTAATTGTAAATTAAATGTGATAATCTGCCTCTGAGCCTGTGCGTGTGTGCTCGCGATCCGTATTGCTCTTTAAAAGTGACGCCTTGTGTCACTGAAAGTTATTTTGTTGCAGTGTTTCAGGGCGTTTTCACACCTTCAGTTCGTTTGCTTTGTTCTGATTCAGGGATTAATATGATACAATGTTGCAGTTGCCCCTTTGTTCGGTTTGTGTTCACACTGCAACATTTAACAGCGGACTAAATCTTGTAAACAAATGCCACGCGCGAGCAAACTGTTCTCTCATTGGTCCGATTCTTATGCGGCTATGAAGGCTTAAAAGGCTCTGTTGCTTCTTCTTTTTTTTCTTTTTTTTATTAAGGGGGGGGGGGGGGGGTGCGCGAACCCGGTCGGGATGTAGAAGGGGGTGCGCGGCCTAAAAAGTTTGGGAACCGCTGGTGTAGATTATTATTATTTCTTTTTTTTTTTTTACATAGCGTTGTTTTTTTAACACTCAATGGCTGAAGGAGGAGAAACGGATTTGTGAGTTGGGATTAAACTCTTTGTCAACAAAGAAAGGAGGATGGAGTTTGTCTTTAAAACAGCATTTGGTAAGTCAACTGCATTTGTTTTTTTACATGTAATATCTGAATGGCCCTAGAGTCTATAGCAGAATGCGTGTTGCTGCTACTGTTTTCCCGTTAAGCTAGTTTAGCGTAGCCTCGTGCAGTCCCTCAGCTGCTTTTGGTTTTGTTTGTTTTTGTTGCGGTTTAGAGGTCACACAGCCAGTTGTCTCCCACGTGAGCGCAGAAAACATTATATTTCCTACAATTTAAGCTGTGGCACCATCATGAGGTTATTGATGTTTCAGCTGCAGGACAGCAGTGAAGGCCCAGGTATAAAATGCACGGCCCGCTGCTGTTATATTGTATGTTTTGAAATTCTGATTGTGAAGTCATTCTTTCATAACTCAGAATGTGATTATTATTGTGACAATAAAAAAAGAAAAAATGTATTTTAGCATTTTATTTTATTTAAAGGGAACGATTCATGTGGGTGTGGGCTCATTGATAACCAAAAGCAATGATGTGTGGAGGTTGTAGTCTACCACCAAAATCCTGCAGCGATCCCACCTGAGGCTTTACAATTCCCACAGGGTCCATTGTCTTCAAGATTAAGGTGAACCTGGCAAGAGTCATAACAAGCAGAAAGATATTTTACACTACCACCATTAAGGACACTTAATGTGTTGGTGATGGCAAACATTTGTAAACATATTTGTTAACACGAGCATTGTGCTTTTAGCATTCTGTTCCAAAAGGCTTTTACATAACCATGTAATGTCAGGTGCTGTATAACCATTTACATATCGATGCATTCCATTTTTATATCCTCTGATGAAACACAGTCATTTAGTAATACCAATGTTATACCAATGACCCTCTGCAATAACATCTGATGGCTGATCATTCTTAGCTTCTTCAGTCCAATATTTTTGGTTTTCAGTGACTGCTTCAATCTAGTTATATTAACTTTGCTGGAAATTTAATATTTAACCATATTAATTTATAAAACACATTTTCAAAGGCTTAGTTATTCTGGACTTGTGAGTTTTGTTGTATTGCTGCTGCAGCCTGCAACAGGTTCACCCAGCACCACCTGTCATCCCCATAAAAATCACTCATAGCTGATTTTGCACACTCCATTAATCCACACACAATTAGATGTCTGAAAAAAGTGTGACATGCCAATGTCTTGGGATTATTGCTGAGACTGGGGGGGGGGGCGTGGGGTGACCTTACCCCACTAGGAGATTATTTCACCTGATTTAAAGCCTGGACATGTGATGCAGTTTTTAAGATGGAGCTTTTCTTGAGTTCACACAAGGATGTTTACAGGGGTGAGCACCAATTCATTATTACCTTTGGTCAAAAGTAAGGGATGTTGATCTAAGAGGCTACCTCTGATGTAATTTGATAGAAGACATTCACAGTAATTTACTATGCATAGAGTAAAGTAATGAAAAGTTACTATGCCTGATAAATTACAAAAATGACAATTAATAGGACAAAGGAAGAGTAGACTGATTTGATCATTGCATAAATTCCATGTTCACATCCAAACCAACTACTTCAAATAAAACCTCAAGTCATTGAAATGGTGCATGTACATTCATTTCAAGGTTTGTTTTGATCTATTAAAAAGTCAGATGGGTGGTAAGGATAGTGGCTGCAATTTTATATATTCACAATATGGTGTGCAAATGTCAACTTTATGTCAGGATGTACTACTAAAAGAGAAATCGTCATCACAGAGAGGCGGCATACAAGAAAGGCAGATGTTATACTTCGGGATTCTTAGGTTAGGGTTAGGTCAGTTGGATAACAATAAAGGAAAAGCTCATCAGTGGCCTGTACCACTAAGCAGGATTAGGGGTCAACAAGGTCATTTTGGGGTTAACCCTGTGTTTTCAGTCCTACGATGGAGGTTCCCTTCTCACTGGGGGTAGATTGCTATGGTCATTTTCACTGAACACCTAACTTGCTCCGGAGCAGGTTATGTTGGAGAGAAGAAATCACTTCGTATAAAAGCACCGCCCATACTGTCCAATCAAAGTTTAGGTAATATTACACAAATACACCGAAATGTTAATTATAATCCAGACTAAACACAACCCAGATTCAATTTACAAATGCAGAAAGGACAGTTGGCAAGAAATGGCATACTGTGTGAATGTGTAGATTAACAGGTTTATAACATTCACTGCCCACCTAGACTTCAGCCTTATTCTTTCAGGTGCAGCCCCCGGCGGTGTGAATTGGACTTGGGAGCAAATAGAAGAAAATCACTAAATATTTGGTTACCATATATTCACTCATATATGTCAACTTCTTAAGCCGTGTGCTGCAGTGCTGTTATGGAAGGATATCCTCTTATCATTTTTAATAATGTCTGACTTATGCAAAGTCTGTTTCACACCGCCGGGGTTGCCGCTGAAAGAATTAGGCTTAAATATTGTTATACACGCCACAAGCAACACATTCTTTTGACAGAATACACAGTCAGATCTACTCGTGCCCTAGATGGGGCAGTGATATTATAAACCTGTGAATTTACAACATCACACAGTAGGCAATATATTGCAAGCTGTCCTTCCTGATTTTGGCAGTTGAAACTGTGTTAGTTTCAGCTTGAATTATGTGTTTAACTTCTTTGTAGGACCAGCTAAGCGGGATCGTGGTTGTTAAGAGTCAGTTAAGCCACGTAACCAAAACATACCCGGGTATGTTGAACTTGCTTTGTAGTACAGGGCCCAGGTTTTGCATTTGAACTTAGGGAGCTTCTTCAGCCTGAAATCAACATGTCACAAACACTAGTTGTGTCGAAAATTCAGGTACTGCTATCAGAAAGGCAACTCAATAATTCAATCGCTCATGAAATGTAACAGCTCAAAGGCTCAGCTCTTAGATCCCTCCACGGCACACAGGCCATTACAGTACATACTGTTAAGTCCTGAGTTAACTAGTGCGCATGCGTGTGACGCGGTTTGTTCTAGAGCAGGGATTCCCAAAGTGGGGTGCGCGAGCTGCCTCTAGGGGGTGCGCGAGAGGAAAAGTGTAATGGCGGTCTGATGGTGTAATAATATTAAATATAAAAAAAAATGTAATTTTTATTTAAAAACTGTCAGGTGGGACATCTGAAGCTATCAGTCGTAAAAGAGGAGAGGGACAGAGAGAGAGAGAGAGGGACAGAGAGAGAGAGAGACAGAGCGAGAGTGAGAGAGAGAGGAATCGGAGGCGAGGGGAACGGAGAGGTGCGTTGGGGAGAGACCGGGAGAAGAAATCGAGCCAGAGTCAGAGGAAGATGAGACGGCGGAGACTGAAAAGGAGGAAGGGATAGCACAGACAAATCGGGAGCACATCGGCCCATCGCGGAGTCAAGATGAAAAAAGAGGAAACGAGAGAGCAGCTGCCAGAGAGATGGTGGAATGTATGATTGGGGAGAAAGAAGCAAAAAAGTTGGACATGATCCCGGTGTCCAACAACACTGTGTCGCACCGCATCGATGCTTTGTCCGAAGACATCCTGGCTACATTAGTCGCTCATTAATTGTAAATTAAATGTGATAATCTGCCTCTGAGCCTGTGCGTGTGTGCTCGCATCCGTATTGCTCTTTAAAAGTGACGCCTTGTGTCACTGAAAGTTATTGGAACTTTGTTGCAGTGTTTCAGGGCGTTTTCACACCTTCAGTTCGTTTGCTTTGTTGCAGTTGCTCCTTTGTTCGGTTTGTGTTCACACTGCAACATTTAACAGCGGACTAAATCTTGTAAACAAATGCACGCGCGAGCAAACTGTTCTCTCATTGGTCCGATTCTTATGCGGCTATGAAGGCTTAAAAGGCTCTGTTGCTTCTTTTTTTTCTTTTTTATTAAGAGGGGGGGGGGGTGCGCGAACCCGGTCGGGATGTAGAAGGGGGTGCGCGGCCTAAAAAGTTTGGGAACCGCTGTTCTAAAGGAACGGAAGACGTGTAACAGTTGTTCGTGGATACGTATTAAACTAGTCTGAAACATGTACAGTTGTCGCTGGATTTATTGAATTAACATGGTAGCAGAGGATGGCGGCTGGCAATTACAAAGTTCCGCCGCCGTTTGACGAGAAGAAGTCCTACGAGAGCTGGAAAAATGAGGTTGAAATTTGGAGGCTGGTGACGGACCTCGAGGAGAAGAAGCAGGCCTTGGCGGTCGCTTTATCGCTGACGGGAAGAGCGAGGGAAAGTGCAGTAGAAATTGCCGCAGTGGATTTGAACGACGATGAAGGAATGAATGTACTTCTCACGAAATTGGACGCTGTGTTTTTGAAAGAGGAAACGGATCGCCAGTACGAGGCGTACACAGAGTTTGACCGGATCACAAGAGAAAATGGCGTCTCCATGGTCGATTACATTGTCGAGTTTGAGCGCCGGTACAACAGAATACGTAAGTTCAAGATGGAGCTTCCAGATGCTGTGTTAGCTTTCAAGCTACTTGATACTGCAGGACTTAATGTTAAAGACAAACAATTAGCGCTTACCGCGTGTCCAAACCTATCGTTTGTAAACATGAAGTCAGCCTTGAAAAGAGTATTTGGCGATAATTCTCCACAAGACGGAGCTGTTGACCTCCGTGTGTGTGGGGGTGCTGCTGACTGTGCCTACTACACACGGTTTACTGGCAAATGTGAAAGTAATGTCAGGTCAAGCCCACAGATCCATACGGCTGTCCAAGGGACGAATCCACTGGACAGATACGGGAGAAGATCAAGATGTGCAGTCTGCCAAAGCACATATCACTGGGCAAAAGATTGTCCTCACAAAAATGAACATGTAAAAATTAACAGAGGATGATAAAGTGACAGATGTTGAAGAATGCAACATTACTTTGTTGTCAAAAGAATCGTTGTCTGACACAGAGATATTCATGGTGGAGTCTCTAGGATCAGCCGTCATTGACACAGCTTGCACTAGAACTGTGTGGAGAAAAATGGCTTGATCATTACATGAGTGGACTAACACAACGTGAGTTACTGAAAATGGGGGACACAAAGAGTGTAAGAGCATTCAAGTTTGGTGATGGGAGAGTTGTTCATTCTACAAAGGAAGTGAAAATCCCAGCTATGATAGGACAGACTAGATGTCACATTGAAACAGAAGTGGTCCCAGTAAATATCCCATTGCTTTTAAGCAAAACTTCACTGAAAAGAGCAGGTGCTGTTTTAGACATTGAAAAGGACAAAGCCACAATGTTTAAACAGCCAGTGAAACTTGAACTAACATCTTCAGGACATTACTGTGTGAACATCAGAGATGTGAGTAACCCAGATGAACATGAGCTCCAGAATGAGGATGACATTCTCACTGTGACAGAAAACATGACAACAAAAGAAAAACAGAAAGTTCTGTTGAAACTACACAAGCAATTTGGACACGCCTCTGTTGACAGACTGAAAAAACTACTGGCCTGCTCGGGTAATGCTGATGATGAATGCACCACAATCCTTAAGGACATTGTAAAGAATTGTGAGACGTGCATCAGATATAGCAAACCAAAGCCAAAGCCTGCGGTGGGTTTGCCCATGGCCTCAACCTACAATGAAACTGTAGCTGTGGATTTGCATGAGCTAGAGCCGGGAGTGTGGTATTTGCATGCAATTGACCACTTCACACGATTCAGTGCAGGGAGTATCGTCACCACCAAGAAACCCAAAGAGATTGTGAAGCACTTTATACATTGCTGGATAAGTGTTCATGGTCCTCCACGCAGACGCGTGGAGGACCATGAACACTTATCCAGCAATGTATAAAGTGACAATGGGGGTGAATTCAACAACGAAGATATGAGGAACATGGCTGAAAGCTTCAACATTGAAGTGAAAACAACTGCAGCTTACAGCCCATGGAGCAATGGGCTTTTGGAAAGGCATAATCAAACACTCACTGAAATCCTGATGAAAGTGAAGAAGGACAATGGATGTGACTGGAGGATGGCCCTAGACTGGGCCCTGATGGCAAAGAACTCTATGCACAACGTGCATGGCTACAGTCCCTATCAGCTGGTATTTGGACAAAACCCAAATCTGCCTTCAGTTCTCACTAATAAGCCGCCAGCTCTGGAAGGTACTGATATGAGTACTTGGATAGCCCAGCATTCACTGAGGAGAACAGTGAACCCCCTCACACACCAAGACAGCCAGAAGGAGGTAGCCATGGTCAATCGGACGCATCACAGAACAACTCAACCACAACTTGTGAGGGCCTTAGTCTGAAAACTGGACAGGTAGTTACATACACAGACAGTGAGAGTGGCCAAGCACACACTGGAAAAATCCTCAGCAGGGCAGGAAAAGCCACTGGGACATACAAATACTGGTATAATTTGTAGTACATTGAGCCTGAGGAAATTTCTGGCACTACCGGTTCTGTTGACTTAGGACGAGTACACAATCTTCAAGTGGTCCCATCTGAGCATGTTGAGTTAGGTGCTAGCCATCCTGAAGAAGACATACTTATTGTGAATGATGATGCCTTCATGTCTGCCAAACACAGTGAACTCAGCAACTGGAAAAATAATGATGTGTTTGAGGAGGTGAATGATGAAGGCCAGAAATTCATCTCTACGAGGTGGGTGTGCACACTCAAGGAGACACCTGATGGTATTGTACCTAAAGCGAGATTAGTTGCAAGAGGCTTTGAAGAAATGAACACTCAGGAGCTCCCTAAAGACTCACCTACATGTGCCTCGGAGTCTCTAAAAATGATTATGGCAGTGATATGTCAAAAGAAATGGCAGCTAAACTCTATGGACATTAAAGCAGCCTTTTTACAAGGCAAAGCGTTAACCCGAAATGTCTATATCCGTCCTCCCCAAGAAGCTCAGAGCAAGGGAATTCTATGGAAGTTAAAAAAGTGTGTTTATGGCCTAGCAGATGCATCTCTGTATTGGTACAACAGAGTGAAAGACACTATGCAGCAGTTGGGAGCTACTGTGTCACGAGTTGATCCAGCAGTGTTCTACTGGCTGGATGACTCCTGCAATGTGATGGGACTCCTTGCTTGTCACGTGGATGATTTCATCTGGGGTGGTTCAGAAACATTCTCCACAACAGTCATCCCTCACTTGAAAGTTGCTTTTCAAGTTGGACGTGAAGAGCACAACAGCTTCAGCTACATTGGAATGGAGGTTCACTCTTTAGAGGATGAGATACAAGTGCAACAAAGTATCTACATAAAGAATCTACAACCCATTCCTGTGGACCCAACAGAGCCACACAGCGAGAGGCTCCTCTAACAGACACTGAGACTGACATGTTAAAGTCGAAGATTGGCCAAATATTGTGGGTAGCAAGGCAGAGTAGACCAGACATAATGTGTGACATATCCATCCTAGCATCAAGTGTAAAGCATGCTACTGTTCAGACTCTGCAAACAAACTTGTCAGGAAACTGAGATCAGAAGAGGTGATCTTGAGGTTTCAGCACTTGGGAAGAGACAGCTCGCTGAAACTAGTGGTGTTCAGTGATTCCTCGATGGGAAACCTTCCAGACGGAGGCACTCAAGGCGGACACCTGGTCATGCTTATGGGAGAGAATGGAAGATTTTCACCCATATGCTGGCAGTCAAAGAGGATCAGGAGAGTTGTCCGAAGCACCTTAGCAGGAGAGACTTTGGCACTTGCAGATGGCATTGACAGTGCAGTCTTTTTGGCTACACTCTACTCAGAACTTACCACAGGTGATTGCACACGGAACAATTTGCCCATTGTGTGTGTAACGGACAATCACTCTCTTCTTGATGCTGTCAAGTCCACCAAAACAGTCACTGAAAAGAGACTCCGCCTCGAAATCAGCAGCGTCAAGGAGCTCGTCCACTCTGGGACCATCCAGCAGATTATGTGGTCAGCCTCCAAGGAACAGCTCGCTGACTGCTTGACTAAGAAGGGGACATCTGCACTTGTTCTGCTGAGGGCTCTCAGCGAAGGTGTATGGCAACTTAAAGGCTAAACGAGCTAATCAACAAAAGCCTTACTACCCTCAAACTCTAGTCATTAAAGTTGCAAGTTTAAACCTGTGTTTATATGTTTAAGGTTCTAAAAAACAAATGTTTGTTTTTGTGACTGTTTTTCTTTAAAGAGAAAGGGGAGTGTGTTAAGTCCTGAGTTAACTAGTGCACATGCGTGTGACGCGGTTTGTTCTAGAGGAACGGAAGACGTGTAACAGTTGTTCGTGGATACGTATTAAAGTAGTCTGAAACATGTACAGTTGTCGCTGGATTTATTGAATTAACACATACTGAATATAAATCCTTAAGAATGTTTTACAGTTTACATCATTTCTCATTACACTAGTGCCATGTCTGACAACAGTTTGAAAAAAACATTGCACATAAATACAATAGCTAGCGTCAGACATCATAAGGTAATATAGAAAAAAAGAAACACCCTTCAAAAAGTAGTGCAATATATGCAACAAAACGGTAGCCGATATCTTTGGTCTAAATAGCGTCCACCAACACTATTGGAGAATTTACATATCTCTATCATGTGTCCAAGTTACATGCTGCTTTCTCTTACAGCTGAGCTCTTGTAGCAAGGACAGTTTTTTTTCTCATTTATTATTTACTTGCATGTAGTAAAGAAAAAAATTGCATATGCCCAAATGTGCTGAAATGCCATTGATGCTGCTATGGCGAAAGCCCCCCTTCCCAGGTCAATAGGTAGTGCATTTAAACAAAGACGTAGTCCCTGACCACAGCTTTTAACATTCATTTAACTGTGACATAAAGAACATTCCTTTACCTTAAATGTAAAAGTTAAAAGTGGATTTGTGAAGGTGTTTGCTCTATATGTTTGTTGAAGACATTGAATATCAGGTTTGCCTATTCATTTTTATATTTTTTTCATCACATTAATTATAATTTGGTCAACATTTATGAGCATGCATAGAGACTGAATTAAGTAAAAAAGGTTTTGTCTACAATTTGGATTAATTAACTTCCATTTAACCTCAAACAGTTGAATTCATCACTGTAAACAAAGGGCGCCAAAAGCACCATACAAAGTTGCATCAGAACTTAAATTAAATATGTAAACAAAACAGTATGAAAATGTCTCGTGATGATTTACATGTCTGTCGCTGTGTTTGTCGATGGAGCTGCCCTCCAATCACTCAAATGGATGTTGTTTCCCCAGAGGTCAAGTGGTCAGATGAGGATCTCCACCATGTCTTTTTCCACTTCCTGTTGGGTGGGCGGGACTGGAGGAGGGGCCTGTTGATGTGGATGGGACTGGACGGGGAGCCTCCGTTCCAGGGTGCTGCTTTGAAACACTGGCACATCTGCAAAAGTTGACAAAAAGAACATGTAAACATGTCAGAAGTTGAAAAAATGATCAGTCCAGTATTTCTGATGATCCAGTCTGTTTTATAAACGTTTAAACACAGGTTAATCTGTGTCTGTTATACAGTATAGTAATAAAGATCCTTGGAGATGTCAGATGTCATGTTAGACCTGGGGTACATCCCAAGTCTCTTAATTGCATCCCTGTTTCCTTCACTTGCATCTTTTCCTTGGAAAACCATGCGAGGAGAGAGGAAACAAGGAAATATGTTTTAAGCGATATGAGATTTCTACCGGCAGAATGCGTTTGTCTTATTTATTAATTATTTGTGTCTGCATATTTTGAAATTCTGATTGTGATGTCACAATTAATTAACCCAGAATATGATTATGGTTTCTCTTGAACAGTGTAATTAATTTATCAGGCTCCATGTTTCAGGTTGAATTGAAATGACATAACTTATCAAACCCGACACTCAAGAATGATCAGCCTCACGTGACTGAATGAAAATGATGATAAATTATGTAAAAAGCGTTTTGTCTCTCAGCTCCCTCTGACTTTAATTGTATCCATAATACAAGTTATTGAGGGAAATATCAGATCATGAAAAGACAAATCTTTCTAATAAATGAAGAAAGTTGTTTGTGGTCCTTTTGTTCAGTCTACAATGAACATTTATTTATACCAGATGATGAATCAGAGAACTAACTAGAAAATTCCTAAAGAAATTTTGACAGTGTGGCTTCTACTGCCCGAAGAAATCGCAATATATACACACGCCAATGTTACCGGTAGTGTCATTCAGGTTCAATTGAGATAGCGCTACTCTCTTTTATGCATTTTAGATTCATACTCTTGGATTGAAACTTGTATTTGTGGGGCTTTTATTTTGAAAGGGTGGGGGGGGGGGGGGGGGGGGAGTCCTCTAAAAGTATCCAAGACCTGAATGACTATGAGAGAGAGACACACACACAGTGGAAGTTTGAGTCTGTTCCACAGCGAGGAGGCCAGAGCACGTGTCCGGCTGCTGTTCACAGTCGACACGCTGCAATAATAAATCTACCAAAACTGGTTTACAATTAAAAGGAATTTAATCCCACTGATGCAGTACGATTAAAGTGAAGTACACTACTTCTTGAAATATAACAATATTACCCCACTTTGGAAAAAACTCTCCTCTGGTCCCATGAGACACAGCCGTCTCAGGGGACCACACGCTAAAAGAGGCAGAGAAAAACACTTCCTATCCCCGCCCTCATATCCGTCCGAAACTCCTCCCCTTCCGTTTATCCCAATTCCTATTGGCTAACTTCCAGGAGTGTATTCTGTCTGTCTGGCTTTCTGTCCCTGCGTTTACTAACACATTCAGCTTTCTGTCCCTGCGTTTACTAACACATTCAATGACTGTCAGTTATGGTTTAATCCCTCTATGATAAACATTCCATATAATAGATCAGACTTTGCAACTTTGGCAAAAGCTTCATGTCTCAAATTCTCCATCTAGCTACTAATCCTAAAACACTTTATGCTTATCTTAATGATGCATTTCCAAAACGCTTATGATTATAACTAATTATGAATTCTTAAATATGAATCATTAAACACTTTTATTATATCTACTGAACACACAGTTCTATGCTCAAATTTCTTACACACACACACAGAGCGAGAGACAGACAGAGAGATAGAGGGAGAGGAGTGTGTGTGCGTGTGTCTCAGTGCCTCAGTGTGTTTATCAACATCACTAATGAGCTCATACAAACTCCTGTGTGCATGTTGGTGATTGGATCACCTGTGTGTTAGAGGCTACTTAAGAGAGAGAGTGAACAGTGATTTTCAACAAAACTACCTGTCAAACATATGCCCTTCAAACCAAAACCATGAGACTAATCAATAAAATATGGATACCGTGAGAGAGATAACACTCTGGCAAACGCAGTAATGTGTTTTTTATGTTTGTGGTTAACAATGTGAGCTCCAGAGCAATATGCAAAACTGGTACCGTCTGCTTTCTTTGAGAAATGAGTGGTCAGATTTAGCATGGAGTCTCATGGAGCAGTTGGTTGGAGTTCATGTCGCTCTGCGGCTCTTTGAGCAAAATGGCTAACAGCACAACATTTCCAAGCTTTTTGGCCAAAAATGGTGTATAAAGAGTAAAGACTGTTGTTGGGAACGTAAAGGAGCGTGTTTGGGTTATCAGCATTTAAGAAACTGAATTCTTGACATCAATAGAATTATTAATGTATGTAACAATTATTAATGATTATTAATAACAACGGGACACCACCCTGCGAACAGGGACCAATAACCAAACGATAAAACTAAGTCTCATAATTAGTAGTCACTCATAATGTCAATAGTCTGCGTATGACTATACATTCAGTGACAGTGAAGGTTTTAAGTTCGAGCACAGGCTACTACATACAGGTTTATCAAATACATATGCACAAGTAATCACAGACGACTGCTCCTTAAAGTATAACAGAGTTTATTAAATCAAAATAATAAATGATCAAATCAATTAATATTGCAACCAACAAATGTTATCATACAATTTTATATGCCAAAACTAAAGAATGAATAAAATGGATGAGGGTGTATGTCTGTGTATGTGTGTGTGTAAAGGAAGGAGAGTCTTGAAGCTACAGCTAAAGACTACAAAGATGGCGGCATCGAGTGACGCGGGTCAAAAGGGGAGGGGCCTTAAGATACTACAGCTAAACTACAAAGATGGCGGAGTCGAGTGACTCGGACAAGATGGCAGTGAGACTGCTGTATGTAATCACGTGTGCCTGGGCAGCACGCGTGTGTGTGAGGCCATCGATTGAACAGGGTTTCCCCAGGGGCAGAGATAGGAGCTGTGTGAGTTAGGGGAGAGACAAGAAAGAGAGCAAAGGTGGGGGTCATGAATCAAACTTCTGCGTGCGGTCCGCGTTGTAGTGAGAATGGGGATCGCTGGCCGTATCGTACACAAAGTGCCGTTGTCGGTAGAACTGCCAGCAGTTATGTACGATAGCCGAGATTCCACACTTCACTCACAGAGCTGATTTAATGAGGAGAGAATACCACACGAAGTGTAATAAAACAAATCAAAATAAATCAAAATAAATCCCAAGCAAACAGTCATAGCAGTTAATACACAATGCAACGGAGCTTCTCTGCTCCGTAAGGAGTTGCGCAATATCTCAATATCACGCGACAGTAACTTATACACACAAAAACACGGGAATATCAACATATAAATGAATGACCTGAATTAAACTTAAGTTAATTTAAGCTAAGCTATGCCCAGATACCAAGAATCTTACTTGTCGATGCTTTGTTGCAACGTTGAAGTGTTCGTGGGGAAGTTGTTCCTTTTTCCTCGTCAGGAAGGGGGGGTCAGGGGGAGCTTTCAGCGCGGCCTTGTAGCGGGCGCTGTGTGTCGCACGGCTTTTGCTGGTGCGGCTTCGGTCTGTTGGCGTGGCTCTGGAGCACACGCAGACGTGATCAATCCTCGCTGCAGGGGGGATGATCTAACTTCGGCTGACGGCGTGTCTGCGCGTCTTACCGGGAATCCTCGGTCACGAGAGGAGCGAGGCTTCGTCGGGCTCCTCTGTGCCGGTTTGTGTGCACAAAAGAAAAGCAAAAAGCGGAGAACGGATCGCTGAAGCGGATTCGTTATCGCGGGCGGAATGGGCCTTTACTCAGCGTGGAACACGGCTGTTTCGTCCGGCGAAATGGCTTGTGACCTGACAGGGTTTGAGGAGGGGTGAAGGGCCATTGCTTCCTCGTGGTCAGCGTCGTGCTGGCGGGGAAAGCTGGATCTTCTGTGGCCTGGACGGGGGGTCCGAGCGAAGAGAGCGTTGTGTGCTCCCTGTCTCAACCGAGGTCGAAGGGAAAAAGCCTTGAGGTGTGAGTTACAGTTTTGTAGAACAGTGGTTGAACCACAGGGGTCTCTTGGTCCTCGGCCAATGAGATTGCAGCGGTGCATTCAGGTGACTTCAGGAACCATAGTTTTTTGGGGGGGGGGGGAGAATTCACACCCGAGTGTGAAATTCCTTTGCTCTTATTAAACTACAAATCAGGATGAAACCTTTGCTTGAAAAAGTGAAGGCCTGATTCTCTTTGTCCACAGCACATGTTGAGGCCATATGGTCAGACCCCAACACTGTGGGAGCTAGAGCAATTTGTTTGGAAAAATCACAGAATATTTTCCTGCTCCGCTCCTGACAGTTATGCTCTCACTCTTGCTCTTAACGAGCTGCGCAATACACACCCATTATAAAACCTGAAACAGACCCAAAATTTTCCTGAAAATGAATCTGCGACTTCATGAAAACTGTGCTAGCTATCAAAATGTCCCTTTGGCTCAATAAAGTCCAGCGTTCTGTCTACGTTTTAAACTTGGAATCATGTTTCTACGTTAAAGTATGGCTCGTCAACAGTCAATATTGTTGGAATGCTGTTAAGCAATTAACAACTATTGTTATCCTGTTTCTTTATTGTTGGAATGCTGTTAGGCATTCCAACTATTGTTATCCTGTTTCTTTATTCAACTTCTATTTCTTCCGTTTTTAAGCTACAGAAACCGTTCAACTATTAAAATGTTCAGCTCTTTCACCAGAGGTCTGCTATGACTTTTTATATTTCTAACCTTTAAACTTTTTGAATTATTAAGCTTTTTATTTTCAATGGGATCTCTATGGAGAATATTTTCAAATGGCTTCAGGCACACAGGTGTTCTTGATTGAGCCAATTAGTGATGTTGATAAACACAGACTCACAGACACACTCGCACATACACTCCTCTCTCTCTCTCTCTCTCTCTGTGTGTGTCTCTCTCATACAGTCATTCAGGTCTTATGGATCTTTAGAGGTCTTTCGCTCTCATTGTTGGAATGCTGTTAAGCATTCCAACTATTGTTCTTCGAATCTTTATTGTTGGAATGCTGTTAAGCATTCCAACTATTGTTATCCTGTTTCTTTATTCCTCTATTTCTTCTGTCCCCCCCTGTTTTTCGTCGCAACGCTTCTTCTTCTTCATATTTTAAGCTACAGAAACCGTTCAACTATCAAAATGTTCAGCTCCTTCAGCTCATCTCTGCTATGACTTTTTCTATTTCTAACCTTTAAACTTTTTGAATTATTAAGCTTTCAGCAACTTTATTTTTGAATGGGATCTCTATGGAGAATATTTTCAAATCCTCTTAAACTTCTTCAACTTTCAAATCCTTCAACTTCCTCATACTTTCAGCTACAGACACCATTTCAACTTTCAAATGTTGAGAAAACCCTTAACTATTGCCAACACGATTCAGCTTTTTGAACTGCAGCAATTTAACTTTTATGATTTTTCAGCCCTTTCTGACTTTATAATGGGTGTGTATTGCGCAGCTTAGAGTGCGTGATGTCACCGCTAGAGTGAAGAGCAGCTTGAGATTCTTGTGAAAAAAACATTTGTATTTTGCCACTGTGTCCACAATCTTCACTCTTCATGTATAATTTCTGGATGTCGAAGTAGCTAATATTGTCCTTGTCGTAGAAAAATTACTGTGGAATCCCACAGATTTCCACATTTGACACGGAAGCCGTTAATTGAGAGGAAAACCAACTTTCTGCTCCATAGAGACCAATGTTAAATTTTGCTTCAAAAACATCTTCCACAGAACACGGTACCCCATTTCTAGATCGCCAATTAAGCCACATTTTTTACACGACAGACACAATTTTTACAGGATCTGTTCTTCAACTCATCCTTCCTCGCACTTATTAATATCGGAGCAATAGGAGCTACGGTTATGGGAGTTTTGAGGATTTGTTTGAGAGGTGTTTCCGTGTTTTATCTCCATGAAATGGCTTCAGGCACACAGGTGTTTGCGATTGAGCCAATTAGTGATGTTGATAAACACACAGACTCACAGACACACGTGCACTCCTCTCTCTCATACACAGTCATTTCAGGTCTTGGAGACTTTTAGAGGACCCCCACCCCACACACACACACCCCATTTTAAAATAAAAGCCGCACACACATGATTTGTTGCAGCTGTTACGTGTTGCAGCTCGGCCAATCAGATATGAGTATTCTGATAAGTTTCCTGATTCGAGTGACATTTACACACCGCAACACAAGAGGGAGAGACGAGGAAAGACATGGCAGAGCAGGACAATAGTCATGTAAGCTGTAAAAGATAAAACATAGTACAATCTCCAAATGAGAAAGTTTTCCAGAGATATCAGTGTCTCTCTCTCTCTAATTCTTTCTTCTCTCTCTCTCTCTCGCTCGCTCGCTCCCTCTCTCTCCAAAGAGTGAATTCGAATTGAAATGCTACCATCAACATTATTACTACCACTACTGCTATTACTACCACTACTACTATTACTTATACGACAACTGCTACTACTACTGCTATTCATGCTACTAAAAGTAGTAATACTACTACAGCTATTAGTATGACTGCTACTTGTACTACTACTGCTACTGCCATTACTATTACTACTACTTCTACTACTGTTATATTAAATACTACGACCAATACTAGAGCTATTACTATGACTGCTGATACTACGTCTTCTACTACTTCTTCTAATTACTAATACTTCTACTGCTAATAATCCTTCTACTACAACTACAAATATCACTACTGCTACTACTACTAGTACTTATTCTAATGCTACTAATACTTCTACTAATAATACTTCTACTACAACTTCTACAAATATCACCACTGATGAAATTTTTTAAGCCACAGAAACCGTTAGAATATCAAAATGTTCAGCTCTTTCAGGAGAGGGGTGATACGACTTCTCATAGTTGGAATCTTTAAACTTTTTGAATTATTAAGCTTTTTGCAATTTTTAAAAAATTGGATATCTATTTTCAGCAATGTTTTTGCAATTAATTTCAAATTTCAGCATTCCAACGCATTTTCAGCAGGAAATGCATTTTCTAGTTATTATAATTAGGGCCTGAATACAGGTGAAGTTAAGGCGGACTGTTCTTTTAATGTTTATTAAAATTGGCGACCAATGGTCGGGACGCAAATCCCCTATTGAAATCACGAGGATTATTGGTGGCCGAAGAGCGACCAAAAGTTGGGGCGCAAAGGGCACTCTTGAAATTATAGGATTATTAGGTCGTAACGGAGGACCTATTGTTCTTCTGTTGTTTATTATTGTTATTTATACAAGGGTGCTAAGCCTGTAGGCTGGTTTGTTATTATAAGGGCCCGAGCACTGACAACCGTGGTCTACTTTTGTGATGAGCTATGCCCTTTTGAAGTTCGTTGGTCAATATCTTGAAAGTTACAAAAGATATCAACAAGTTTGATTCATTTTGACAATATTATTCCAACACTGATCCTCAGAAAATCTGGAAGCAAACAAAAAATTGTAATCTGATATGGGTGTTTGTCAAAGTCGTAAAAAATGACTCGATAGCGCACCCTATTGTTCAGCCCCATCTGTCAGTTTCATGTAGTTGTATTCAATTTGGAAGGTATATGTAACTTTGAGACATAAAAGCCTCTTAAAGATATGCCGTAAACCAAAAAGAAAGTCGGCCATTTTGAATTTAATTATGGGGCTTTTTTAAAAACCATTTTTAGGACCTGTTGTCACAAACTCCTCCTGTAGATTTAACCCGATTGACTTAAATTTGGTCAGTATGGGTTATGACGCGCAACTGAGCAGACGTGTGGAGCAAGGCTCCGGCGAAATTAATATATTTTACGAATTAAATCGAGCTACTTGTGACCTCAAATATTTTTTAAGATACATTTTCACGCGATGTCGAAAAAACGAGGGAAAGGCCGACCTCCTAAAATCGACAAAAAGACAGACTTTGAAACTTTACCTGAGGAAGACACGGAAGAGGTAACTAGCGACATGCTAACTCATGAGGAGACCAGCAGCAATGAGAGCCAGACTCTATCGGCCATACAGTCCATGAGGAACGATTTTTCCGCAAAGCTACATGAAGTCATCTCCTCCAACCGAGAGATAAAAGAAGCTGTAGGGGCATTTTCTGAAAGACTCACAGAAGCAGAATCTCGCATTTGCACTGCGGAAGACCAGATCACTTCGCTAAAAAAGCAAGCCGACACCGCGTGGAAAAGAGTCCACAAGCTCACTTCACAGATGGAAGAGATGGAAAACCTACAACGTCGCTCCAACCTAAAACTGGTTGGATTACCCGAGGGAGCGGAGAGCGGAGATGCACGTACATTCTTAACGGCATGGCTGCACAAGGCTCTTAACATAGATGCAGAAGAACAACCGGTAATCGTCGCGCAAGCCTACAGGCTGGGGAGAATACCACTGCAGACCCAGGATCAGCAGGGTCCAGACAGAATACGACCACGTGAGAATCTCCTGGTGAAATTCCTGACCTACCGAGACAGAGACAGAGTTATGAAAGCAGCACGTCTGAAAGATGAAATCAAAGTTGACGGTGGCCGTGTCATGTTCTTCCCGGACTTTTCAACTGAGGTCCAAAGACAGAGGAAACTTTTTGACGGAGCGAAACAGAGCCTGCGCCAAATGCATATGGTGTATGGATTTTTGTTCCCAGCAAAACTGCGAATTCTACACGATAAAACCTGGCACCACTTCACCTCACCAGCCCAAGCTGAATAATTCATCCGGAAGATTAAGAAGGGGAACAACAGCGATCGTGATACATAGCAGGGATCATCACCTGAAGAGTAACTAATATCAGAGAACACTGGCTGAATGGTGAGGTGGTCTATTGAATTCTGAGAGTCTGTTGTGGTGAGCTTGAATTGATGGCGAGTTAAGATTATTATTGGCATAGGCCAGGTACAAACTTGGACGAGGCTAATGTCCATTCAGACTAACTACTAAGATACTTAATTATATTACGGTCACAAACAAACATTGCTCCATCCATATGGCCATGCATTTTGTCGGAGCACGCCCAACTTTATATTTATTTATATATATATATATATATATATATATATATATATATATATATATATATATATATATATATATATATATATATATATATATATATATATATATATATATAGTCAAGAAGAGTTGAGCTCACAGAGAAAGCCGCCTTGGATACATGCATACACGTTCAGGGGAAAGTCAGGATATAACAGCACGAAGCATATACTCAGAAATCAATAGTTAAAGTATAATCGAAAGATAAGGTTTATGATCATTATATAACGAATGTTTAATGCATAGAGTGATTTAACAAATGTAAAAACTGATTATAATAATGTTCTGTGTACCGGAGCTGAGATGTGGAAAAAGTGTTTGTCATAGTGTGTCAGCAGACCGAGTGAGTCAGGAACAGATGTTTTGGGCGTAAGTCAGGAAAACAATCATGGGACTTGGAATTCTGCTGCAAGAGATGACTCACACGGGCAAGAGGGACAATCGGTACTTTCCAGAAACAAGCGCACACACAAGAGGGTGGGGAAAGGATCATGTGTTCAGAATAGGAGGGAGGGGAACAGATAGCCCAAATCAAGGATAAAAGGAGACGCTTACAAGCCCCAAAACGGGATTTCTGCACGGGCCGTCCAGACGCTCTGAGAAGAAGATACGGACAATTGCAACTGAAGTATTCGAGGACTTCGTCTCTGTTCACGGACAAAGATTGAAAGACGGAGATCTTATTTATAAGCGATTTATAATGCTTCAAATCATGCCATCTTTTACAGTGTGAAGGTGTGCGTTTGATAACAATCTTCGTTTGATTAAATCCCAAATAGAGTTTCTCTCAGTCACGTTTGAATTCCTTACAGGAAGTTTTGAGGAATACACGTCCTCGGTTGGGACCTGTAGCTTGCGGTCTTAACATTTCATTAATCTTTATCTCTTTGCCATTGTTCCTCCTACTGTTTTTGGTGCCAAGGCAACATTTATACTTTGCCACATGGATAACTGCGATCAGATGCAAAAAAAGGCAAATTGCACTTAGTTGTGTTTTCAGTGCAATATCATTAGTGCACTATCATTTGTGAATGGTATCTTGTGAAGGGCGCAGATATCAGTTGCAAGTGATGTACAAGATGCTGCAATCAATTCTTTGTGAATTCGCCTTTGAATTATTTCCTGATTACCACAAGATATCACTGCCCAACTGAGACAGTGTGAGTGTGTTCAGAGCCTTTGACATTCATCAGCTCATACCGATATGTCTGACAGACAGTGTGAGCTAACCTGCTATGCGGTCCGGGATGTAGACTGGGCTGGGACTGAACAGGCGAGCAGGCAGCGTCATGCTCTGCAGGCCTGGAGTGCTGGGCTTGCTGGTGTCCTGACTCTGTCCCTTTTCGGTCTGCGTGCAGCTGTCCCTGCTGCCGGTCTTCGAGTGACCTGCGGTCATGGGGGTGGAAGGAAGCACTGGTGAGGGAGATGATGAGATTGACCCGGTCCTGAGAGACTCTGTGCGAAACTCGTAACCCAGCAGACCCCCTGGAGGAACATGAGAAGAGAGCAATCTTTACTTACAAGCACCGTAGCTACAAGTGACTGACTATCCTCAATCATAGTAATATTCAGCTGCTGTTCTTAATAATAATACATTTTATTTATAGAGCACTTTTCATGACACTCAAAGACACTTTACATTAAAATCATCATATATAAAAACAATACACTAAAAACATAAAATACACAATAGTGGTCACACGTTAAAAGCATAAAGTACACAATAATAGTCACATTAAAAGCAGTTTTGAACAGGTGAGTTTTGATTTGTGATTTGAATGTGGAAAGGTCATTGCAATCTCGGATGTTTTTGGGGAGAGAGTTCCAGAGGGAGGGGGCAGATATGGAGAAGGCTCTGTCACCCCATGTCCGGTCCTGAGTGGAAGGGACAGGAGGTTGGCATCAGAAGAAGATGAAGAAACATTCCTTTATTAGTCCCACAGTGGGGAAATTATTCTCTGCATTTGACCCATCCCTGTATATATAGGGAGCAGTGGGCTGCCAATGACAGGCGCCCGGGGGTACAGTGTCTTGCTCAGGGACACTTCGACACAGGACACGGTGCAGCCGAGGATCGAACCGGTGACCTTTCGGTTGGCGGACAACCCTCTCTACCCAGTAAGCCACGGTCGGGTTAGGGTTAGGATTTTGGATGGTGTGCCGTGAAGAATGCTGTTGCAGTAGTCAATTCTGGAGGTGATGAAGGAGGAGAGTGATGGGCGGAGACGGGCGATGTTTTTTAAGTGGAAAAAGGCAGTTCTGGTGATTTGTTTGACGTGGTGTTCAAAGGAGAGGTTGCTGTCGAACATGACTCCGAGGTTGCGGATGTGTGGGGAGGGAGACAGAGTGGAGTTGTCGATGGTGAGGCAGAAGTTGTGACAGGTTTTAGTGAGGGATTTGGGACCGATGATCATGTCAGATTTATCACAGTTCAGTTTGAGGAAGTTGGTTTGCATCCATGATTTAATGTCAGTGAGGCAGTTGGTGAGAGTGGAGTGAGTAGCAATGGTAATGACCTTTGTGGAGATATAGAGCTGGACATCATCGGCGTAGCAGTGAAAGTGAAGTCCATGTTGACGGATGATATTACCAAGAGGGAGCAAGTAGAGGATGAACAGAAGAGGACCAAGCACCAAACCCTGGGGGACGCCTTGAGACAGAGGAGCAGTGGAGGAGGTGCAGTTGTTGATACTGATGAACTGTTGTCTGTTTGTGAGATATGATTTAATCCAGGAGAGAGCAGTTCCGGTGATGTTGAGGGAGGATTCGAGGCGGGAGAGAAGGATGTTGTGGTTGATGGTGTCAAAAGCTGCAGTGAGGTCGAGGAGGATGAGAATGTTGAGGTGACCAGCGTCTGAAGAGAGGAGGAGGTCGTTGGTGACTTTGAAGGGGGCTGTTTCAGTGCTGTGCTGTGAGCGGAAACCGGATTGAAATGGCTCGAACAGATCGTTGGAGATGAGGTGGGCTTTGAGTTGTGTGGCGACAATGCGTTCCAGTATTTTTGACAGAAAGGGAAGATTGGAAATGGGACGGAAATTGCTCATGGTGTCAGGGTCAAGTCCAGGTTTTTTGAGGATGGGGGTGACAGCAGCCAGTTTAAGTGTGTCGGGGACTGAACCGGAGCTGAGGGAGGAGTTGATGATGACTGTGATGAGTGGTGAGATGGCTGGGAGACAGTCCTTGACCAGATTAGATGGGATAGGATCCAGGATGCAGGTGGAGCTTCTCATTCCAGTTGTGAATTTAGGCAGCTCCAATGGGGACACAAGGGAGAACTGAGAAAGGGGCTGAGGGTGGAGGGGGGGGCAGGTGGAGAGATGGAAAAGGCGGGGGAGGTGTTCAGGTTGCTGTAGATGGTGTCAATTTTTGTTTGGAAAAATGAAAAAAAGAGTTGCATTTGTTCACTGCGAAGGATGTGGAGGTGTTGTCCTTGGGTTTGAGAAGCTTGTTTATTGTAGAGAACAGAGCCTTTGGGTTAGAAGAGCCAGAGTGTATGAGGTGTGAGTAGTAGGTAGACCGGGCTGAGATGAGAGCGTCTTTGTACTGTTGAAGGTAGTCGGAGAAGGCCTGGAGATGGACTGTTAAACCGGTTTTCTTGCAGAGTTTTTCAAGCTGGTGCTTTCGAGATTTCATCTGGTGGAGTTCGGGAGTGTACCAGGGAGCTGAATGTGTGAATGAGACAGTTTTGGTTTTGATGGGAGCTGTTATGGGAAAATATGTCAGTCTACTGCTTTAGGGTTAAAGAATGTAAGTTTTAGAAGTGCAGGCACTAAACCTTGTTTATCTTGTTATCTGTTTGTTCCTGTGCATTGTTTCTGTCTTTAAAGACGGGGACACACACAGGCTCATGATTGCGGTATTTCCCTTGATGGGCATCAGCTGAAGGGCATGACCCTCTGCAGGCATATATGATGTGTGATGGTTCACAGGTTTATTCCGTCTCTGCAATACTGTGACTTAACTCTTTGACCAGGTCACAGTGACATCAAAGGAAGCATCTGGCTGGGTGTATCCATGGTTTATTGTGGGGCAAACTGATAACAAAGGGATTTGTAAACAGGCCGTAAAAGCGCCTTCAGGGTATCGTAAAGACAGGACACTGTGCTTCAAAGAAAAACATCTGCCTTGACTGGTTTCCTTCTTCTGTTTATTCTTGTTTGCGAACCAAGATAACAGCATGCTGCTGGGTATAAATGTCCATGCATTTGAATGTGTCGTCAGAGCACCTCTTGCAGATGATGGTGATGTATCTGTGAGACTGTGTTCTCTTTGCTTGCAAGCAAATAAATTGACTATTACAACTTTGATCGTTCATCCAGACTCTGTTTCATTTGACATTGATGAGAAACATTTTACACTCTTCTTCCGACTATTCATAGAAATATTCCACAACAGAGCCAGCTGATCAAGACAGGAGGAGAGTGTGTTATTGTAGTAGTCTACAAGATCGGAGGGATTATCAGACAGCGGGGCAGGGGAGGCAGACATGGTACTGGCAAGAGAGGCTGAAAGAGTTGTGGGGGAGATAGATTTGAGATTTCTGAAGGATATGTTGCACTTAGCTTTTGGGATGGGGATAGGGATGTCAATGTCCATGGTGATAGCCAGTGTTAGATCCTGGGGTACTTCTGGCCCGATACGGGGCTACTTACTGACTCAGCTCTCTATTAAAAGATTGTCGAGCTGGTGTTCTTGCGAGGGAACTCGCCTGGCTCTTCTAACTGCCGTTACTCCCGACGTCTACCCTGCTTCCTCTGGTCTGAGTGCACTCGGTCGAGGGGCCACCCTGACCCCGGGCGCTCCTACCAGTTGCGTCGGTTATGGCAGCTTCCCTCTTCTGGATCCGTGCTCTTGGTAAATGCCAGGTTAGGTTTTAACGGCTAGGATTACTTCTAAAACCGTAAGGGATTGTTAAGTGGATTCGGTCTCTAGGATAACCTTACAGCACTCAGTTGTTAGACATACAATGGATTTAACTTTTTACTGCCACGAGGAACTTTTACTACTTGAGCAAATGAATGCACTTGAGATATTTACTTTAAATGCAGATTAGGTATTTATTTCAGGTTATATTTAGTTAGTTAGCAAGGGTTAAGCTACAGCTCAGATAAAACGTTACTACACTTGATTCGTTACTTTAATTTTCTTCTTCGATTATACTCATTAGTTTTAGATGCCGAGACGGCTCGGTTGGAGCTGGATCTTCAATGGTGCGATGAAAAGGTTCTTTTGGAGTTGTTAGGAGCGAGGGTCCGGACGGACCCTCGGACCTCCTGCTCTGCAGCAGAGTCCGTTCAACAGTCCTCAAAACTCAGTACAAAGTCTTTCTAGGGCTGCCGCGTCTTCTCCGTTGTTCAGTTGTTAAAGGTTCAGTTGTTATAATCAGTTTACTTAGTACACATTTGCTTATAAAATGATTATTGATCTCATCCTTCATCATTATTGTGCTTTGTGTCTTTTCTTCTCAACCATCATTATTTCCCCATCCCTTGAAGCAAACACGCTGCTTACTTCCTCTTTCTCCGTACTTTCTACACAAAGACTGCACTATACTCAGATACACATATTATTATTATTATCAGGTTTACATTTGTTAAATCACTCTATGTATTAAACATACATTATGTAACGATCATACACTTTATCTTTCGATTACACTTTAACTCTTGATTTCTGAGTATATGCTTCGTGCTTTTATATCCTGACTTTCCCCTGATCGTGTATGCATGTTTTCGAGGCAGCTCTCGTGAGCTCCACTCTTCTCGACACCAGGTGGTCAGAGATGTTGAGGTTGAGGCTGGAGAGTTGCGGTATTGTGAGACCAGTGGAGCAGATGGCACATAGCTGAGTCAGAACATCTGAAAAGTCAGAGAGAAAGGAGGGATTGGGCTTGGGGGGACGGCAGATTACAGCAGTAACCAAAAGGAGTGGGACCAGAGAGTTTGAAGGCAAGGTGTTCAAAAGAATGAATGGCAGGAATGGGAATGATGGTTGTTTTAATGTCCTTCCTGTAAACAGCAGCAAGACCACCTCCCCGCCCCTCAGGACGAGGTTTATCAATGTATGTGAATCCTGTGGGGGTGGTCTGGTTTAGTGAGAGGTAGTCCAGGGGTTTATGCCATGTTTCAGTGAGGCAGAGGAAATCAAGGTTACTGTCCGTTATGAATTCATTCAGAATGAGGCTTTTATTGTTGAGTGAGCGAGTGTTGAACAAAGCCAGTTTCAGGTGACGTTGCTTTGCGATAGGCTGTGAGGACTGAGGAAGGGGACGAAGATTGGACAGATTCACGTGTTGCTTGTTGTGGTGACGTAACAAGGAAGTTCGGGTGCGACAGGACCATAGGGATGGGATGGAGTTTGGGGATGTGAAGTTGTAAGAGAACATGCGGCCAGAACCTCTGTGTGAAGGATGGCCTCGGCGAAGTATTCCATGTTCTTTGAGAATGTCCATGCAGTCCGGACGCAGGTGGTTGTTGAAGTTGTGAAGATCTGACGTGGAGTACAGCGGCGGCATGGTCCGGTTGGGGAGCGCTAGCGATAAGCTAGCATTAGCTGGTGACCAAGAGCCGGCTGTCCGTGAGTGGAGAAGCGATGTGCGACCCAGGAGTATCAACGGGATGATCCACAGCATAACAGCGGCAAGACGCCAACAGTCCGGTGAGGAAGGAGTGGTGGCCTGGAGGGGCTACCGGCCTGTTTGCCGGACGATCCTGCCCGGAGAATGGCGGTCTGGTGCGGCTGTGGCTAGCGGAGAAGACCAACCCGAGCCTGCTAACCGCGCCGGGACGGAAAGATCCCGGCAGGATAAACAGGTGTGCTCGTTAAAAGTGTTAAACCCTTAAACCCCATGTAACCCTTAAAAGCAGGGGTCTCAAACTCCCGGCCCATGGGGCGAATCCGGCCCGCCACGTCATTTTATGTGGCCCGCGAATCCGCCAGCACAAAAAAACAAAAAAGTAAAAAATCTTTTTTCTCTTTCTTTTAAAAAAAAAGTTAGACTTGATAATAAAAATATCCCCATAGTCGAAATTATGAGATAGACAGTCGAAGTTATGAGATAGAAAGTCATAACTATGATAGAAAGACATAATGATGAGATACTTAAACACACAGTCACAGAAGCAGCTCTTTGGCTGGTTACTGTACATTTGAAATAGAAATGTATTGTGAGTACATTGAAGACTACTTCAAACGTGGCTTTAAAACACATGAAATACTTCATGTGGGATTGTTCAAATGCACCCTTGAAAGGATTTTAAGCTTTGAACAAAGTTGTTGTAATAACTTGTTTGATATTTGTCTTTGCTATTTTCTTTAATAGTTTGATCTTTGATAGAGTAATGTGGGTTTCTTAACCCTCAATTAAAAAGGATTTAAGTTATAATAACAGAAATGTGCTTAAATATATGTTTACATTTATATAACTACATGTACAATATTTTTACACTTGAATAAACAACAATCAAATGCAGAGACAGTTATTTAACAATATGTTAGGAGAAGTTACATTTACACAGCCTTACATTTACAACCGGCCCTTTGAGGGCGACCGTGATGCTGATGTGGCCCGGAGTGAAAATGAGTTTGACACCCCTGCTTAAAAGTGTTACATGGAGTAAATACTTTGTAATGACCGCTGGTTCTGTTTCTTACCCAGGCTGCCCTTCCAGCTGGTGTCCTTGCGTTCTTCGGTGATGGGGGAGCTACTGAGGCCCAGGCTGTGAGAGAGCACTCCTGAACCACCAGAGCCAGTGTTGGAAATGGACATCAGGGACTTGGTGGGCCTCATGGCAGATTGCACATCTAACTTGATGGGCTCCTTCCTGGAGCGCTGGTGAAGCACCTTGATCATAGCGTCTTTCTCTATGATCTGAGCATGGAGATTCTTTATCCTGAATTAGGCAGAAAAAGAGAGAGGACCATAATGAAACCAAAGTCACCACAACTTCCACAGACAAGGAAACCCTGGGAGATATGCAAGTGCGTTTACACCATTAGTTCTTCAATTGATCCAGACTAAGTCAACATGAAGTCAGATGGACTGACAAGGTAACTAATTTGAACAGTTTTTATGATGTCATCCTGCATCATCAGAGCTACATGTACACAGTTGGAAAGTCCAGAGACCAACAACAGTTCTTGCAGCTCATTCCAGCTCTTGCTTAGTTTATCTCCTCTGGTGTCACAAAGAGCTAACAAAGAAATTATAGATTATGAGCATGATACATCCAGACTGCAACTGGACCTCATTTGTCATCCACAACAGTCAGACAAAAACTAGGATTAAAAACCAGCATTGTGCACTGTAATATCACTGTGATTTGAAAATCATCACAGTCTTGCTCCTCCTCATCATCTTCATCACCGCCACCACCAGTGTCTGGATTCCAGGGGCATTAGGGCTTATCTGACCTCAGCATCCCTACCCTCGGTTATATTACTTCAGGATGGAGTCCGATCACCAAAGACTTTGCACTGTTCAATTCTTATGCATGTGTGACGCCCACCAATGTGTTGTCACATGTGTGTTAATGTATTTTGTTTTCATGTACAGCCAACATGTTTTTATAGTGAGCACACTTGTATATTCTAGCAATAGTTTTATAAATGACTGACATCCCTTCATGGAATGTACATTCCATCCTGTAGCCAGGGTGGCGCTTTACTTTGCTTTAGGTAGGCGTTACGACAGGAGAGTGATTTACGACCATAACATTGTGATGCCGTTTTCCTCATTATGCTGAGCGAGGCTAAACAAACAGGAGTGAAGTTGCCCTGTCTCATTTATTTCTCCTGTTTGCGGTTGGGGGAGGAAGTAATCTAAGTTAAATGAGTCTTGCTAAATGAACATATTGTTTTAGTAGCTAAGTACCCAGGAAATGGATTTCTGTCAAGATATATTAATGTGTTTGTAAGTAAGTAGCTTGATTTTCCGGTGTTCATAAGGTTTGGCAAATAGAATAGAATCAAATAGATTTGTTTTGCATATGGTAAATAAATCTGATTCTGCCAAGTGAGACTAAACGAACAGGAGTGAAGTTACCCTGTCTAATTTATTTGTCCTGTTTGCAGAAACTATCATCTGTCTATTTGGTACCAGTTGGTACCTGTAATACATGTATAATAAATCATTCTAATGAAGTCTCTCCTGATTGAAATGAGAAAGACCCATAGAATAGTTATGTTGTGTATGCATGGTTTGCCAGGATTAGTGGAGATATTCTGTAAATAAACAGCTAATTGAAGAGAATACAAATGTTGTGTTTGCTCACTTCAGGATCACTTAATAATTGAGATCAAACTAGAACAATGGCTCATAACTCATGTAGAAGAAATACACATTTGGGCAGTAAAGGCTTGCTAATCAAATGCTGTCTGGGAGCAACTTCCTGCCCCCTACTGTCTTGACCCCTTGATCTTGTCATATGTCAATTGTGTGTTGTTCCTGCAGGTGCTTCTTGCCTTTTGTTAGGGTTCTAACCCTATAGGCTGGTTTGTTATTAGGGTCTGAGCACCGACGTAGTTGGAGCGGAGGACCTACTGTTCTTCTAATGTTTATTATTAATATTATCGTACGTGTTTTGTTGCAAAAAGGAGGTGCTTGGTATGCTGGTAAGTTCTTGAAATTTGGCGTGGCGAAAAATGCAGTCTGATTGGGGTGTCCAGTATGACATATGGCTTGATAGCGCCCCCTATTATTCACTAAACCCAACAGGAAGTCGGCCATTTTTTATTTTATGACGTTTGACCATTTCAAGGCTCCGTACTTTAACGAACTCCTTCTAGAGATTTGACCTGATTGACTTCAGATTTGGTCACTATACCCTTGAGACTTTGGCAGTGAAAAGTTACTCAAAGATCAAAAAGTTATTGAACTATGTATCCGTGCCAACCATTCACCACGAAACAGGAAGTTGTTGTAACTCGGCCGTACAATGTCTAATCTGCGCCAAATTTCTCATATGACCCTGAACACATCTATATTAGAATCATAGTAATAGCGCCACCTAGTGGCGACAGGAAGTCATAGGTTGTGTACTTTTACATCCTGCTCCTCACAGATTAATCACATCCCTCTAAAATGTTGTCAGAAAAGCCTTAAGCCCTTGATAATGCTTCATTGTGTTCATGAACGAATAAACTGATGTAACTCGTCGAACGCTGTTGCCGTGGCGACGCAGTCTTCACCGTGAAAAACGAAGATAATTTTGAGACGCTAAAAATTCTCAAAACATAAGCAAACTTGGCACACAGATTACAAGCCCAAACTTAAGTTATACAATATGATTTTATTCGTTCAGAGTGGCAAATCGTCTCAATAGCGCCCCCTACAAAATTTCGACGATGCAGCCCTCGCAATACGTTTCACCTAGATGTATAAAATTTGGTAAGCAGATGTATCACATGTAGACTTAAAAAAAGTCTCCGGGATCCATGCTCTAAACCCAACCGGAAGTCAGCCATTTTCAATTTTGTATGAATTTCATGTGTTTTCTTTGCAATTTCCAGGTGCTGTACTTTAACGAACTCCTCCTAGGGAATTAATCAGATCAACTTAGAATTTGGTCAGAACAATCGAAAGACCTGAGTGAATAAAAGTTACTAAAAGCTTGAGGTTTCATGGAATGACGTGGTTATGGTGTGGCAGCCATTTTACATGGTTTACCATCGTCCATCAAGCTGTTGTAACTCGACTGTACTTTGTCAAAACTGTCCCAAACTTGACATGCTTGATGACTGTCATGACTTTAGGACTTCTGGATGCCAATATTAACTCACAGTCATAGCGCCACATATTGATAAGCATGGATGCAAGCAGGATTCTATAATTACAGCGGCCCAAACACTTATTACTGTAAAAGGGTTCGTGGGCACACCACCAGAAAAGACTTCTCTGACCCAAATATGGGCAAACTGAGATGTTTGGAGAGCAGAAATTGGATTGAAAAGGTTTCCAACGTGGAGTTTGTACGTAGAGTTTTCATTAATCGTAAATTTAATTGTTTTTAAATTGCACCCAGCCTAATTTATATGATAGATTATTCTACATTGGGTCACCTTTTGGCTTAAACTTATTTATTTACAAAAATATGTACTTTTTTCCACATGGAACTATACATTCTGGAACTGTACATTCTCCTATTTCCTCCTCCAGCTTTCAGTCTCTGAGATTGTCAGAGCTACCTGCACAAACAAACAGTCTGTTTTGAGACCTGCATTCATTTTGACAGTATGTTATGTTACTAACACTGAAGCGCATTCGGACACATTCAAGTTTTTGTCAATTTTTACAGAATTACAGATATGATTGTATTCGGAGATACACTCAAAATATTCGAGGCTTAAGATCTGGCTATGCCATTGGTCGACAGGAAATACCGTTTAACTCGTGCACTCAGTGTATGATGGTCACAGAAATGCATGGCCGCATCAACCAGGGTCCTGCCAGTACCCTCGACATGGGTGAATATGCGAGGGCCCGATCAATGCTGCTTGCAGCTTTAATTGTTTTCAAATTTCCTTTTCTTTTGCATTATGTTTTGGTGTTTTTATGTGAAGGACTTTGAATTGCCTTGTTGTTGAAATGGGATATACAAATAAACTTGCCTTGCCATGGCAACTCAGGGTGGCTGTATGTATGTGGAGAGTGCTTTACCTGCTTTCCATGTCCAAACAGCGGCGATTGGCCATGAGAATCTCCTCTTCTTCCTTCTGAATTCGAGCCTCCACCGAGATGTCATAGCTGCTGCTTGGAGAATGGCTCATCATTGCTATAGATGTATCCCTGCAAAACAGGACAGAGTTCAAAACTAACTCGTTCACAGGACTTAAGAATAAATTGCTGACCTGTTCTGAATGCTTGTCAACCCTGAGATAGGTGGTCACTTACAGTGCACGGAAAATATATTAACAAAAATACAATAATGATAAAATAAAATAAAACATAATTAAATATAAAAATTGGTGATGCTCATACATTCAAGTCATTGGTGCTGAATCCTGATACAAAAACTGAAGAGACTATTGGGATTTGGTCTGAGGGTAGCCCCCAACCAAACACTGCAGAGTTGCCGCCTATCGCAACCACCACTCAGGCAGAGCCCCCTTTTTTATAGGGTTAAGCTAAGAGGTGAACCTATCTAGTATAATATATAAAGTAGGCTAGGTGGCGTTTGATTTTATTGTACACACCTCACATCGCATAAAATGACTTACATTATGGCTAGGGGTGTAACAATATGCGTATTCGTATTGAACCATTCGGTACGAGGCTCATGGTTCGGTACGCATGACTAACCGAATACGTTTGAATAAAAAAAATAATAATTTTAAATTAAATCTTTTTTTTTTTTTTTTTTTTTTTTTAAACCTTTATTTAAAAATCTCTTTTGCAAGATGTAAGTAACAATACAAGATGTAAGCAAGATGTAAGTAACAATACTACATAACATTAAGGAGCAGTTTTTGTTTTTTATGCTTATGTGTTGCTAAGAAGACACCCCAGAAGATGAGTCACTCAGGTATAGTTCCATCATTGTTCAAAGTCAAAGAATAACTTTATGATGTTAGTTGTAATGAATAAATATATTTTAAAATCAAGTACATTTCTCTGGCATTTATAGTTTTCTACTGTACCGAAACGTACCGAACCGTGGCTCCACTGTACCGAACCTAACCGTGAATTTTGTGAACAGTTACACCCCTAATTATGGCGTATCTCCAAAATGAGTTAAAACTGTAAACAACTAATTTTACACAAATGAAAACTCCATATGCAAACGCTCTTTGTTAAAAGTCACATGGAGAGAGAGAAAGACATGGAAAAAAGAGAGAGAAAGCAAAATCAGATGATTCAGACGTAGAACTAGCAGTAGACACACCACACTACAGGACCTGTATATGAAAATATTGTGTGTGTGTGTGTGTGTGTTTGTTTATGTGTGTATTTTAATAAACAGATGCGGCGGCCGGACAGCTCCCACAGTAGCTCCCACAGACTTAACTACATTTATGACAAAAATATCCTCATCAAAAAAAATCTCTTGATTATATACACACACACACACACACACACACACACACACACACACACACACACACACACACACACACACACACACACACACACACACACACACACACACACACCTGCATGAAAACAAGGAGACGCACTAAGGTGGACCAAGCTCAGGTACGTCATTTTAGGATGCAATGATAAAACAGCATACAAACATAAAAGTACATGGTACGTTTGTATTAGACAACATTCATTTATATTTTAAATGTGAGTAATTAATGAGATCTGTAATTGAATACTGCATTTTCCTTGTCATCAGGAGAGAAGAATGATGTGGATGAGGCCTTGGTCAATATGGTGATTGAGGATTCCCAGCCCTTCACTATTGTGGAGGACAAAGGGTTCAGAAAGATTGTTAACGCTTTCAACCCTACCCATGTTCTCCCCACAAGGCAGGTGCGTATGTGAGCACATGAAGCATTTTTCCTAATTTCCCAATATTTGCCATTCCAAGAGTGTTCTCTTCTTTCCTTTAGGCTTTGAAAGCTATGGTAGAGGACAGATGCAGCACAAGGAATCCAAGGAGAAAGCCAAAGCCATTGTGTCGAAGGCATCTGCAGTTAGTTTAACATCAGATATGTGGACCTATCAACAATGATGCGTATCTAGCTGTGACATGCCATTTTATAGATGAAAGTACCTCTTTGCATTCAGTTATTTTAGGGGTGCAGCATTTCCCTGAGGCACATACTGCTGAAAATTGGCAACAGTGAAAGCAGCACTTATGTCTGAGTGGGGTATTGCACAGAGTTACTTGCCGTGTGACTGATGGCGCAGCAAATATGGGTGGTTGTGCCAGGGAGCTTCATTTGTGTCATGCAAATTGTGCGGCGCATACTTTAAATTTGCTCATAAAAAAGGCTATTGCCCAAATATAGCCTTTATGTCTGATGTCAAAGCTTGGCTCACTAAATCCTGCCTTCTGTTGAATACAAAAATGATTGTAACTGTAAATGAGTGTATGATTTTCTCCAAACGTGCCCAAAAAATAACACACTGGAACATATTTGTAAAGGGAACAGAGCTAGACTTAGTCACTGAGTTCAAGTACCTAGGGGTAACTCTAGACTCCACCCTGACCTTCAAGAGCCATGTCAAAAAGGTAGCGACCCACATCAAATTCAACCTTCTGAACTTCAGGCACATCAGAAACAGCGTGACAGAAAACGCAGCCAGGACATTCCTACATTCCATGATCTTCGCACATTTAGTGTACTGTCTGACCAGCTGGTCACTCACGTGCACAGCAATACTCAAACCCATAGAATCTCTGTATAAGAGAGCACTCAAAGTCTTTGACAAGAAACCGCGAACCCATCATCACTGCCACATCCTGAACAAACATACGTTTTTAAGTTTTAACAACCTTATCAGCCTTAAAGAAGCCAGCATCATTTACAAAGTCCTAAATGGTCTGGCACCTCCTCCGCTGAACGAGTACATCAAACAGAGACCTGTCTGCGGCCCTGCGACTAGAGTCACCAGAGCCTCCCACACAGGCGCACCACCTTTGGTCAGACGGTTCTGTCTGTCAAAGGCGGCGCCCTCTGGAACACTTGACCATCCTCCGTTAGGGAGTGCCCAAACTTCAGCACTTTCAAAAAGCACATGAAGGGATGGCTGTTGTCCACCCAAACCTGTGCACATATAGTTTAACCTGGGTTAGCAGTATTAGTGTCATGGATATGTGATGTACCAATGTTATATCAATGAATGAAACCTTAAATGTGCAAATTAATTAATGCCCTTATGTGCAATATATCTGTGTGCAATATGATGAATATGAAATGTCTTCCTTACACTGATATTTTTCTAGTTTCTTTTATATATATATTTGAGATTCCTTTATCCATTGTTAACTTTTTATTATCGAACTATTGTGTATTGTCAGCTACAGACTGTAATTGATTTTAGTTTATTAGGGCCCGAGCACCGACGTAGTCGGAGCGGAGGACCTATTGAATTTCTAATTAGGGCCCGAGCACCGACGTAGTCGGAGCGGAGGACCTATTGTATTTCTAATGTTTATTAGGGCCCGAGCACCGACTTAGTCGGAACGGAGGACCTATTGTATTTCTAATGTTTATTTTGGGCCCGAGCACCGACGTAGTCGGAGCGGAGGACCTATTGTATTTCTAATGTTTATTAGGGCCCGAGCACCGACTTAGTCGGAGCGGAGGACCTATTGTATTTCTAATGTTTATTATTATTAGGGCCCGAGCACCGACGTAGTCGGAGCGGAGGACCTATTGTATTTCTAATGTTTATTAGGGCCTGAGCACCGACGTAGTCGGAGCGGAGGACCTATTGTATTTCTAATGTTTATTAGGGCCCGAGCACCGACTTAGTCGGAGCGGAGGACCTATTGTATTTCTAATGTTTATTATTAGGGCCCGAGCACCGACGTAGTCGGAGCGGAGGACCTATTGAATTTCTAATGTTTATTATTAGGGCCCGAGCACCGACGTAGTCGGAGCGGAGGACCTATTGAATTTCTAATGTTTATTATTATTCTTTCTTATTATTATTCTAAGTGTTTCGTCGCAAAAAGGAGGTGCTTGGGATATTGGGAATTTTGTGAAATTTGGCACGCAAGCCAGAATTTGCGAAAATTGCAGTCTGATTGGGGTGTCCAGCTGCGGTATGAAATATTGGCTCGCTAGCGCCCCCTATTGAGTAGCCCCAACATCAGGTTTCACCCAGCTGTATGAAATTTGGTCGGTATGTGGAACGTGATGAGACGCACCAAAAATCCTCTTGGAAGTTTTCTCTAAACCAAATTAGTTTTCTCTAACCCCTCTCAAATGTTGTCAAACAAGCCTTAACACCTTGATAATGCTTCATTGTGAAGATTGTAAGAAGTTACTGAAGGGCGGCGACGTGGCGGCTCGGCAAATTTCGATCCTTCGCCATGAACGAATAAACTGATGTAACTCGACTCCACATCATCAGATCTTTACCAGATTTCACGTGTTTGATTAGACTCCAGGCCTGAAGACATCTGCAGGCCAATTTTGAATCATAGTCATAGCGCCACCTACTGGTAACAGGAAGTTAAAGTCTTTATACTTTGGCTTGTTTCTCTTAGTAGGTAAATCAAATCAATATCAAATTTGTTCCACACAAATAGAAGAAGTTCATAATGCCAGATCATGAAGCTTTTGATGTTTCGTCGAACGCCGTTGCCGTGGCGATGCAGTCTTCGCCGTTAACAACGAAGGTCATTTTGAGAGGCTAAAAATGCTCGAAACATAAGCAAACTTGGCAAGCAGATTACAAGGCCGAAATTTAGTTATAGAATATGATTTTATTGGTTCAGAGTGGCAAATCGGCTCAATAGCGCCCCCTACAAAATTTCGACGAAGCAGCCCTCGCAGTATGTTTGACCTAGATGTATGAAATGTGGTAGGAATATGCATCACATATGGACTTCAATAAAAGTCTCTTGGGCCCATGCTCTAAACCCAACCGGAAGTCAGCCATTTTGCATTTCTTATGAATTTCTAGTGTCGTTTTTGTCATTTCCAGGCGCTGCACTTTAACGAACTCCTCCTAGGGAATAATCAGATCAACTTCAAATTTGGTCGGTACAGTCTAAAGACCTTTGTGATGAAAAGTTACTCAAAGCTTGTTGTTTCGTGAAAAGCTGTTGCCGTGGCGACGCATTCTTCGCCGTTAACAACGAAGGTCATTTTGAGAGGCTAAAAATGCTTGAAACATAAGCAAACTTGGCAAGTAGATTACAAGGCCGAAATGTAGTTATGGAATATGATTTTATTGGTTCAGAGTGGCAAATCGGCTCAATAGCGACCCCTACAAAACTTCGACGAAGCAGCCCTCGCAGTATGTTTGACCTAGATGTATGAAATGTGGTAGGAACATGTATCACATATGGATTTAAATAAAAGTATGTTGGGGCCATGCTCTGAACCTGCATGCAGTGTCTGACGGTCACAGAACTCAATGGCAGCATCAACCAGAGTCCTCGCGGCGTCCGACGGTCGCGGACGTTCTCGGCCTCGCAGGCCGGAGTCCCGCCGGCACCCCGACGTGCATATTGCCAGGGCCCGCTCATCGCTGCTCGCAGCTTTAATTAGGGCCCGAGCACCGACGTAGTCGGAGCGGAGGACCTATTGAATTTCTAATGTTTATTATTCTTATTCTTATTTTTAGTGTTTCGTCACAAAAAGGAGGTGCTTGGGATATTGGGAATTTTGTGAAATTTGGCACGCAAGCCAGAATTTGCGAAAATTGCAGTCTGATTGGGGTGTCCAGCTGCGGTATGAAATATTGGCTCGCTAGCGCCCCCTATTGAGTAGCCCCAACATCAGGTTTCACCCAGCTGTATGAAATTAGGTAGGTATGTGGAACGTGATGAGACGCACAAAAAATCCTCTTGGAACTTTTCTCTAAACCAAACAGGAAGTCGGCCATTTTTACTTTTATGACGTTTTTTGACCGTTGAGTCATACTTTAACGAACTCCTCCCAGAGATTTGACCCGATTGTCTTCAGATTCGGCTAGTCTGCTCTTGAGACCTTGGCAGTGAAAAGTTACTCAAAGATCAAAAAGTTATCGAACTATGTGGCCGTGGCGTGGTGTCAAAGAAACACCATTCGCCACGAAACAGGAAGTTGTTGTAACTCGGCCGTACATTGTCGAATCTGCTCCAAATCTCTCATATGTCATAACATCCTGACCCGGAACACATCTATATGATAATTTAGAATCATAGTGATAGCGCCACCTAGTGGCAACCGGAAGTTGTACGCTGTGTACTTTGACATCCTGCTCCTCACAGATTAATCAGATCGCTCTCACATGTTGTCAAACAAGCCTTAAGACCTTGATAATGCTTCATTGTGAATATTGTAAGAAGTTACTGAAGGGCGGCGACGTGGCGGCTCGGCGAATTTCGATCCTTCGCCATTGTTAGATCCTGGGGTACTTCTGGCCCGATACGGGGCTACTTACTGACTCAGCTCTCTATTAAAAGATTGTCGAGCTGGTGTTCTTGCGAGGGAACTCGCCTGGCTCTGCTAACTGCCGTTACTCCCGACGTCTACCCTGCTTCCTCCGGTCTGAGTGCACTCGGCCGAGGGGCCACCCTGACCCCGGGCGCTCCTACCAGTCGCGTCGGTTATGGCAGCTTCCCTCTTCTGGATCCGTGCTCTTGGTAAATGCCAGGTTAGGTTTTAACGGCTAGGATTACTTCTAAAACCGTAAGGGATTGTTAAGTGGATTCGGTCTCTAGGATAACCTTACAGAACTCAGTTGTTAGACATAGAATGGATTTAACTTTTTACTGCCACGAGGAACTTTTACTACTTGAGCAAATAAATGCACTTGAGAAATTGACTTTAAATGCAGATTAGATATTTATTGCAGGTTATATTTAGTTAGTTAGCAAGGGTTAAGCTACAGCTCACATAAAATGTTACTACACTTGATTATTAGGGCCCGAGCACCGACGTAGTCGGAGCGGAGGACCTATTGAATTTCTAATGTTTATTCTTATTCTTATTTTTAGTGTTTCGTCGCAAAAAGGAGGTGCTTGGGATATTGGGAAGTCTGTGAAATTTGGCACGCAAGCCAGAATTTGCGAAAATTGCAGTCTGATTGGGGTGCCCAGCTGCGGTATGAAATATTGGCTCGCTAGCGCCCCCTATTGAGTAGCCCCAACATCAGGTTTCACCCAGCTGTATGAAAGTTGGTAGGTATGTGGAACGTGATGAGACGCACAAAAAATCCTCTTGGACGTTTTCTCTAAACCAAACAGGAAGTCGGACATTTTTGCTTTTATGACGTTTTTTGACCGTTTCAAGGCGTCATACTTTAACGAACTCCTCCCAGAGATTTGACCCGATTGACTTCAGATTCGGCTAGTCTGCTCTTGAGACCTTGGCAGTGAAAAGTTACTCAAAGATCAAAAAGTTATCGAACTATGTGGCTGTGGCGTGGCGTCAAAGAAACACCATTCGCCACGAAACAGGAAGTTGTTGTAACTCGGCCGTACATTGTCGAATCTGCTCCAAATCTCTCATATGTCATAACATCCTGACCCGGAACACATCTATATGATAATTTAGAATCATAGTGATAGCGCCACCTAGTGGCAACCGGAAGTTGTACGCTGCGTACTTTGACATCCTGCTCCTCACAGATGCATCAGATCCCTCTCAAATGTTGTCAAACAAGCCTTAAGACCTTGATAATGCTTCATTGTGAAGATTGTAAGAAGTTACTGAAGGGCGGCGACGTGGCGGCTCGGCGAATTTCGATCCTTCGCCATGAACGAATAAACTGATGTATCTCGACTCCACATCATCAGATCTTTACCAGATTTCACATGCTTGATTAGACTCCAGGCCTGAAGACATCTACAGGCCAATTTTGAATCATAGTCATAGCGCCACCTACTGGTAACAGGAAGTTAAAGTCTTTATACTTTGGCTTGTTTCTCTTAGTAGGTAAATCAAATCAATATCAAATTTGTTCCACACAAATACAAGAAGTTCATAATGCCAGATCATGAAGCTTTTGATGTTTCGTCGAACGCCGTTGCCGTGGCGATGCAGTCTTCGCCGTTAACAACGAAGGTCATTTTGAGAGGCTAAAAATGCTCGAAACATAAGCAAACTTGGCAAGTAGATTACAAGGCCGAAATGTAGTTACAGAATCTGATTTTATTGGTTCAGAGTGCCAAATCGGCTCAATAGCGCCCCCTACAAAATTTCGACGAAGCAGCCCTCGCAGTACGTTTGACCTAGATGTATGAACTGTGGTAGGAACATGTATCGCATATGGACTTCAATAAAAGTCTCTTGGGGCTATGCTCTAAACCCAACCGGAAGTCAGCCATTTTGCATTTTTTATGAATTTCTCATGTCGTTTTTGTCATTTCCAGGCGCTGCACTTTAACGAACTCCTCCTAGGGAATTCATCAGATCAACTTCAAATTTGGTCGGTACAGTCTAAAGACCTTTGTGATGAAAAGTTACTCAAAGCTTGTTGTTTCGTGAAAAGCTGTTGCCGTGGCGACGGAATTTCGATCCTTCGCCATAAACGAATAAACTGATGTAACTCGACTCCACATCATCAGATCTTTACCAAATTTCACGTGTTTGATTAGACTCCAGGCCTGAAGACATATGCAGGCCAATTTTGAATCATAGTCATAGCGCCACCTACTGGTAACAGGAAGTTAAAGTCTTGATACTTTGGCTTGTTTCTCTTAGTAGGTAAATCAAATCAATATCAAATTTGTTCCACACAAATAGTTCATAATGCCAGATCATGAAGCTTTTGATGTTTCGTCGAACGCCGTTGCCGTGGCGATGCAGTCTTCGCCGTTAACAACGAAGGTCATTTTGAGAGGCTAAAAATGCTCGAAACATAAGCAAACTTGGCATACACATTTAAAGCCCAAAATGTAGTTGTATAATATGATTTTATTGGTTCAGAGTGGCAAATCGGCTCAATAGCGCCCCCTACAAAATTTCAACGAAGCAGCCCTCGCAGTACGTTTCACCTAGATGTATGAAATTTGGTAGGAACATGTATCACATATGGACTGAAATAAAGGTATATTGGGGCCATGCTCTAAACCTGCATGCAGTGTCTGACGGTCACAGAACTGAATGGCAGCATCGGCCAGAGTCCTCGCGGCGTCCGACGGTCGCGGACGTTCTCGGCCACGCAGGCCGGAGTCCCGCCGGCACCCCGACGTGCATGCACCCCGACGTGCATATTGCGAGGGCCCGCTCATCGCTGCTCGCAGCTTTAATTACTTTAATTTTCTTCTTAGATTATACTCATTGGTTTTAGATGCCGAGACGGCTCTGTTGGAGCTGGATTTCCAAAGGTGCGATGAAAAGGTTCTTTTGGAGTTGTTAGTAGCGAAGGTCTGGCCAGACCCTCGGATTCCTCCTGCTCTCACAGCGGAGTTCGGCCAACAGTCCCTCAAGGCTCAGTACAAAGTCTTTCTAGGGCTGCTGTGTTCCTCCGTTGTTCAGTTGTTAAAGTCGAGCAGTGGGGAGAGGAAAATCTCCGTCTTTCAATTCTTTGTCCACGAACAGCGGTCTTCTTTCCGTGAACAGAGACGAAGTCCTCGAATACTTCAGTTGCGATCATCCGTATCTTCTTCTCAGAGCGTCTGGACGGCTCGTGTAGAAATCCCAGTTTGGGGCTTGCAAGCGTCTCCTTTTATCCTTGATTTGGGCTATCTGTTCCCCCCCCACCTATTCTGAACACATGATCTTCATCCCACCCTTATGTGTGTGTGCTTATGTATGGAAAGTACCGGAGTTCTCCTCTTGCAACAGAATTCCAAGTCCCATCACTCTATGCATTAAACATTCGTTATATAATGATCATAAACCTTATCTTTCCATTATACTTTAACTATTGATTTCTGAGTATATGCTTCGTGCTTTTATATCCTGACTTTCCCCTGAACGTGTATGCATGTATCCAAGGCGGCTTTCTCTGTGAGCTCAACTCTTCTTGACAGTGAACACAGACAGCTACAGGATTTATTTCCTGATTCAACAACGGCAGGAAGTCAGTGATGACAGGGGGAGCAACTCAACGCTGATAGGCTATCGCGCCACGTGATTATTTCGCAGAAGTTGAAAAATTTCAACTCACGCACCATCGCAAAATCGCGGCGCGCCAGTCTCATCGCGTCTGTGCATAGACTTTGTATGTAATCTCGACGCGCGTCAAAAAATGTACGCGTCCGGTGTGAACGCACCTTTAGGAATCAGCATCAGAGACAACCTGCAATGGTCATCACACATCTGTGACGACCCTCTCTGCCTGTTGCCTGGTTGTTTGGCTGCTTTCCTTGCAGGCGTGGAGGTGGGTGAGGCAGGGGGTCGTCAGGCAGAGTGTAAACACCTGAGGCCATTAACAACACTGGCCCTGTGTGCCAGTATAAAAACCCTCTGGATTCTCAGTTGGTCTATCTCTCCTTCCTGAGACACCCATTTTGATTTTGGTTGCGGTTATGGTTTGTTTCTACACATACAACACTGCATATACACTTTCCATGCACACACTCACTTACACTGCTGAAATTACTGACTTCACATGTCACTGTTAGTTTATGGGTGTCTTAATAAATAATTTGTTAAACTGCTTCGATGAGTGCATCTCCCTTTTTTGTCATGGCCGTTCGGCCCGGTTTGTGACACATCTCAATCATGGTAAAAATAAGTGCTAAAAGTATACTGAGAGACAATACCCACCTCAACAACAGCCTGTTTACCCTACTCTGTTGTTTTTTATGTAGTATGAAGGGACTGCAACTTGCATTACGTTGAGCAACCCTGAGTTGTAGTATGACCATAAATTAACCTCTTACCTTGAACATATGTGAGGCACCAGTGTCTGAAACAATGGCTCAGAGAATGAAATGTCAATAACTGTCATGTACATGTACCTCTCAGTGGCGACAGTGGCGGCGGCGTCCAGGGCAAATTGCCTCATCACGCTCTCTTCCAAGTACTTCTGCTCCCATTTGGTCATGTCAGCCTCCAGAGCCAGGATCTGCTCCTCCTTCTCCCTCAAGTGCTCCATCAACGCTGTGGCATTGTACTCCGATGGTACTGAACCACTGCTTTGAGTGCCTCCCTGACGCTGGGATGGAAATGAGGGAGACAGAACATAGTAAGAGGACATGCCATTTGTGGATTCAACATTAAATCTGTTGCTAACTGTGTTACATTCCAGAAGTACTAGTGATTGTCTGTTATGGCAACATTCATTTGTAAAAGATACAAGTTGTATTGGGAGAACAGTGTTGCAACATCTTCAATATATGTGTTAGTATGTGTGGGAAAATCGTCTGAAGTTTATATGCTGGACTTGAATACATGTCCAATATTCTCTGTTTGTTCAGTTTTGGTCCACCAACTCCTCACAAATAGCTGTCTCTAAAGCTGCTAAATGCTCCACTATGTTCACCAACTGAGCTGAGTGACAACTAAAGGAGCCTCAGTCAAATGTTGAAACCTACTGAGACACACACTTCTGTGAGCTGAGGGTCTTGTATAATATTTTATCAGCTATTATATTATCTTCTACTTTCAAATGTAAAACACAGATATAGGGATTTACTAGAACTAGTAGAGTGATGAGGATTTGTATACAATTCATAAATACATGTTGCCACAGGGCCTACTAAATAAATAAATTGTATTAAAATGGGAAGGGGCATAAGCACACCTTGATGGTCTCTTTATTCATAGATGGTCTAGGTAAACGTCAACCAGCATAGGCCTAGGGTGTTACCTGCTGCATGCGTAGCGACTCAAGCTCTCTCTCCAGTCTAATACGGAGGCGATGCTCAAGTTGTTCTCTCTTCTGACATGCCGCCTGGAGCTGAGCCAGAGCTTGCTGCATCCTCTCCACCTTTTCCACATAGACTTGCTTTTTCTTGAGCTGCGCACACAGACACAAACACAGAGGGGGGGGGGGGGGGGGGGGGGCAGTTACATCATGGTAACTCTGCTATGTTAATTCACCTCAACACATCTAAATCTACATATCTAACACATCATGGTCTTGGTCTTCAATCTTGTGTTTGAGGTTATTTGATGGTTCAAGGAATTTGCATTACACCAACAAGTTATGAGAAATACAGGACAGAGAATCTTCAAAAGTTGTAGTGGTTTAGCAGGCACTTCTGCCAAACAACCAGAATCCTTGTTTTCTGAATATTTTTGTTTCCTTTGTCGACTTAATCTGGCCAAAAACATGTTTCAATGCAGCAAATATCCACAGAAATTCTGTTCAAGGAGAATGAAGACAACCAAAAACATCAGACTTCAAGTGTTAATCCATTAGAGATTGATGTAAAATATGTTTTACTGAGGTTATAGAAATCTGTCATTTAAAGTTTTACTTTAATTAAACATATGGATTCAGCTGATACATAAAATCAATGTGTACTTAAGGTTAACCATTTCTTCATGATTCAGAGAAATATGCATATTTTTGGTTAACCACACATTTGCAGACATGTTGACATATCCAAAAAGAAATATTTAGGACGGACTACTGACCGACTTTCCTTCTTCACCTTTTGGTTTTATTGGTCTAAAAATAACTACATTTTCAGTGAAGTTAACTGTTACAGTATATTTACTGCTACTGTCATCTCTTCTATAAAAAGTTCAGTTCTAAAATATCCAGCCTCGTAACATTGTATATCATATATGCACACACATATAAACTCGTAAAACCAAATTTCAATAATCTTCATTCCACATGAAGTTATCGGTGACCTCTCCTTCACTTTCTGAAATATCTGCATTGATCACATAACATTAATGATATATTTCTGGTACATTAACAGTATCTTTAAATTGTTGAGTAAAATGTTGTGTCCAGACAATTGAAAATCTGTTGGACAGATTACAGATGGCACTCCTCACATGATGAGAGCGCATTATCCAGGGTTTGTGTCCGTAAAGTCTCTCCACTCCCCGCAGCCTTTGTTGCTGTTCACTACACTGATTCAGATCTGAGTGACTATCTCCAAAAGCAGGAGAAAAAAAGGAGAAAGTTGAGAGAAAAATAGAGGGAGACAGAGAAGAGATGGGGTTTAAAAAAAAATAAAAAAAATTGCAGATCTTTTTTCCCCGACAGCAAGCAAGCATTGTGAGTCATAGGCTGGCATTCGCCCCGGCCTATTTCCTGTCCTGTATGGGACAACAGTTACACCCCTATTTCACTTTGACCTCCACAATAAAGTGGTTAAGATCATTGGAATAAATTGCTGGTTAGTTGTAGCATGGTATAGTTAGATATTTTTGTTCAATATTTAGGTGAGACATTTGTGCAGAACTTTGTTTAAAGATGTTAACAATATGTTTTCTGCTTATCTTCTGGAAATCAAAGCACTGTATAATTTATCTATTGTTTTGACTCACTTTCTTGAACTTGAGCCAAAGTGTTCACAGCGCATTAATGAGTGTGCCATCTGCACCTGTTTTAAAGATGTCCATTGTTATTTTGTGTATTTGGTGAATAAAGCAGACTACATGAAAACTAGAAAATGCATTTCCTGCTGAAAATGCGTTGGAATGCTGAAATGAATCTCAAAAACATTGCTGAAAATAGATATCCAATTCAAAAACAATTGCAAAAATCTTAATAATTCAAAAAGTTTAAAAACTACAAATATGAAAAGTCATATCACACCTCTCCTGAAAGAGCTGAACATTTTGATATTCGAATGGTTTCTGTAGCTTAAAAGAATTCCAGCGGTAGTGATATTTGTTGTAGTAGTAGTAGAAGTTGTAGTTGTAGTAAAAGTATTATTATCATTATAAGTATTAGTAGCATTTGAATAAGTACTAGTTGTAGCAGTAGTGATATTTGTAGTAGCAGTAGTAGTAGAAGTTGTAGACGAAGTATTAGTAATTAGAAGAAGAAGTAGTAGCAGTAGTAGTATCAGTAGTCGTAGTAATAGCTGTAGTAGTGGTCGTAGTATTTAATATAACAGTAGTAGTAGAATAAGTAGTAGTAGTAATAGTAAAGTCAGTGTTTGAAGTAGCAGTAGTCGTTGTAGTAGTAGCAGTCGTACTAATAGCTGTAGTAGTATTAGTACTGGTAGTAGCAGGAATAGCAGTAGTAGCAGTTGTGGTATAAGTAATAATAGTAGTGGTAGTAATAGCAGTAGTGGTAATAGTAGCAACAGCAAAAGTTGAAGTAGTAGTAGTAGTAATACTAGAAATATTAGCAGTAGTAGTTGTCGCAGTATTAGTAAGAGCATTCATTATTTCAACAAAAAAGCCGTATTTTGAGCTCAACGTTTAAATACAGTTAATCCATGAGGCTTTTATTTTGAAAGGGTGGGACTGCGTGGGGGAGGGAGGGGGAGAGGAGACATAATCATAATGTTTGACACACATAAACAGAGGTTATTAAATGACAGGTGTTGGGGTCTGGCGCCACCTCCTGGCTGGCTGAGCTCCTCATATGCTTTCCTTCCTCACACAGCTCTGACCTGGAGTCAGAGCAATGTCCACCCTCATGACCACACCTCCCGGCTCTGGCCAAACCTAACACTGACCCCTCCATTGGCCGAGAAAATGCCCCCGCTGTGTCTGAGACCAGGTTTATAAGCTTAAACAGCTAGAATCTGTCTCTTCGCCCCGGACCTCGTCCTGGCTACATGAAGACACATCGGCCTCTCCCCCCCTCCAGCACGACGCTGGCGACGCAGGCCACGAGGAAGCCACGGCCTTCAACCCTCCTCAAACCCTGACAGGTCACAAGCCATTTCGCTGATCGAAACAGCAGTTTCTATTCTGAGTAAGGCCCCCCTTTTCCCGCGAGAACGAATCACTTCCGCGATCCGTTTCTACGCATTTTCTTTTTGTGCACAGAAGGAAGATGCTAAGCCTCACTCCTTCTCCGACGATTCCCGGGAGACGCACGGACCACGTCGTCTCAACCGAAGTTAAAACTGTCCTCTGCAGCGACGACAGATCGGACCTGTGTTGGCTCCAGAGCGAGCCGCGCCACAACGGACCAAATCCGAGCCAGCAAACGCCGCGCCGACCAGCAAGCCCCCTCCGCCTTTTGCTTCTGGAGGAAGAGGACACTTCTTCCATGAACACTTCCCTTTTTTCCGAAGCTTCTACAAAGTAAGGTTCATGGCGTCTGGGCATAGCTTAGCTTAATATAACCTACGTTCAATTCAGGTTATTCATTTATGTGTTATTATTCCCGTGTTTTTGTCGTGTTAAGTTACTCTCGCGTGATATCAAGGTATTGCGTATTCCATCGCGGACCACAAGCTCCGCTGTATTGTTGTACTTAACAGCTGTAACTGTCTGCATTAGATCAGTCACTGCGAGTGGATGCAGAGTTTGTGTATTATTACTTGAGAGATGTGATAAGAAAACCATACGCTCATTTCACCGCAGTGATAAAGGTCTGTTTTATTTGGGGATTATTTTCATTCATTTTATTCCACTTCGTGTGGCATTTCTCTCTTCATTAACCCGACTCTGTGAATAAGCTGAGAGGTGTGGCTTATCACTGCATAAGCTGCCGGTAGTTCAAAGACGACAACGGTATACTTATGCATGATAAAACCAGCGTACTCATGCTCCTTATAACATCACAACAGAGTTTGATGCATGTCGATTTCTCCCTCCTGTTTCTTTCTCATCATCAGAAGACACCGCAGCAGAGTTGACCCCCCCCCCCTCTCTCTCTCTCTTAACCTACACACACAGTCAGGGCCCCTGGGGAAGCCCCTTGCAATCGATTGCCTCACACACACACACACGTGCTGCGCCGGCACACGTGATTACATACAGCAACCTCTCCGCCATTTTGTCTACATCACGCGACTCCGCCATCTCGGTAGTTTTTAGCTGTTGTTCCTTAAGGCTCCTCCCTCTTCACACACACACACACACACACACACACACACACACACACACACACACACACACACACACACACACACACACACACACACACACACACACACACACACACACACACACACACACACACACACACACACACACACACTTGTATGATAGCATTTGTTGGTTGCAGTATTAATTGATCTGATCATTTATTTTTGATTTAATAAACTCTGTTATACTTTAAGGAGCAGTCGTCTGTGATTACTTGTAATGTGTGTAATGAAACTGTATGTCGTAGCCCTGTGTACGAACTTAACCCTTCACTGTCACTGAATGTATAGTCATACGCAGACTATTGACATTATGAGTGACTACTAATTATGAGACTTAGTTTTATCGTTTGGTTATTGGTCCCTGTTCGCAGGGTGGTGCCCCGTTGTTATTAACAATCATTAATAATTGTTACATACATTAATAATTCTATTGATGTCAAGAATTCAGTTTCTTAAATGCTGATAACCCAAACACGCTCCGTTACGTTCCCAACACAGGCTTCATCACAAGCAGTTCAGTTAGAATTCACTCTCTGGGGCTTTTATTTTAAAATGGCGTTTGTGTGTGTGTGTGTGGGGGGGAAAGACCTCTAAAGATCCCTAAGACCTGAATGACTGTAGTAGAGACACAGAGAGATAGAGGGAGACGAGTGTATGTGCGCGTGTGTCTGTGAGTTTATCAACATCACTAATTGGCTCAATCGCGAACACCTGTGTGCCTGAAGTCATTTCATGGAGATTAAACAGGGAAACACCTCTCAAACAAATCATCAAAACTCCCATAACCGTACCACCTATTGCTCCGATATTGTTGAGAAAATTATTTTATATACAGTTTAATTAGCAACTAGTTTATATACAGTTTAATTAGCAACTAGCTTATATGCAGCTTTAATTAATCACTAGCTTATTTGTAGTTTTAATAACCATTAGCTTATGCAGCTTTATTAACCACTAATACAATACACACAGTACACGCTAGGGCAAGGGAGAAACAGTGGAAGATTACTGGCTTAACTGCGCCACAAGGAATAGGCCGCCATCTTTAAATAGATAAGGGAGGAACAATAGATAGTGAGATACAGGGACATCGCCCCAGCAGACTCCCCTCTTCACACAACCTCTCGCCTCAAAATCTCACTACACACTGATAGAAGAAGACGCCTTCTGGGAGGGGCCAAGGTGGACGGACGTCCACGGCTTCCATCCAGGTGTCATACACATACAAATGTGCCACGCCTGCTTCTTTGACTTTGACCAATGTGTATCAAGGGGTGGACCCCTATATTAAGTTTCACACTGTTGTGTTGAAGTGTGACTCATGGTGAATCTCTGCGAAGTTCAACCATTAGCACCCAAGCATGTTTGATTGCTGGGCTGAATAACTCTGTTGATAAATAAATCTATTGCTTTGATATAACTATACGCCTCTTGAGAGCTTTCGTTATCCTCTTAAATCCGCTCTGAGTGAAAGATAGCTTTATTTTTCACAACAGATGGTGGAGAATGTGGGCATAAACAATACAGAGCTTCGGATTAGAGAAATAATGAACCTCTCTTTATCTTTTCAGAACCACAAGGCGTTTTTCCCTCTGAGGCTGGGATTGCTGGTAATTGCCACCGGTAGCCGTGCGAGCAGCTCGGGAGTCTGATAGTGTCGACACAACTAACAAGGTAGGCAGAAACCTATTTAACTGAATTCTGCATATTCTATTTATAGACATAATCCAAATTTTATCAGACTGTCCGAACTGTGACTATGGCATAGTCATAGAGTACTTGTAAAGAGTAATCACACAGCAGCAGGGTTGTTCAGCCCAGCATTTGGGGGGGTTTTTGTACACATGAGTGAATGAGTCCAGCAGAAAACGTATGATAAAAGGCGAAAGATAACGCACCTGTGGCCTTGTAGATGTGAAGTAGGGTGAAACGCACACATGCGTGGATCACGAAGCACTCGAATCCATGCCACAAATAGCGTGATCTTGAACGTAATTTATAAGACGTTTTGGACTACGAAGAAACTGTATAACATGACGGGGATATATGTGTGTTAGAGGTCATTGATAAACTGTAAATTGTATTGAGAGAATTGACCGTGAAATATTACCGTATCAAGACATCAAGTGTGTTACGTGTGGTGTAAAAACCAAGTTAACTCTGCTTAGAGTAACCCTTAGATAGTTTCTGCACGGGAGCACAGGTTTTAAGTTAGCAGATGCATCGTTGATAGCGGACGAAGAGAAAAATTACCTTATCAAGACCATCAAATCCCAGGACACTGAATTCGTGAGTGGCGTGCAGTGTAAAAACATGATATCTCTGCTTAGAGTACCCTAGACGTAGTTTCTGTACGAGAGCGCAGAATTGAAGTTAATCGATGTGTCGTTGATAACGGACGTTGTGTAATAAAGTAACCAGAAGCGAAAAGGACCCGCAGAGTCCTAGGTTACTTAAAGTGTATTAAAGTGTGTTGTTGATGTACTGCTGGTAGTGTGATGGTTAGCACAGCGGCCTTCCACGCGGGAGGCCCGTTATCGAGCCCCAGCCAAAGCAGATATTGTACTTGTGTTTTATGATACGCAGCGGCCGTTGTGATGCATTAAAGTAGCGCTGTTTGTTTTGTGTGTTGGTTAGGGAAAGAATTGTTTATCATTTGACTGTGTTTGTTTGCTGAGAAGCAGTTTGTCATTTGTGCGGTGGCCAAGAGGTCAGTCAGCACAGCAGTCGGTTTGCTGAGTTTGGAGAAAGTGGATTAACTGTCGAGTGTTCAGAGACGGCAGCGTGTGATTTTGATTATTTGGTATGAATGAGAGTTGATGTTTGAAGCGTACATATGAGAGAGAGACAGCTGAGAGCTGAGAGCTGAAGCTGAGTTGATGTGTGGCAACAAGTTCGTGTGTGATTTCAAAGTTGATGGTCAGTTGAGCAGAAAAAACACGCATTACACACAGGCGTTGCAATCACACACAAACATAAAAAAACTTAGAATAGACTGAGAGACAGCTGAGGGTTAATATAAGTGTCAGTTTTACTGGCGTAGTTAAAAAACTACTGATTTATTGGAAAATTGTGTTCCCTAGGGACCGTTAGCAAAGTTTATTGCGGAAACACAGCGAGCATTCATTCAGCCAGACAGGCGCTGGGAAAAAAAGGAGGAAAGCTTTCCTGATAACAAAACAGGTGCCGTAGGGAGTGTATCGGCTCCAAGGACAGAGAGCTGAAGAAAATTATAATGGAACTAGACAAAACACTCCACCAACTTCTGATCTAGACGATTCAGATGACCTAAACATCGAGTTACAGCCATTGAATGAGTAATTCCAAAAACATAGAAGTACACACCTAGCAGGGGTGAAAAGGGGGATTTGTAAATAAAATATATTCATTCACTGTTAAATAATATGAGCGATACTTGTAAAGCTTATATTGCGGAGTTGTGAGGTCACTGTAAGTAGGTCAAAAACGCACAGAGACACACAGAGACTCCGAAATAAGTTTAGAACTGTATTCAATTCATTTTCTGCACCTTAGGTGTTAATAATAAAGTAGATCAACATTTCACACACAGACGTTCCAGAGAAGGCAGGGTTCGGACGTGAGACAGTGTGGAGGAAGCTGTCCGGAGCTGTCCATCAGGCCATTTGAATTGAACAGCACAAGAAAAGTTGGGAGAAGCTTTGGCACTTCACGAACTGAGAAAAAAAAGGAACATTTGACAGGAGGTTTGGCTCTTTCTGTGGCCACTTCAGGAACTGCAACAAGAACAGTGGACAGGAGCTTTGGCTCCATCTGGTGGACATTTGGGAATACTGCATTCAGACTTTTTATATTGCAGATTAGTGCAGAAACTGCAGACATGGCAGGCAAAGAACACACTTATGATAAGCACAGAGGAGCAGTAGAGGGATCAGATGTGGAGCTCAAAGCATGGCAAGTGTCACTAATGAAGAGACAGCTGGCAGAGCTTGACGTGGCTCAAAAGACTGCAAAAGACAAAAAGAACCAGGAAGGAGGAACTTTCTACTGCTACAACTGTGGAAAGCCAGGCCACTACGCACGTGACTGCCGCTCCCGCTCGCGTGGCCAGCCACAACAACAAGGCCCACCACGTGGAAGAAGAGGAAATTGCCAGAGAGGGACAGGCAATCAGCATCCAAGAAGCCAGAATCAAGCTGAACAGCAATATATTTCACCCCATGCCTGGCAACAACAGAGACACTGCTGCAACTATTAGCCTCAAAAGAGAACCAAGGTCCAAACATGTAGGAGACAAGTCACTTTCCTGGGCCGCACTCTCTCATCAAGCGGCCTAGCTGTAAACAACAGCCCACAGAGAAAGCATCCTCCATCATGAAACACCTCAGCCCCACTAGTTTGGACACAAGAAACAGAAGATGCGTTCACCACTCAGACTCTGTCACATGCATCGGCACTTCAAGAATTGACTATTAACTCCCTTTCCACCTAGATGTTTCTGAACAAAAAGGAGGGATGGTAAATGCAGTTTTGTATCAGAAAAAAGGGGGAGAAAGAGACTCATCAAAGAATCCTCCCAAGCAAAGAAGTCACATTCGATCAAAGAATCCTCCTAAGCAAAGAATTCACGTTCGAAGCTGCAAGAAAATCGAATATTCAAAAAGAATGCACAAGAGCACACATTGTTTATGAAACAGGAGGAATCAATATGGCATCATCACTACAACAGGCCTTAGATGTGCAGCAAGTTGAAATGAAGGCATATATGACTGCATTAATCATTCTCACGGAGGCTCTCTCCAAACAGGTCCAGCGAACCAGAGCAGCTGACCAGGAAGAGGTAAAAAATCTCATCCGAGTGGGGGACTGGGTCAGGGTCAAAGTTCATAAGAGAAAGTGGACTGACCCCAGGTGGACAGGGCCGTACGAAGTGAAGGAGGTTACTTCACACTCGGTCCAAGTCATAGGTAAAGCAGGAGCACCTTGGCACCACCTGACACACTGTGCCCCAGCACCTGAGCCGTCCAGACCTCTAGCAGAGGTCCGAGGTAATCTGACGCAAAATGCATAATTTGTTTTGTAATTTGTAATTTGACTTTTCAGCAACAACCAATCCCTTATCTCTGTCTCTGGACAACGTCACCAAGAGCAGCACAGGAAAAACATAATATGGTTCGCCCTATTAGTGGAAGTCCCCGGCAAAGACCCGCGAGTAGGAATTCAGATAAACATAATTCCACCAGTAGTGAACAAAATCCTGACCCTAGAGAGACCACCGCCACCACCGCACCCACCAATTGTCTTATCAGAAGATTTCTCTGAATGGACTCCCCAACAGGTGATCCAATTAGCTACAGGACATGGAAACGACAATGTTTGGTTAAATTGGATTGTTGATAAAGCTATAAAAAACAAAATGAGTAGCTGTGTAGCTTGTGCTGCAGCTAGACCAGCTATGTTCACCGAACCAGCACCACTATATCCTGAATCTGACCCAACAGGATACGCGTGCATGACAAATATGACTAAAATGGCTACTCCACCAAATTGCACGACTCTGGCATCCATATTTAAAGTACAAAACCTGACCCAACGCAGACGCAGACATATCTTAGCAAAAAGAGCAGCTGGAACTGAGTTCAGTCTAGACAAAGGTCCAACCTACATAGATGCAATCGGAGTGCCCAGAGGAGTGCCTAACAAATTAATAGACCAAATTGCAGCAGGTTTTGAGAGTATCGCGAGTATAATTCAATGGATAACAGTGAATAAAAATGTTGATCGTATCAATTATGTGCATTACAATGTTCTTCGTTTGGCTAATCATACTAGGGATGCAATAGAGGGTCTGGCTGAGCAGCTGGCCCCAACTTCTTTGATTTCTATGCAAAACAGAATGGCTTTGGAGCTTTTGCTCAATGTTTGGAGACCTGTGTTGCACTATCATCCCCAACAACACTGCGCCGGACGGTTCAGTCACAAAAGCACTGAATAGTCTGAAGGCACTGTCAAAAGAAATGCAGGAAGCATCAGGTGTAAACAATCCATTTGGAGATTGGATGGAAAACATGTTTGGAAAATGGAAGCACCTGATCTTGTCAATAGCAGTGTCAGCGGGAGTGTTCATTGCAATACTGGTCTCATGTGGATGTTGTATAATACCCTGTATTCATTCTTTGGTTGGCCGTCTCATCACCACTGCCCTCTCCAAGGAACCACCACCACCCCCTCCTTATGGAGCTTACCCAGTATGGGAAGAGCAGACCAGCCTGGTAGGGTCAGGTGAGGCAGAGCCAGACACAAGCGTGTGAACAGGGTAGGAAGGTAAAGAAAGTGACGTCCTTCAGACGTCACGAGAGGGATTTGTTGAGAAAATTATTTTATATACAGTTTAATTAGCAACTAGTTTATATACAGTTTAATTAGCAACTAGCTTATATGCAGCTTTAATTAATCACTAGCTTATTTGTAGTTTTAATAACCATTAGCTTATGCAGCTTTATTAACCACTAATACAATACACACAGTACACGCTAGGGCAAGGGAGAAACAGTGGAAGATTACTGGCTTAACTGCGCCACAAGGAATAGGCCGCCATCTTTAAATAGATAAGGGAGGAACAATAGATAGTGAGATACAGGGACATCGCCCCAGCAGACTCCCCTCTTCACACAACCTCTCGCCTCAAAATCTCACTACACACTGATAGAAGAAGACGCCTTCTGGGAGGGGCCAAGGTGGACGGACGTCCACGGCTTCCATCCAGGTGTCATACACATACAAATGTGCCACGCCTGCTTCTTTGACTTTGACCAATGTGTATCAAGGGGTGGACCCCTATATTAAGTTTCACACTGTTGTGTTGAAGTGTGACTCATGGTGAATCTCTGCGAAGTTCAACCATTAGTACCCAAGCATGTTTGATTGCTGGGCTGAATAACTCTGTTGATAAATAAATCTATTGCTTTGATATAACTATACGCCTCTTGAGAGCTTTCGTTATCCTCTTAAATCCGCTCTGAGTGAAAGATAGCTTTATTTTTCACAACAATATTAATAATTGAGAGGATGGATGACTTGAGAAACAGATTTTGTAAAAATTGTGTCTGTAGTGTAAAAAATGTGGCTTAACTGGCGATCTAGAAATAGAGTACCGTGTTCTGTGGAAGATGTTTTTGAAGCAAAATTTAACATTGGTCTCTATGGAGCCGAAAGTTGGTTTTCCTCTCAATTAACGGCTTCTGTGTCAAATGTGGAAATCTGTGGGATTCCAGTCATTTGTCTACGACAAGGACAAGATTAGCTACTTTTCAATCCAGAAATTATGCATGAAGAGTGAAGATTGTGGACACAGTGGCAAAACACAAATGTTTTTTTCACAAGAATCTCAAGCTGCTCTTCACTCTAGCGGTGACATCATGCACTCTAAGCTGCCCAATACACACCCATTATAAAGTCAGAAAAGTGCTGAAAAAACATGAAAGTTAAATTGCTGCAGTTCAAAAAGTTAAAAAGATATCGGAAAGCTGAATTATGCGGCAATAGTTCAGGGTTTTCTCAACATTTGAAAGTTGAAATGGTGTCTGTAGCTGAAAGTATGAGGAAGTTGAAGGATTTGAAAGTTGAAGAAGCTGAAGAGGATTTGAAAATATTCTCCATAGAGATCCCATTGAAAATAACAATTGCAAAAAGCTTAATAATTCAAAAAGTTTAAAGGTTAGAAATATGAAGTCGTAGCACAATAATGCCAAAAAATGTCAATGGCATAGCCACAGTCATAGCACAATATGTTTTACAGCGGTGGGTTGTTGGTTGGCGTTGCTCATATAACTTTTGGACGGTTTGAAAGAGAGTAATTTGGACACGTCCAGTCGACGCCGGGTCGAATCACGCCCCTACTGCATGTGTCCTTCCGCCATGATCGCTGCCGGCTTTGTCATGAGAGACCCAAACAAAGAGTATCGTACGCAGATTTTTGGCCAAAAACAAACATGGTATTGTGGTAAATCTTATAGATATCTTCTCGATATGATCTTAGTTCATGTATAATTGTGTTTTGCAGTGTGTAAAATGGCTCCCATCGTTGTTTCGCCCAGAATGTCTTTGTTACATAGGTATATGATATGTCATAAAATATCATTTTATTCGTTTCGCAAAAGTGAATTTCACTTGTGTACTCTGTCACCCCCCCCCCCCCTCTAGTCCCCCTTTAAAAGGGGACTTTCAGCAACAAGAGGTTTTAACTGGATCTAAGAACAGCTGTGTTCACACATGTTTACTTTCCGTGGTCCACAGCCAGGCAAAGGTTTTATTCATTTTGTGCTATTTCATTTTACCAAGGACCTTACCAGGTCAAAGCACGATTATTGGAGTTTTCTCACTGCTGAGTTTTAATAATCTCTTTTTTAATGAACAGTAATCCAGTTTATTCCCTGCAGGAGTTTTCCTTGTTCATTTTGGACAGTGTTTATATCCCACCTTAGGCCTGTCTTATACCCTTTTCCCACCAAAATCAGCATGTGGGCAGATTTACTTCCCATTGTTCTTTCCCCATAACCATTAGATGAGTATGACTTTATATTTTTTTACATCTTTTCTGGTGTGTTAATTTTAATGTCATGAAAACGCCAGAAAACGGGGTAAGTAAACAGTGAAAATGATAGGTTGGTATCATCTTTTTTATATATATATATTTTTTTATTAATCAGTATCTGTCGAACACGACTTGGTGATTGTTAAAACAGTGGAAAGACAAACAAAGTGGGTTTTGATGAGTTTTATTTAGTCTGTTGAGTTTGAATGGTGTGTTTTTACAATAAACAGTAAAAATACTGTTTCAAATAATAGAGTCTGGTAGCTGTGAAGAGCACATATGCCAGGCATTTCTTTTCACATCTTACTTGGTAAATAAAGGGTTAATTTCAACCAAACCAGAGTTGATGACCCTACGACAGTCCTACAACCACTTAAAGCACTTTTTACACTACATATCATTCACCCATTCACATCCACTCATACACTGATGGCAGGGTATCATGCAAGGTGCCACTATCCATCGGGACTAAGGTCATGTCCACATTACTTCGTTTTTGTTTGGAAAAACATATGTTTTGCTACGTTTACACTGAGCGGCCACACTACGCCGGAGTTTTGGAGCACCCTAAACGGAGGAGTTTGAAAACACCCCCGAGGTTGGAGGTGTTTGAAAACTCCGGGGGTTGCGTTTGAGTGTGGACGGTCGGAAACTGTTGCGTTTCGAAAAAATGACGCTCACACCCGTGTTCGCTACTGGATTGGTTCTTAGCAGCCATGACGTCTCCTTCCCTGACCCGTACCCAGAAGAAAACAAACAGCCAGGGCTACGAGTGATTCATTTCAACATGGATAACGAATGGCAAGCCTTGCTTGCTTTGTTATCTGTACTAGCAGCTATTGTGGAGTTAAAATTGTCATTTTACAATGCTGCTACTGCCTACATGCGGAGGAGGCAAGATATTCTTCGAGTGATGAGCGACAATTCCCGAGTCCAGAGGAGTTATCAGCCGTACATGGAGCGCCGGTTTTGGGTGAGGCCAGGAAGAACGAGCGCCTGGTGGAATAATTTCATCAATGAAGTTATGATTCCCGAAGAATGGCGAGAAAACTTTCGAATGTCCAGATCGGCATTGATCAACCTTAGCAAAATATTACGTCCGCATGTGGAGGGAGCAACAACCACGATGAGGGCGCCCGTGGATGTACTTACAAAGGTCGCGTGCACGTTGTATTACCTGAGTGACGAGGGCAGACTCTGGAAAACCGCTAATGCATTTGGACTATCTCGACAAGTTGTTTCAGTCATCATCCGACAAGTCTGTAGGGCCATCACTGTCTTCCTGGGTCCCAAGTACATCCGGAAACCGAGTACCGAGCCCGAAGTGAGGGACCTTGTGGTCAACTTCTTCCAAACACACGGTATGCCACAATGCTTGGGGGCCATTGACTGTACACATATCGAAGTGAAACAACCACGTGCTAACTCTACATCAACAGAAAGGGGAAACATTCTTTGAATGTACAGGCCGTGTGTGACTACAAATACTGTTTCATGGACGTTGTTGTGAAATGGGCGGGAAGTGTTCACGACGCGAATTTGCCAACTCGCAATTTAGTTGTGACCTAAAAGATGGAGCAGTTCTCCCATGTCCTAAAGAATTGATAGAGGGTGAAGATGCTGTCCCTGTTTTCCTGCTGGGTGACCCAGCTTATCCCCTGATGCCGTATCTCATGAAGGAATACCCCAATGGCGGAGTTACACCACAGCAGCAGCATCATGGGCTATCACTTTGCAAGGCACGCATGGTGATTGAATGTTCATTCGGACATTTGAAGGCAAGATTTGCAACTTTAAGGAGGGCAATGGACATCCACTGGAGGACCTTCCCTTTGTCATATATGCTTGTTTTGTGCTCCACAACTATTGTGAGGTTCACAAAGAAACTGTTAGCGAACAATGCATAAATGCTGCTCTGCAGTACGAGAGGGACTTCCAGCCACCTAGCAGAGCCACGGGAGCAGACAACAACGAAACCGAGCGTGTAAGTGTTGATTTTAAAGTAAATCTGATGTGTGTGTGTGTGAGAGAGAGAGAGAGTGAGTGAGTGAGTGAGAGAGAGACCCACAGCGCTGTAACTAAGTCTGAAAAATAAAACTTCTAAAACGTTCCACGAACTGTGTCTGTTTGAGTTTATAGAGGCATATTTTAGAGGAAGATCTTAAGTATCAAACACAACCTTTCATTATTAAAGACTACTTTATTACTCTGTTGTAGGTGCGTGGAAACAAACAAGGAGGAGAGTATTCCCTTTGGCTGCACCATGTTCGGGTGGGTCAAGCTGCACTTGACCCACCCGAAGCTGCACTTTTTCTCTCAAACGTCCGCTCACTTTGCAACTAACTGGACGAACTTCAGCTACTGGTGGGGAAAGACAGAGACTTTTCTCCAGCTGGCTGGCTTCCAGCTGTTCAGAGCGGACCGTGATACAGAGCTCTCCGGCAAATCGAAAGGTGCATGGAGGAATCTGTTTTGTGAGGGATTTAAGTTTTAAAGCTCCTAATTATGGATATTATGTGACAGTGTATTTACTTGTCGGAGTTTGAACCAAGTAGTGTGTTTTGAGTGTCTGTGTGATCAGGTTTGAGGAATGTGCTGGAGCGGGGGTTGTGTGAAAGTGGCTGGGTGAGGTGTGAAGTGTAACAATGGGGCAACAGCCCAGGAGGGGCTTGTTGGACTTCAGCCAATCAATGAGCTGACAGATGTAACTTTGAGGGGACAAAAGAGTTTGAAGCTCTGGGGGATTTCAGATCTTCTGCTGGCCACTGAGGAGGGCATACCAGCCTCCTGGGCATGCGCGTGATGCTGTAAACAGGAAGTGGATTGCTTGCAGTTCGTGGAAAGTTTTATTTTTCAGACCTCGCTCTCTCTCGCTCGCTCTCAAACCAAGGATCACAGGCTTTAACAACTACAGGCTAGTCGCCCTGACCTCTGTGGTCATGAAGTCTTTTGAGCGCCTTGTCCTGTCCCACCTAAAAACCCTCACTGACCCACTCCTGGACCCCCTGCAGTTCACCTATAGAGCAAACAGGTCTGTAGACGACGCAGTCAACTTGGCCCTTCATTTCATCCTCTAGCATCTGGACTCCCCAGACCTACGCCAGGATCCTTGTGGTGGCGGGGCGTGTGTGGGCTCAGCTGTGGAGGGGACTGAGTGTGGGAGTGGTTCAGGGAACGTTGCCGGCAAGAGACTTAATTAAGCGCAGCGCAGCTGAAACAGATGCTAATTGTCTCACTCTCTGATGTATTTAATCACCAGTAGTGACGGAGGCGCGAGAGACAGCTCGGGACGAGCGACAGTCGTGCAGTGGGACGGAAAGGACGGGAGATCGCAGCAAACTCCCGCGGCGTGTGCTCGGAGGCAAGGCAGGAGAGCACACGGCCAAGTCCAGTCTGATTGTGTGACAATAAAGAACATTTGAAAACGCCATTCAACTGTGTGCTGGCATCATTGTGCTCCCAAGACCCACCGGGTAGCAGAGAGCCTGTTACAATCCTGTTTGTGGACTTCAGCTCTGCCTTCAACACCATCATCCCGTCTTTGCTGCACGACAAGTTCTCCCAGCTGCATGTGCCCGACTCCACCTGCAAGTGGATCACAGACTTCCTGTCTGACAGGAAGCAGCACGTCAAGCTGGGAAAGCACGTCTCAGCCTCCAGGACCATCAGCATCGGTTCCCCCCAAGGCTGTGTTCTTTCCCCTCTGCTCTTCTCCCTGTAGCTGCACCTCCAGTCACCAGTCCGTCAAGCTCCTGAAGTTCGCGGATGACACCACCCTCTGGTGGAGATGAGTCCGCCTACAGGTGGGAGACTGACTACATCCCTTCCACTAGGGGTCTATGTCCTGTTTGTCTTTGTCTTTCAGGTTGTTGCTAATCAGCTGCCAACACACACCTGAGCCTGGTGGGAGTGCCAGGTATAAAGGCCCCAGCTCCTCCTCTTGGTAAAAGGCAGATGAAGCGTCCATCTGAAGAGAGACTTCTTCAGCTTCTCCACCAGCATGGTGCTCCTCTTCAGAAGCGACCCGGACTGAATGTCTTCCTCGGCACGTGAGACACTTCAAACTCACCAGAAATGGCCGAGCAGCAGCCGGAGCGCGGCGTCGACCTGGACCAGGATCAGTCCTGCTGTTCAGTGTGTCTGGACCTGCGATCCGTGCTGAGAGAGAGTTTCCTCCAGTATCTCCTGGCCATGGCCAATAAGAAGATGCAGTTTCACCTGTACGAGCGGGTGAAGGTGGAGGCCACGTTTTGAGCGTCCGACATCGACGTGCTGAACTTTCAGGTGTCGGGCCTGCACGCTCCCATCGGGGAGGAAAAGAAGCCTCACCTCCTCTCACGGAAGCGGCTTCGTTTGATTAATTCTTTGGTTGTTTGTTTGCTTTAGTGGTTATTTGTTCTTTAAATAAATGTCTATTTATTACTTTTACCCCTCGCCTTGTCTCCCTCATGTTGCGGCCTTTTGAGCCGGGTCGTAACACAGTGGAGATGGTTGTGGATTTCCGGAAGAATGGAGCCCCACCAGCCCCTATCACTGTGTGACTCCCCCGCTTCCTGGGCTCAATCATATCCCAGAACCTCAAGTGGGAGCTGAACATCAGCTCCATCATAAAGAAGGCTCAGCAGAGTTCCTTCTTGAGGGAGTTTACTTCCTGAAGCAGCTGAAGAAATTCAACCTGCCAAAGACAATGATGGTGCATTTCTACACAGCCATCATTGAGTCCATCCTCTGCTCCTCCATCACGGTCTGGTACGCTGCAGCCACAGCCAAGGACAAGGGCAGACTGCAGCGCATCATTCGTTCTGCTGAGAGGGTGATTGGCTGCAATCTGCCGTCCCTCCAGGACTTGTTCGCTTCAAGGACCCTGAAGCGAGCAAGAAGGATTGTAGATGACCCCTCTCACCCTGGACATAAACTGTTTGTGCCCCTCCCATCTGGTAGGATGTAAAAAGTTGTCATACATATTTCAGATAAAATCAACACGACATAACTGGCCTGAGAAGTTTAGACTACTGTTAGCTGTTAAGATTCTGTGTCTCTTGTTTAATAACAACACATCATGGCTGGAATTGTTCAGCTTCACTTAGGCTTCTTCATCTAAATCAGGATTTTCTGGTTCTGATGAAAATGGGAACAAGAAGTCAAACCCAAATCCAACGACCAGGATTATATCCAGTAAGATTGATGCTGTTACCTCCTCCTCAAGCTTAACCACTTTGGCCTGGGCATTGTTGAGTGCCTGGTCTCTGATCTCGCTGTGTCTTCTCTGGTCCTCTGTGGTGGAACGCAGCGCATTCAACTCCATCTCCAGCTTCTCCCTCTCACGGATTGTCTCTTTGTCTTGAACACATGTACAAACACGATGTCTTTCCTCCATATTTTTTAAGGTTATTGTTATGCACACTATAAATCACTTGTTACATTTTAATCCATGCATGGCTAGAATGCAACAGAAATTGATATAAGAACTATCAGATGTTTTGTGTTTCTTCAGACACATCCAGTCAGATACATGCGTTGTCACTGACATCATGCCTGAAAAACACCTGGGATGGCATGTTGAGTGTGACGGCTGTGTGTGTTTATGTGGCACTCACTCTGTACAAGCAGCTGGGAGATGTTTTTGCGGTTGTCCTCTGAGCAGTCACACTCTTTTGCAGTGAGCTGCTTATTGGCCGTCTCCATACGCTCTTTTAAAACAACAACAGACATGCTTAGATTTCAGACAAACGCACAGAAAAATCACAAGTGGCCATTCCGAGTTCTAACCTTTTTTTTCGCTCAAAAGAAGGAAGCATGAAGCTGGATTTGGGCTTCATTAAGCTGATGAAAGTCACCTCAGTTCTTCACTCACTTCTTTTATCATTGCATGTATGCAGCCTGTCAGTACTTGTACACTCAAGGTCTAGCCAGACAAGAAGTCTTGGCATAATGGGGACATGTTTTTCACATGCACAGGGTTGGAACGATTGGCGCCACCTATTGAGCGATTTCAAAATAGATTACATACGTGATTTAACATTATCATGCAACATATCTCACCAGTTTTATTTTGATTGGAGAAACTATTTCTCACTAGGGCCCGGGCCCCAACGAAGTCGGAGCGGAGGACCTATTTTTCTTCTAAGGATTATTATTATTCTCGTATGTCTTTGAGCTCATAGTCATAGCACCACCTACTGGCAACCATGATTCTATAAATGCAGCGGTCCAAACACTGAACCTTTTTAAGGATACTTAAGGGTTTGTGGGCACCCCACCAGGAAAAAAAGACTTCTCTGATCTAAATATGTGCACAAAAATTGGACATCAATAGTTTTCAAATCTCCCTTGCACATGAAGTTTTCATTAATACTAGTGCTGGGCAAGTTAACGCATTAATTTCACGTTAACGCATTCATTAATTAACGCCGACAATTATTTTATCGCGCGATAATCGCAAAAAATGCATGCGATAAATCACGATTAAATATTTTCATCATTGCCCAGCACTAATTAATACTAAAGTGAATTGTTTTCGTTCGTGTTGGAACCACGTCGCAATGTAAAGTCATTTATTGCAACGTGACATTTGTTCAATAAAATCAAACTGCACCCAACCTAATTCATATTTTAGATTATACTACATAAGTTCCCTTCTTAGCCTGAACTTATTTCACCACTAACAAATGTTTTCCCATCTGGAGCTGTACATTAATTTCTCCTCAACACTTAGAGATTTTGAGACCTGCATTTACTTTGACAGTCTGTTGTGTTAAATGGTAAAGGGGAAATGGACTTGTAAACATCGAACAAAAAGTTTGGAAATTCGTGTTTGGTAGATTATTTCTGTTGTAACAATGCTTCTTGGCAATAAATATTATACCGTTGGAAAGCCTGTTTCAAACGGTGCCCCATTTGTAAGGAACATGCATTTGTGGGATGAGCAGCACAGCTGAGTATGTGGGTTGCAGCCATGAAAAATTTGCCAAATCTTCTCTGCCAATGCCAAACAGCGTATTCTGCCATCGACTCTTGTTTGGTGTTGTTTGGTGGATTGGATGATTGAAGTCTATCAGTAACTAGGAAGAAACAAGACATATTGGCAATTTTCATTTAACAAACAGGAGCCTCAGTAGCGTGTGGAAGAACCATACACAGCAACAGCCTGGCACCTCCTCCTCATGCTGGTCACCAGCCTGGTCACACACTGCTGTGGGATGGCATTCCACTCCTCAAGCAGGATTTGTCGCAAGTCAGCCAACGTGGTTGTGTTGGTCACTCTGGCACGAACAGCTGGTCCCACAAGTGTTCACTTGGTTGAGGTCAGGACTGCTGGCAGGCCATTCCATCCTCTCTACTCCCAAATTCTGGAGGTAGTCTCTGATAAACCGCTCTGTGGGGGCGAGCGTTGTCATCTTTGAGACTTGGAGTTCAGTCCCAGACTGTGGAGAAATGGGATTGCCACTGGTTGCAGAATCTCATCTCGATATCTCTCTGCATTGAGATTGCCTCCAATGAAGACAAGCCTCGTTTTTCCAGTGATGGAGATGGCGCCCCACACCATCACTCTGCCTCCACCAGAAGGTGTTCCTCTATCGGTGCAGCAATCAGCATAGCGTTCTCCCAGTCTTCTCCACGCTTTGACCCTACGATCAAACTTCCTTAAGCAGAATCTGGACTCATCGCTGAACATAACGTTCCTCCACATGTTCAGGTTCCAGTGCAGGTGTTGCCGACACCGGCAGAGAAGATTTGGCAAATTTTTTCATGGCCGCAACTCAGCTGTGCTGCTCATCCCAGAAATGCATGTTCCTTACAAATGGGGCACCGTTTGAAGCAGGCTTTCCAACTGTATAAAATTCATTGCCAAGAAGCATTGTTACAACAGAGAAATAATCGACCAAACACAAATTTCCGAACTTTTTGTTCGATGTTCATGTGTATAGTTCTTTACTAGTCTTCCGAACACTAAAAGCACTTTGACACTACATGTCATCATTCACCCCCATTCATACACTGATGGCAAGACTGAGATCAATCACACTCTTGTTTCATCGTGACAATGTATGCAGCCTGTCAGTAATTGCACACTCAAAGTCCCGCTGGTCATATGTCTTGGCTTTTCTGTTGTTTTAACAGCTAATTCAAAATAACTAGCAACAAGTTCCATTTTATGGATTTGTAGGGCCCCATTATGGTTGATTATAATACAACTTTCAGAGTATGCTTCAGTCCCTCTTGTGGACATATTCTACATGTTTTGCGGTGATTGGCCCGAGGGTTTCTGACTTTGGTCAACTTTTGTAATGAGCCACGACCTTTTTATGTTCATTGGTCAATATCTGGAAGACTGCATAAGATATCAAAAAGCATTTGATAACCTGACACAATGCTATTCAAACAATCATCTTCAGAAAATTTGGTCGCAAATGGTGGAAAATCTAGTGGGCGGACCGATGAATTCAGAGTTGCAATTTTGTAGAACACATTCAGCTGGACATTTGTGTTCATTTCAACTCAATTAGACTTATCACGCGAGGGTGGCAAGTGCCTTTCGGTTTTGCGGCACCTAGTGGTTAATGTTTCTTGACACTTTCAGGGTATGTTTCATGTACTACTCTTATTGATATATATATATATATATTGAAACATTTGTGATGATTAGCCCAAGGGTTGTTGACTTTTGTCTGGTTTTGTGCTGAGCCACACAGTTTATGCTCTTTTGAAGTTCATTGGTGAATATCCTAAAAACTACATCAGATATCAACAATCTTTTGATTAGTTAGTTTAAAAAAAACTTCAATATGGCAGAAAATTCAATTCGAGTTATATGGTCAAAATGGTGTTTTTGTAGAGCAGACTGAGCTGGACATGGGTGTACAATTTCAAGTCAAGCAGACGAGGTGAGAGGCGTGGCCTTTCAAAAATCCAATTTTCAATCATTAAAAGAATAGGTCCTCTGCTCTGACATAGTTGGTGCTGAGTTCCGAATCATTCCTCCAGTTTCACTAGGTCCCCGCCGACCATGGTCGGTGCTCGGGCCAAAATAATTTAACTATTTCAATAGGGCCTTCACCAACCTTGTCAACCCTTCTAATTTTAGCGATTTCAATAGGGCCTTCGCAGAAGAAGAGCAGTAGGTCTTCCGCTCAAACTACATCGGTGCTCGAGTCCTAATAATAATAATAATAATAATAATAATCATTACAAGAATAGGTCCTCTGCTCGGCCCAAAATAATAATTTCTGCAATAACAAAGAATCAGCACCTGCAGTCGGCCTTACCTCTTCATACCCTCTTTCCCAGTTAATTCGGAATACAACCAGGGAAGAATGAATATTGGATTAAATATCTGACCGTGCCATAATTCTGTGTATTAATTAGCCATGTGCTTATGTTTGTCTGAGAAACGACAGAATACTCTGTACACAAGTGAGTGTGAACAATGAACAGATAAAGGAAGATACATTTACCGATTACTATTACCAATTATAGAAACGTTAGTACCAGTATAGTTAACATTAGTAAAGTTTATCACCAAGTGTGAAGATGTTTTTATTTCTGTTATTATAGAGCTGATTGTAGAACTGCAAACCAGAAGGAACGAGACGATTTTGAAAAGGGAGTGGAAACCTGGAGTTGCCAAAGTGTGTCTCTAAGAAGATGAAGAAGTGAGGCATTCAAATCCTCTCTCACTCTTTGATCTCTCCTTAACACTGTCATGTAGTTCATGCAGTTCACATTTACATGTGTAAAATGTGTGTGTAATTATTTATTTTTCTTCTAAACGTGCAGTACCTCTTCAGTTTTGGAATACAAATGTTCCTAATATTATCTGTTTTACAAAGTCAGCTGTATGAATGATTGAGGACATGTAATAATCTACAGCAATATTGTATTGTACATGAATTATTATGTTTCCTACTGTTTTTGTTGTGGGGAATTAAATGCAATAGTAGCAGATGTTATTACCCTTTGTAAACATGGGGTAACATGCTAGTATATACTTTAAAATTACCCTAAATACTTTTATTATTATTATTATACTATCACATACTGTAATCCAATATATCATAAGACACAGTTAACATAAATTACAGTAGCTGCACCGTAAAATAACAGGGTCAGTGCTGTTTGGCCTACGCCTACTAGCCGAAAGTTGGTTCAGCGGTTCCTAGGCGTTCGTTAACTTTTGTAGACGGTTCATAAACAACTTTAGTGCTAGCCTCTCCCGTGCATGCTTTCAAATCTCCCAATGTTAGGTTCCAGTGGACTCCCCAAACTGATCAGGCTTTTCGCAGACTGAGGGAGAGTTGCACCTCTCATTCTCGCTATCCTAAACCCCCACCAGCAATTCATCAGGGAGGTGGACGCTTCGGAGTGAAGCCAAGTCCCCACGGATTGAGCTACTGCTGCCCCTTATCGGTTTACGTGTGTGTGTGTGTGTGTGTGTGTGGGGACAGCTCCTTCAGTAATCAATATACCATTACTGTGATTACTTTTGTACTATTATCAGTGTATTTCACCAGAAATAATTACCTTACTACTGTTTTACATCTTCTATCTTCCAGCGCCACACTGAAAGTAACTCGTTTTACACTGAAAAATGTCCAATGTAGTGGAATAGAATAATGAGAGATTTACCTCACATGTTCACAGTGAATCTTCCATCACTTCTCAGACAAACTGATGGCTAATTATTAAAAATAGAAAGCTGTCGGACCTAATCTACCAAGCATTGTTCTCTGGTTATAATAGGAAGAAGAGGGTGTGAAACTCATCACCTGAGTGCAGGCGATTAATCGAATTGCAGGGAGTGTGTGTTTTATCAGAGCAAATTTGCTTTTTGACAAATAAAGTCATGACCTTCATTAATTTACTTCAGGCTTAAAAAAAAGTTGATCTCGTCCATACATAGGAGATAATCTTGTACGTATGACATAACTTCGTATGAGACAATATCTCATACATAGGCGATAAACGAGTAAAAAAAAAAAAAAGTACCTTGCCTCTTTTAATTGTTGTGAATGTTCATGATAGGATGTTTATGATATGATGTTTGTGATATGATAAAGAATTAAAACTCAGTTTCTAAAAAATAGCCTGAATAAACCTAAATAATTCTTCAACTTAATAAATGGTATCTTTTTTTTCCAATAAAATCAAAACATCACTTGTGCATGTACACAAAGAACAATGGTATTTTTAAATCCCTACTTCATTACAATTGGCCAACAAACCTTTCAATAAGCTTCTCAGAGGTGACTACAGTAGAAATGTTTTTCATGTATGGGGACATTTAACCTGTCAACCCTTTTCACCAATACATCTTGTTTTTTATTTTGTTTTTCAATTCCTGCTTAAAACAAAGCATAATGTATGCCTGTTCCACCTGTGTAGTAACATGTTGAATTTGCATAAAGACAGATTTCGACAGTTATTGCATGGTTATTGTACTGCCTTGCTCTCTCACCTCTGAGGTCTCTGTTGAAGTCGTGCAGCCGGCGCACCTCCAGCTCCAGTTTATTCCTCATGGTTTTCTCCAGGGCCTCCCTCTTGGAGGAAGACTTGGCAAGGTTTTCATATGCCTCTGACACCAGCTGGATCTCTGTCTCCAACTGCCCACAGACACAGGAGAAATGAAAGAAAAAGAGTGGAGACAGGGAGATGTATAAAATTGTTATCCAAATGTTGCATCCTTTATTTTTACACTGCATATCCATATTCACATCCAACTAATGACATGGGTCAAATCTGGCCTCACCTAAACACCGTTTACAGCCTGATCTTCACCAATAGTGAGGTCTTCACTATTCACCCTGCCATGTCTGGGTGTTTTGGTCTTAACAATCTAAGAATCTAAAGTCAAACAGAATTCTGTGTTTGTCCAAAAAAAAGGGTTGAGTGAATTATTTTAAATGAGTTAACTCAGGTCAACTGAACTTCAACTGTTAGACCAGCTTTGCACTGAAAATGATATCATCAAATTTGGATGATGAACAGCACTCCAAACACGATAACAAGTGAATTTGCATGAGAGTTTTATTGCTCAAATATGTGATCTTTGAAGGACACAGCTCCAATGTCTCGTATGCATTTCCACTCTACTTCGCAAGATCAAAAATGTGTCCAGTATCACTTTTAAATTAGGGAGAATGTGTCTATGATCATTTAAAGCTTACCTTGTGCAACTTGTTGACTTTCTCGCGGCAGGCCTCCATCTCCTGCCTGAGCATCCTGTTCTCCTCCTTAAGCATATCTGCCATCTGGTGGGCGCGCACCATCATGCTGAAAGGCTCCCCTTGCAGGTGGTAGTAGGAGTACGGGTGAGGGAAATGTCCGGCCTGGACTGGTGTCTGGGGCTGGGGAGGTGAAGGTCCTTGGAACTGCTGCTGCTGATGTTGTTGATACTGATGGTGCACCCTCGGGGTGGAGTCGTAGGGGTCATGAGGTAAACCGAGCTGTGTCGGGTGAATGGGCCCCAGGCTGAAGAGCTCGCCTGCTTGGTGGGAGCTGGGAATCTGCAGACTATGGAGTCCCATACCAGGGAAGGGCTCTCCCTGGCTCTGGGGGTGCTGGTGAGGGAAGGAGAAATGGGAGGAGTGGGTGGCACTGAGCATGCTGCTTAGGGTGGAGGACTGGGTGCGGGACAAGGAGCCCACAGAGGAGGTGGGACTGTGTTGATGAAGGGGCCTCTGGATGTAAGCCGAACTCTCCTTACTGGACCTGAGGAGAGATCAGCTGTGTGTTTACACCGTTTTCAACCTTAGCTGGTGTCTTGTGTTGATGTAAGTGTTATAGGTTGACGATAGCTGTTTTGGCTAATTTCAATCAAATTTGACTCAAAGAGAAAACCGCTTGCAAAAGTGGACTGTGGGTGCTTTTTCTTTGTTCACTGATAGAAACAATAAGAGTTTGGTGCGTCATTGGCCATAAGTTAAGCATATGTTGCACCCTTAAAATGAACCGTCCAACAACACGTCCGTCTTCGTTTTGCAACTTTTATTTACAAACCCCACGGTTAAGCACAAGCACATTTTGCCTTCAGCCTGCATACATCACGTTCTCTCTTAAAGCGAAAGCGCTTTCTTCGAAAGGGTCAGTACACAAACTTTCTTCCCTTTACAGTTAGCAAGCATATAGTTCAGTAGTTAATAACATTACCTACTGAAGTAATACAAATATGAATGAACTTAAACACATATTTAAACCAAATGATTTTACATAGACACACTGATAGTAAATTAGCAAGAAATATGAAATGACATATTTCAGTGCGCTACACATAATAATAACCATGATCTATACAGCATCTTTCACAAAAGAGAAGATAGTAGAAAGTAGTGCTGGGCAAGTTAACTCGTTATTATCGCGTTAACTCATTAATTAACGCCGACAATTATTTTATCGCGCGTTAATGCAGTTTTTTATTTATTTATTATTAAGCGGACATTTTTAACAAGAACCGGCTGGCAGCGAGCGGTGAACAGCTGTTTGTGTGGCGTCTCTTCCTGTTTCCTTCACCTACATTCCCCTGGGTCCTAAGTCCCTCCATGTACAGCTTCTTATCACCCTCTATGTACCAACGTACATTTATAACAAATACCACACATATTACGGTAATCAGCGTTGCACATGTGTCTGACCAAAATACCAACAAAAGCAAAAAAGCAATGATTCATTTAAATTCTTTTTTTAAAGTTATTTTGTTTGGAATTTGTAGAATAAGCATCATTTAGTTATCACTACTGAGAATTGAACAAAAAAAACGTGACGTAGATAGCTTTGCAGTTTTCAAGGTGTATATTTCAAATTGCATCTCTTACACACATGAAGATAAAGTTTTGAACACCGGCTGAATATCTATTATCAGAATCATTATAACTTTATTTTAACTGCTACTGTGTAAAGGGAATACTGCTGTTAAAAAGCACCTTATTTGTTTAAAGTGTTTGCAAACCAAATGTTATTGCACTTTTGTTCATATAGCAGTACTTTTTAAATAAAAGTGCGCAATACACTACCTTTGAATTCATTATTGAGTTTTGCGCATAACAATGCGATTAATCGCAAAACAATCATGCGATTAATCGCGATAAAAAAAAAAGAAATTGTTGCCCAGCACTAGTAGAAAGCTAGAATTCCAAAATCAAATTATGATGGAAAGGAGTCTGTGTGTATGTACTGCATGTTGTTTTTTTCTTGAATAGTTATCAAACCGTGTCAGTGGGCATTAGTATAAATGATCTGACAGCATTGCGAGATGTGAATCAGTTTAAATGTTGCAATATATGATCCACACTACAATTTGAAAATTTAGAAAAGGCTAAAATGATCCCAAAACAGCTGATAATGAATCCTGAAAGTGTTTAATTAAAGTGTAAAACATATTCATGCAACTGTTCTCTCTCACCCACTGTATTCACTGCCTGTCCCATTTTCTGTAACTTCAAATGTGTTTTCAATCATTTATGTATACAAACATGTTATTACATTATTACTATCCTAGGTAGGGTTGGGTATCGTTTGGGTTTTTTCCGATACCGGTGCTAAAACGATACTTTTAAAACGATACCGGTGCCTAAACGGTGCCTGAACCGATACTTCTTTCTTCAAATTGAACAATATATTAACTGTTTAAAGTATACTATAAATATAAATAAATACAAAACACTTTGCTTCAAACTACAGCTTCAAACGTTTTAACTATGAACAATATATTAACTGTGCCATTGTTCTCTGGGTTTAAAACTTTATGAGACACCTTTCACATTACATGCAGATATTTGATTTACTGTGAAAGTATTATTTAGTATAGTACAAATATTTATTCTCAAGCATCTTTAAGTGCATATATTTGTGTGTAGGTGAAGGGCTGGGTGTCTGTATATAATCCTTACCTAAACGAGCCATACTCAGGCGGGGGCTGGTATCTGACGTGGGGCACCTCCCTCGAATGTTCCCTCCCTCTCTGCTCCTGGTAAAAATGGCCTCCAGGCTCCTGCTGCATGGTAGGAGAGCCTATTTCTTTGATGGGGTAGTCTGGAGGCGGACCCCAGTGCTGCGGCTTGTAGTAGTCGCCTGGCGGCCCTGGCCGGGGCAGCTGGGGGCAGAGCAGGGCGCTGGTGACAGGGGCATGGGCCTTTACGCCGCTGGTGGCCAGGGAGAGCTGCATAAGTCTTTCGCTGAGAGACCGAACATGTCCTTGCTTCAGATCCTTCAGCCCATCATCCTGGTGCACCCTCCCTGTTCCACTCACTCGCTGCACCATGGGGCGACCCTCAGTGCGCACCTTGGCACTGGTCAGCCCGGTGACGTAGAAGGCGGTGCCCACTGAAGCGGGGAGAGAAGGCTGCTGGGGCTGATTGTTCTGCTGCTGAGGCTGAGGAGGAGGACCATGCCCACGGAAATATTGTGACTGCACTTTGGCCTCTTCGTACGTAGGGAGGTCCTCGAGGTTTGGGCACTGCCCTTGGACGCTCCCACCCCCTCCACTGCTGCCACCTACTGCTCCTCCACTTCCAGTCACTAAACCTCCTCCCCCTCCACTGCTCCCACCCTCTCCTACTTGGGTTGAGCCCAGTTTCTCTAAGCAGTTGTCTGTCTGCAGCTCCTGTCCCTGGGGCTCCTGACGTGCAATGTGCGGGGTCATGGAGTGATCATCAGAGGGGCCTATCTGTCCCTGCCCTGAGTAACCTCCTCCGATCCCAGACCCTGCTCCTCCTTGTTGTTGTTTCTGCTGTTGCAGCACGTAATTCCGGTTCATCTGCTCCTGCAGGAGGCGCTGCAGGACTGTGCTGCCACAACCTCCAACACTGTTGTTGGACGACTCCTCGGCTGCGGCCCTCATCTCTGCCTGACGCTGTCCACGCACCTCATGGAAGGACAAGCTCCGCCCACGGTCAACACTCCCTGAGAAGAGGAGAAAGTGGAAAGACAGAGAAAAAGGAAAGGGAAGCAGTGTGACAAAGGGATGAGAATTAGAGTTTTACAAGGGTGAAGAATGTGAAGGAATGGAAAGATAAATTATCCAAGAGAGGGACAGGAAAGACAGAGTGAATTTATTGCAAAAAATACCAGGGAAAAAGATGCATGTGAACCAAACCGAAACAAAACCCAACAGCTCTGACCCATACCACAAAAAATCAATCAATAAGCACAAGGTAAAATCAAATGTAATATTGTTTTTGTTTTGTCTAATCATGAGTCCAAAACCAAAAGTTTACAATTTGGCCAATATAAAACGGAAAAAAGTAGCAAACCCTGTCATTGGAGAAGCTGGGACCAAAGAACAATTTGCAATTTGGCTTAAATTAAATGAAACACCACATCGGCCACAAAACAAGCAATGTGTTCTCAGTTGCATATGTTGTCAAAGCTGAAACCACCTGGGATTTATTTGCTGTGACGGTACAAATCAAAGAGGATAATTTACTCCTTTAAAAAGGGGCCTGTTATAACATCTTCTTTCCAATCTTGAGAAGCAAGTGAAAAAAGTGATGTTGCCTATTAACATACATTTAAATTCTTCTTACATTTTTCTTCATATGCCTTCTTTATTTTTATGTTTAATTTTAGTTTTAAAGTTGATTCATGTGGTTTCTTCTGACAACACTGAATGTTAACTACACAATTTTACATCTTTTTCTACAGATTAAAGAAATTATTACATCTAGCACCTTTCTCATTTAGCATTCTTCTCATTCTCAAGGAGGAAGATGCTTTTTTCCGAAACATCTGTAAAAAAGAAAAAGTGAGACAAAAGGAAACATGTTAGCTACTGGTCAATTATCTTCAAGCTGAAGAGACAAAAGACAAAAATTTTATTTACACAGTAAAATGGGACGGGTAGAGGAAGTTCAGATTCCCAAAAAAGGGACTATCACAAAATTAAACATTAGAAAACAAGGAAACTTCCAAGGTTACAAACCTTTCCATTACAGATACACTTTGGCGTTCTTAAAGACACAATAAGAAACTTTCATTTTGAGATTTTTACAAGCTTTCATCTACGCCGCCGCATCCGTTCATTCGGCCGGACTATTGTGATGTTTTGCTTAGCTGCTCGAATATTGGGATAGTTCTCCAACTTTTAGGCTTGCAAACTGTCAGTGACCAAGTAGTGAGGCAACAATGAAACAGGAGTTGTTGAAAGAAACTGTTATTTACCCAAGAAATACAAAAACAACATAGTGGTCAACATAACTATACTTAATATCACAGCAACTTGTCAAGGCATTAACTGCACAAAATGACTTACCACAATCACATATGAGAGAAAAAATATATACGTTAGGGGTGTAACGGTACGCGTATTCGTATTGACCGTTCGGTACGAGGCTCACGGTTCGGTACGCATGACGAACCGAATACGTTTGAAAAATAAAAAATATAGATATTAGTGATGTCACGGATCACGGATCGATCCGTGATCCGTTCGGATCAGCCCTCACGGTTCAGATCACTCGTGAACCGCGGATCAAAAGAGTTTTTTTTAATTTTATTTTTACAGTGTAATCATCATAGTGTGTAAAGCTCTACTGCTGCTGTTCAAGTAACAAGTCCCCGAATATCAATGCAGAGTGTCAGTGAACAGATATAAAGCAGTAGTGTGTTCACGTGAACGGAGCAGGTTAGAAGCATTCAACGGTGAAGTCATGGCGAGCGGAGGAACGTCAGAAGCCGCAAGTCGCAAGTTTGGGAGCATTTTGTCTTCCCTGTAACGTATAATGACGGATGAGGGTGGTGGACAAAACAGTTACGGTATGTCGGCGTTATTTAAAGAGAAAGACACAGGACAACGGCAAAACATCGGCATGTCCACACATATGAAGAGCCACCATCCCGTCTGTCAGCGACGGGGACACTCCGGTGTAGAAAACAAAGGATTTCTAAATCTGGTTAAAATGCTTGAGCCACGCTACGAAATCCACTCACACCCACTCAGTGTGAAGCTGTTCCAGACCTCTATGAGAAGGAAAAGACTGTAGAGACTGCTTTCACCACGGCGGAGTGATTCTTAGTCCGGCGCTGTAGACACGCCCCCTCTGTGAGAGTCACGCACACACCTGGGGCAGGTGCTGTAGACACGCCCCCTCTGTGAGAGTCACACAGACACACACCTGGTTCAGGTGCTGACAGAAGTATCAGAGTGAAGCTAGACAGGCCCAATAATATTCCAGTCACCACAGAAAGGTCGACCTTCTCCCCAGACAATGGAGATATTCTCATCTTTTTGAAAATAATGTCACAGTAATGGTAAACATTATTGTGTATTTGAATGGCATAACCTGACAGGAAGTAAACATATACCCAAGTTGTTGCTGAGCAGTTCAGTTCAGTGTAAACAGTGGAAGCTAGCCCACTGGCTGTTTCTTTCTTTCAATATTGATCAAAGGACGAGGATATCAACAGACCTCATGTTGCACTTAAACTTAACAGAATTCTTGAATGTATTATTTTTATTGATTTTATTTTGTTTCAAATTGGACATCTTCAATATTTTTGTTTTCATGTAAGACTATAGCCCAAAGTTCTTTGCTTTAAGTGTTCTTAAAGCACCGAAAACGGAGGAGTTTGAAAACACTCCCGAGGACGGATAAGTTTGAAAACTCCGGGGCTGCAAAAATGGATACGTTTAGAAACGATGACGCCCACACCTGCGTTCGCTACTTGATTGGTTCTTAGCAGTCATGATGTGTCCTTCCCTGATTAGTCACTCCCCTATCATGTGACCCTTTACCGGACGATCACAAACAACAACATTGATTACCGATCGACTACCAGGTTAATTCAACATGGACAACTGATTACAGGCGTTGCTGACCTTGTTGTCTTTACTAGCAGCTGTTGTGCTGTTAAAGTCTGCATTATTACGGAGGAAGCAGCTGTTATTGGAGCGGTCAGTGAGCGGCGTGTCCTGCGGTTATCAGACCTACGGAGCGGCTTTAGGGAGGACGATGGACACAAAACGGGGGACTTTCCTGTCTTTATTAATGCTTATTTTGTTCTGCACACCTATTGTGAAGTCCACACACAGAAACTATAAAGGAACAAAACATTGATTACTCGCACCATTCACGTCAATCGTGGCGCGATAGTGAATTTGCATCACTCCAGTATCATCGCGTCTGTGCATATACTTTGTATGTTATCAACGTACGCGAATAAATTCGCGCCACATTTGGTGTGAACACGGCATAAGGCCTGTGCTGTTATGAAGCATGTCATATTTGGGTCAGATTAAAGGTAGTAGAGTTACAACAACTTGTTGTTTAATCGTGAATCCTGAAACAGAACAGGAAAGCAGAAAAAAAAAAAGTCAGTGGTGCCAAGCTGCCCTCCATTCATGACTACATGTTCAGAGTCAGGCAATAGCAGAAAAATCTAGTCCATACCCTTAATAAAGTACATATCTATCTAACACCCTTAACACAACATGTTTCAACTTCTCCCCTCTAATATGCGCAAAAGAGCACTGAACTAGACACAAGAACAATTTCTACCTGCAGGTCATCACTATACTCAATCATAAAGTGTCAGAAACAATCTACGCACGATAACCCTAAGACTTAAACATCGAATTACTAACACTATGGATTATATTTTTACAGTTGAAATGAGAGTGCTTTTAACATGGACATATCATTGTGAGTATCAATCCTACATGCTGTATATATCCATCCATTCAATAAGTCAATCCACAAGTTTAGAAAAACACTGTAACCTGCATGCAACTTATTCCGAATCGAAAATGTAAAACCAAAATCAGGTGTCTTGTTAGTCTTAAATTGCAAGTATGCACATGATTTTCCACACGACTGCATTCTTTGGCCATCACTCATTTAATCTTAGGCTTACTGTTTGGTTGTTATTGTTTCTCTTCAAAACTTTTCAGATGTTTCTTTTAGTATTTTAGACACTCTTGCTGAGAACATATTGTTGACTGCTCTGGAAAAAAAATTAAATTTAAAAATAATTAAATACAGAAAGTGGGAATGTAAGAATAAATACTTCAATGACAACAGATAAAACAAGATACATGAGATAATGTAAACATACTGATATTGTCCTGTTTGTGCTGGAAATGAAAATGTTTCCAAGAAACATGGAAGTTCATCTTACATTTGCATGTTTTTGATGAAAGCTTAAGTTGAAATACATTTAGTGTTTCAATCTTCTAGTCACACCATAACAAGTTAATTGATGGCTTTTTCATTTTCTTTGACTTAGTTTGAACACCTTACAGCCCAAACTAAACCTCCTACACTGTTTTCACTTCCACAGCATACATTTGTATTCATCCTGATGCTATTTCTTTTAGAATCACTGGCGAAAACGGGCTCAAAAGTTAAAAGAAGTGTCTTACCTTTGTGTCTTCCTCAAGTATGTATATTCTGTATATTCTCCTAAAATCAACCGTAGAGAAAAATAAGGTGGTAATCCAGAGTTTATCTGCTTCACCAAGTGTCTTTCATTAACATCTACCTTGTGCAGGTTTGAGGCAGCACACCTATCTTTCCATTTCCAACCCCCCTCTTTACCTCATTCCAACAGGTGGGGCTGGGAGGTAGAGACAGGTGGATCTGGCAACCATTCAGCACTGAGCCACTCCTTCATACCTGTGCACCAGTGTAACTGCTTTACTGGCGTTTACTCTGCCAACCGTCAATGACATATATACTTTAGACTGAAACTTCCCCTTTTCACTGCTTGTGACCTAAACAACAACCACATGGACTACTTGGTAATTTTTCCTTCTTATTCTCTGGGATTAAAAAATAAATATGTCTAAGGCAGAGATTGACGTTCCCCTTAGCTGTTGTACTACGCATACTCTTTTGTTTATTTTCATTTCAGAAGGAAGACAGTCCAGTTCAAGACTGTTTCAATCTGATGCAGCAAACAGTGTCTAGACATGTGCTTGAAACAGTCATCAAATCTTAACATGATGACATAGACAGCTGATTCAGACAGAAAAACATGGGATATACAGTCACATGACCTACAGCTCCTGTATACAAATCCTGTCATTTGGACACAGAGTAGTCAAAGCTGCAGAGGATGCACTATGGTCTTAAGGTATATGGATTTCTCAAATTATTTGTTTAATAATTATTGTGGAGCAGAAAATTACTGATAATAACCCTAAAAACTGAGTTGAGTGGATTTAAATCTTTATTATGTCTTTTGGCCTGAGGGCAGACACACCATCATGACCGTCTTGTCTTGTTCATATAATTGGCACAGTTCCTCTCTGTATGTCTGTAGGACCGTAAAAAAAGAAGGCCGTACACCTGGCTCAGCGTCAATACATGTTGACAGTTTGCCCAAATTGTAAAAGGCTTCTGCAGCTCTTTGTTGAAACACTCCACCTCTGCACCTTTTCTTCTTTATGTTCACAAACCAAATTCAAACTGCTGACCTCGGCATGGTGCCCCAGTGTATTTTGACAGTTTGTTGTATTGTACCGGCTGTCAAAATCTATTTATGAAGTAAACTTTTGAGAGATTTAGCTCATATCACTGGTATTGTAAATATTGTCATTTACAGCCAGTGATAAGTTTGTATCAGTAAAATGCTTGGTTAGATACAATAACAAACAGACCAGATGGAGTGACATAACAATGTGAGCCCGTCAGTGGCCAAAACACTTTTAGTAGATGTGCATTGACGTTGCAACCTGTTTTGAGCCGGCTGCAGCGCTCTTGCTCAACACTGGACCAATTTCAAAGATTGTTGTTCCCACTCCGAAATTAGCCTTTAAGTAGGAAAGTTTTCAGGATGTAGGATGAAACTTGACACCAAGATGAGTGCAGAGCCTGCGTTATTGACATCTAAAGTGACAGAAGCCAGTAGAAACAAAGACATGAGTCAAGCTGGGTGGTGTAATTACAAAATTACATAGATGGGAACCCAACCTCAGGTATTTGAACTGACAGGTAGATGATACAGGTTCAACAAGAAAGCTCCCAAAATTTCACACAATGGGTAGGATGACGATCTCGTCTTTACATATTCAATTAATGATGCTGCTCGGACAATAAAAACATCTTTATCTGGGAAAAGTTCAATTACTTTCTGCTTTCACTTTCAGGAAACTCCCTGCATCATATTCAGTCTCGGGGTGCTGTCCATTACTTACCACAATTTCTACTTCACGGAACAGTTTCGGCGTAGCTGCTGAAAGGCCACACTGGTCACTGCTAAGGCAATTCAAACCAAAGCAACCTTTCTGTCAACCTACTTAATTTTGCCTCACCTGCAAGCTATCTCTGGCCTTATTCCCGGTTTTCAATGTGCAAAATTGAATAATCTGTCTTTCCGGGATCTTGCTAGGGATGCATAGATCCAGCATTTTTCGTTTCACATACAGTCACACACTGAGCACAGATAGTGAAGAGATAGAACTGCTGCTGTGTAAAAGGAATACTACTGTTAAAAAGCAGCTGATGTGTTTAAAGTGTTTACAAACCAAATGTCATTGCCCTTTTGTTCATACAGCAGTACTTTTAAAATAAAAGTGCACAATACACTACTCTTTAATTCATTATTGATCTTTGCCATAACAATGAGATTAATCACAAAAAAACCATGCGATTAATCGCGATAAACAATTGTAATGGTTGCCCAGCACTAATATTATTATATTATACTGAATTCCCTGTGAGGGTGACAAAAATAAGATGTCCTGATGTGTTTATCAAAGTATTATTTACTGCTTTTTTCATGTTGGAATAAAGGTTAAATATTTAACTGCAAAGCAGTAATGCGTGTTTGATACCTACATTTTTTTTGCATTAAATCATACTGGGATGTTTGCTGAAATTGATTGGATGTGTAAATTTATAAAATGTCCCCGCCGAACTGCATGCTGGGTACAGCAAGCTAACAACAGTCAGCTGGGAGAGGCTCTGTCGCTCCAGTAACATTACATTAAAGAACAGAAAAGAGCGATGCAGGATGAACAAAGACTGAACAACAAAAGGTATTTTGGTCAGACCGTGTAATATGTGTGGTATTTGTTATAAATGCACGTTGTTACATAGAGGGTGATAAGAAGCTGTACTGGGGTCACTGAAGTGGCGGAACGGAAGACACGCCACACAAACAGCTGTTCACCGCTCGCTGGCCGGTTCTTTTCGGCGTTAGTTAATTAATGCTTTAATGCGGAAAAGAAATACCGTGATATACCATGAAACCGCCAGAATCTTACAAATACCGTGATATGCCTTTTTGGTCATACCGCCCAGCACTAGTTTGCACCTTGTAACTTGTTGTAAACCCTCTGTATTTAGATTCATGCGTCTCTTGATTGTAGACTTTAACAATGGCACGCGTACCTCCTCCAGAGTTTTTTTGACTTCGGTAGATGTTATGAAGGGGTTTTTCTTCAAGACAAATTGTACCAATTTCTTTAGCCTAATAATGGCCTCCTTCACTTGCATTGACACCTTTTTGGTCCGCATGCTGAGAGTTCCAAGGACCAACTACGAACTGCAAATATAACATTTTGAATCCTGTTGTCGGCATCATTTGTCATGAAATAGTGACAGAATAGGCCACATCTGGCCATGAAACTGTTTGTCAGACAATTGTCCCAATTACTTTTGAGCCTCTGAAAATATGGATGGCTGTGTAAAAGTGGCTGTAATTCCTAAACGGTTATTGTGATTTTTTTTGTTTTAGACATTGAATTAAAGCTGAAAGTATACACTTCAACCACATATTGACTGATTAGTTTAAAATCCATTGGAGTTGTGTAAATACGTAAAATTAGACAAATTGTGTCATAGTCCAAATACTTATGACCCTGACTGTACATCTGATTCATTGTCTGGAATTATTTAGAAAATACTGTTGTTTTTATATATACATGTATATATACATATACATGTATATATACATGTATATATACATATACATGTATATATACATGTATATATACATGTATATATACATATACATATACATATACATGTATATATACATATACATATACATGTACATATACATGTATATATACATATACATATACATGTATATATACATGTATATATACATATACATATACATATACATGTATATATACATGTATATATACATGTATATATACATATACATATACATGTATATATACATGTATATATACATATACATATACATGTATATATACACATGTATATATACATATACATATACATGTATATATACATGTATATATACATATACATATATATATACATATACATATACATATACATGTATATATACATGTATATATACATGTATATATACATATATATATACATATATATATATGTATATATACATGTATATATACATATATATATACATATACATATATATATACATATATATATACATGTATATATACATGTATATATACATATACATGTATATATACATATACATGTATATATACATATACATGTATATATACATATACATGTATATATACATGTATATATACATATACATGTATATATACATATACATGTATATATACATATACATGTATATATACATATACATGTATATATACATATACATGTATATATACATATACATGTATATATACATATACATGTATATATACATATACATGTATATATACATATACATGTATATATACATGTATATGTACATCTAAAAAGCATATACTCAGAAATCAATAGTTAAAGTGTAATCGAAAGATAAAGTGTATGATCGTTACATAACAAATGTTTAATACATAGAGTGATTTAACAAATGTAAACCTGATAATAATAATAAGTGTATCTGAGTATAGTGCAGTCTGAGTGTAGAAAGTACGGAGAAAGAGGAAGTAAGCAGGGTGTTTGCTTCAAGGGATGGGGAAATAATGATGGTTGAGAAGAAAAGACACAAAGCACAATAATGATGAAGGATGAGATCAATAATCTTTTGATAAGCAAATGTGTACTAAGTAGAGTGATTTAACAATTGTAATAAGTGTTTAACAAATGTCCTGTGTAACCGGAGCTGCGATAAAAGTGTTTTGTCAGGATGACTTTGCAGAAAATAGGAAAAGACTGTCGCAAGAGATGAGTCATAGAGGCATGATACAGGATGAAGCCTGGACATGTCCGGACATGTTCGAACCCAACACCCTTTCCAGAGGGTGGGGGGATGAGATCATGTATTGAACAGGAGGGGGCTGACAGCCCAAATGATGGATAAAAGAAGTGACTTGCAAACAGCAAACTGGGATTTCAACACGGGTGCTGTCCAAATGCACCGATGAGAAGATACGGACGATTGCAACTGATGTATTGAGGACTTTGTCTCTGTTCACGGAAAGAAGACCGCTGTTCGTGGACAATAAGATTTAAAGACGAAGGTTTCCTCTCCCCACTGCTCTACTCTTAACAACTGGACAACGGAGAAGACGCAGCCGCCCTAGAAAGACTTTGTACTGAGTTTTGAGGACTGTTGAACGGACTTTGCTGCGAGAGCAGGAGGACTGAGGGTCCGGCCGGACCTTCGCTCCTAACAACTCCAAAAGAACCTTTTCATCGCACCATTGAACATCCAGCTCCAACCGAGCCGTCTCGGCAACTAAAACTAATGAGTATAACCTGAGAAGAAAATTAACGTAACGAATCAAGTGTAGTGACATTATATGTGAGCTGTAGCGTAACCCTTGCAAACTAACTAAAATATAACCTGCAATAAATATCTAATCTGCATTTAAAGTAAATTTCTCAAGTGCATTCATTTGCTCAAGTAGTAAAAAGTTCCTCGTGGCAGTAAAAAGTTAAAGCCATTGTATGTCTAACAACTGAGTTCTGAAAGGTTATCCTAGAGACCGAATCCACTTAACAACCCCTTACGGTTTTAGAAAGAAGTAATCCTAGCCGTTAAAACCTAACCTGGCATTTACCAAGAGCACGGATCCATAAGAGGGAAGCTGCCATAACCGACGCGACTGGTGGGAGCGCCCGGGGCCAGGACTGGTCTCTCGGCCGAGTGCGCTCTGACCGGAGGAAGCAGGGTAGACGTCGGGAGTAACGGCAGTTAGCGGAGCCAAGCGAGTTCCCTCGCAAGAACACCAGCTCGACAATCTTTTAATAGAGAGCTGAGTCAGTAAGTAGCCCCGTATCGGGCCAGAAGTACCCCAGGATCTAACAATGTATATACATGTATACGTATATACACGTATATACACGTATATACACGTATATACACGTATATACGTATATACACGTATATACGTATATACGTATATACGTATATACACGTATATACACGTATATACACGTATATACGTATATACATATATATATATACATGTATATACATGTATATACATGTATATACGTATATACACATATATACATATATATACATATATATATACATGTATATACGTATATACACATATATACATATATATACACGTATATACACATATATACATATATATACATATATATATACATGTATATACACGTATATACGTATATACACATATATACATATATATATATATATATACATATATATACATATATACATGTATATACATGTATATACGTATATACATATATATACATAAATACATATATATACATATACACATATATACACGTATATACACATATATACACGTATATACACGTATATACACGTATATACACGTATATACACGTATATACACGTATATACACGTATATACACGTATATACACATATATACATGTATATACACGTATATACATGTATATACGTGTATATATGTATATATGTATATATGTAAAATAAGATATCAAGAATAATAATAATAATAATAATATATATACACACATATGCTTTCTTGATATCTTAATTTGAAAACCGGAAGTTGTCTCACGTCGATCCCTCAGCTAACTTCTTAACGTCCCTTGCTCGCTCCCGACCTGGGCCGTTTGAAAGAGTTTACCATGAATGTTAGTATATAACGTTAGGTGCACTAAAATGCCAGTGTCGGCTGATTTGACCACAGAGATTAGAGTATCTGCTGACTTTACAGCAGCTAGGAGGAGGAGAGGAGAACAACATAAAGCCATGAAGGGGGTATTAGTAACCAGTAAGAACTTCAATCTACTTACACCCCTGAACTACATCTGTCTACTGTAGTTACTGATAACTCTCCAGTTGAGCATGTGAAGGTTCACAGGGACACCTTGTAATACCAGTGGCAACTAAAACAACTTGAATGTTTTTCTTTCTCCCTGACAAACCCCTGGAACCACTTCACTAATGTGGCACTCACACTGACGCAAAATAAACAGCTAACAGAAGGCAACAAAGGCAAGGATGCAGTGATGGATACACCCACCTACACTTATACTCCTAGCTTCAGTATTTTCAAAAAATACTCAAGTTATTTCGTAGCACCCATCACAGGATGAAGTATGAACCATGTGTGACTGACATGAAGATTAGATAGGCCTATCGATAAAACTCAAGCATTTTCTGAAACAGCGTGTTCGTCCTGGTAGTCTTGCTGATACCAAAGAAAAATTGCTATCACAATATTGCTACTGGAACATAAGATACGTGAAACCTGATTTCCGCGTGGGGGAAAACTTTTTTAACTTCCAAACAATATGCCAGTAACCGCATTACCTTTCAGTGGAGTTCTTCCGTTTACTTTCGCGGTCCTTCATCTCAGCGAAACATCACTCCGGTCATTTTCTCCTTTCCTGAGGACTGAAGCAACTCCTCCGACTGCAGATAATCTCCCTCTACAACAAGAAAACTCGCTGCCGCCGGTCAATGGAGGGTGTCGCCGCGAGTTATAATCTTTGCTACGGGAAAAGGAGCGTGTTCGCTGCCACAAAGTGTTCGTCTTTCCATGTAAAGCTCATGTTTTAGCGTAACAGAGAGAACAGGAAGCGCCCCCACCCACTGCCTGCCTGGTCTGCAGTATGAGAAGAATGTCCAGTCCCGCCTCTTCGTCGCAGCTAATGAAATCTGGAGGAAAAGTTTTTTGGAGTACGGAAATCCCTCCTCCTCCCATCTTCTCGAGTGTGTTTTTTTCATCAAATACATGTAATTATTATAAAACAGATGTTTATCAGACCCGGTTTATTGAAGTAACAGATAGCCTACAAGACTAAACTATAGGTTGAGTTCAAGCACTAAGTGGGTTTAGCCAAAAAATGTGCCTAAATATAAAATCAAATCAAATGTGTTCTATGGTCAAATTTCAGTAAACTCTCAACACTAAAAGGCTCACTTAGGATGCTAACTTGTTTTACGTGATCTTTTAAAGAATAAAGACATCTGAGAAATATAAAGTGAGTCCGTTAATATAGTTAATCTAGTTAATCTAGCTATTATGTCGGTTTTGAGGCTCATCTTGAACTAGAAAAAAATGAATATATATAAAGGAGGAAAAAGGAAAAATTACTAAGGGGCTTTTGTGAGTTTGAGCCCAGAGGATTTCAGTCTGAATGAAAATTGCCCAGATTGCACTGATAGACTCTCATGTTAAGTCAATTCATTTTTTTGAACTGCAATGCTAGCTCTCATGTCATACGTATTATTCACATGCTTCTTGGATGGTCCCATCTCTGGAGTTGGAAAGTCATTCTTCCAATTTCGGTGTGTTCATTAGCTTTTAAGTTGTAATGTTGAAACAACATGGACACTACCAAGACTAGTGACGGCCCCATGGCGCCATATGTGGAAATCAGTTGCAATGGTTTATCTATTCATTGGGTGGTGCAGTAATTATGGTGATTATTATACTAGCCTACTTTTAATGATAAAATATTATGCTGAAGCTTTTTGTAAAACACAGACACAGACTGTTGAATTAGCAGGTGATTCTTCATCATTTTAGCCTCTTCTACATATAAAATTTCATAGAGCTAGGTGAATCTCAGCGTAGGAGTTACGCAAAAAGGGGCGCTATCAAGTCATTTTGTCAAACCTGAGCTCAATACCCATATCAAACGACTGTTTTGCCAAAACTGACTTGTGCACCAAATTTGCAACCAAAGTTTTCCAGTAGCCCAAGCACCTTGCTTTTGTGTTCAAAGACATAAAAGAACACCAGTAATAATCCTTAGAAGAAGAATAGGTCTTCTTTGTCAGAGCTAAGGCCCTAATAATAATCTTTACAGTTTCAATAAGGTCTTCGCAGCCAGACCGTTTTTCACTGCTCGGGTCCTAATAATAATCCTAGCGATTTCAGGGCCTTTGCCGACTCCTGGCCGGTGCTTGGGCCCTTATACTAATCTAAGCATTTTCAATAGGGCCTTTGCCAACTGGTCGGTCATCGGGCCCTAATAATTAAAGCCCTTGCACTATCATCGCTACTTGCAGAAATTTGTGTGTGAGGCTGGAAATTATGTATTGCAATATCCCACCACTATGTTGCTCCATAACAAGCGCTAAACATGCATTATGTTGCTCGATATCAAGTGCAGTCCACATAATATAAATGTATTGTAAATTGTCTGCTGTTTGTCACATGACGCTGACTTCCTGTTGCCAGTAGATGGCGCTATGTCTATGAGTACTAATTTGCCTGCTGATATCCTCAGGCCACAAATTGCAAACTGTACTATTTTTTGGTGTTGTATCGTACACCTTTAAATAAAAATGACAAATTTATGTTACAGTAAATGACAAATTTAGGTTACAGTAAATCTTCCATAAATCTTGCACAAATTTAGGTTACAGTAAATCTTGCATATTTTGAAGCTGGGCTCAGACTACAGGGGTTTAAAATCCTAACAGATTTAGGCACATGAGGAGAAACTTCAAAGTTGTGCTTCTCTGCAATCTAAAACAAACCCACTCGACATGATGTAAAAATAATGGCGCATCACAGTGTATGGGAGTAACAACTTCCAGAGTTAAGTAGTAAAATAAATGTAATTGTAATCACTGAGACAGAATGTTAGCCTATATTAGCTTAGCTTAATAAAAACGAGGCTCCATACTATTACAATTCTGCATTTATTTACTAAACCAATTACAACTACCAACAGTCATACCTTCAAGGACCTTAATGTATTGTCACATATTGTCAAATAATGACAAATAAAGGCTAAACTGCTGCGGCACCTCTCCCAAACAGCAGCAGCTGCCACAAACAGTGGAAACTGCCGAGAGAAGTTGTGGCAGCAGCTGCCACAACTTCGCGGCAACTGAGCTTGCAACAGGAAGTGCCTCTACTAGCTGCCGCTGCCATGATTTGAGCTTGCCCTTTCTCTGGAAAGAGGCAGTAATGATTCAGATTGTAGATATAGGTAGGTCTCTCTTTGCTGATGATGGGGCCTTGTGGAAAAAAGGAAGGAACATGGAACATGCAGTCAGAAAATTACAAGAAGCAATTGATGAGGTGGTGGAGTGCGGGTATGATTGGGGTTTTAGGTTCTCGTTGAAAAAACGCAAATGGTCTTTTTCACCGGGAAAATAATCAAGAATGAGATGAAGCTAAGGATGTATAGGAGATACTTAGAAAGGGTTGGAACATGTGATGAGATGTGTGACTGGTAGGGTCGGGAATGGGGAGCCAGTTGTTCATCATTATTATGGATTACGGCAGCATTGTACCGTGTTGCACGAGTGATCCGTCCTATCGCACATACCCCCAAAGCTTCCTGTGCTGATGACGACATGTGTCTTCCCCCATTAAAATGTGTCTGATTAATGCACACTCTGTAGCAAAGTCTGTGTTCACAAGTCATAATTTGGCTTTTTTATTTCTGACTAAACCTGGCAACGGACCATCCATTTAAATTAACTATGCCCTCTGGATTGTTCTTACATTGGTACTCCGTGTTTGACAGACCGCGGTCGAGATCTCGCTGTGGTCTGGAAGAATCAGTTTTCCTGCCAATTGGGGAGCATACTACTTGCGAACTACAGCTGACTAAAGTGGGTCGGCTAAAGCCGTTTTACTGTGTTTTAATTTACATGGACATACTTTTCAGAAGGCCAACATTTCTGGATTAAAAATCCTTTTTTGTAATTGGTCTTATGTAATATTCAAATTTTCTGAGATACTGAATTTGGGGTTTTCATTAGCTGTAAGCCATAATCATCAAAATTAAAAGAAATAAACACTTGAAATATATCACCCTGCGTGTAATGAATCTATATGATATATGAGTTTCACTTTTTTAATTGAATTACTGAAATAAATTAACTTTTCGATGATATTCTAATTCATTGAGATGCACCTGTATGGTTAGAAATCTAGATTCTTGTATTAATACAATCTTGCCAAGCATAGAGTAAATACCAGAGTAATCTTTGAAATATATGTACTCTTTCAGCAAGGTTTGTCGGCTCTACAGTCTTTCGAGGTAGAGTCGCATCCCCAAGCAATAATGATTATAGTAAATTAACATAAATGAGTTAAAGGTGATTAACAAGTTTGCGTGTGTCTTATGTATGTGTGTGTCAGTATCACGTGTACCTAGCATGATATAAGAGCTGTACACGCGAGCGTATGTCATACAGAGGCCCTGGTGTTCGATGCAGGTGCCAAGGAGAAAAACATGTCATGAAGTTGAATATCAGACAACTACTCATGGCGCCAGCTAGATGGACCCAATTAATCACTCCGTCCCCGATCCACACCTGCAGCCTGCCCTCCATGACCTGTTTCTGTGCAGCGTCCTGTCCTGGTCTGTGTGTATATTGACCTGCACTTAAGAAATAATACCATCGGCTTATTAAGAGCCACAGAGAGCCATGTAACCTGTATATTTAATTCGTTTTGGTCTTTTTGTTCATTGTTTTTTATATGGTGCATCTAACACCTAATTGTATGACCAGGGCATTACATTCAATGAATTTCATAGAAGTCGATCCTCAGGTCAAACTACTATCTCCTTTAATCTTCTTCACTCCTATAGGAGTGAAGAAGATTATGACAGGTAATGACAGCCTATAGGCTGTCATTACTGTCTACACAGTAAAATGGCTCGTCCTAATATAAACAATCATCTTCATTATCTGTACTAAATTGCTCCTCGTCCCACAACGCATTCAAAAATCAGCTCAAGACACACCTGTTTAGACTGTTTTTTGTGTAACAACTCATGTCCTAAGCCTGCTTTTAAACCATGTTTTACATTTCTACTTTCTGTTTTTGTGCATTTTAATGTAAATCATTGGCCCACATTGTGCTTTTGTGTTTGTAATTCTGCTCCTGTTCAGCAAATTGTGACTACTAATTTGACTTACTTACTTACATATGGATCAGCAGCCAAATATTTTTATTGGTAATGTTATTGGTAAGGTTATGCAATGAAAGAGTACAGTGATTATACACAGATTTGCATGGATGGTGCTAAGAAATCGGAGACAGAAGTGACAGGATATGGGGTGGCAATACCAGCTAAAGGAATAGGAATCAACAGAAGAACATCCGATAATCTCGGGGTTTACACAGTGGAGATGCTGGCAGTGCTGGTTGCTCCACGATGGGTGGAAACAAATAGGAAAAGGTGTTGATATGCTCATCTTCTCAACTACTCATCTTCAGCCCTAGCAAGTTTAAGGTATTTTCATTTGAACAGCTGTCAAGACAAACTGTATGAAGTCCTTCAGTCAGGCACAAGAATGTCTAATTAGGGAGGTCAGGTTAAATTCCTAAATTGCCATAGTGCGCTAAACAAAACACTGAAATGATAGAAAACACTAGACATTTTTATTTGTTTAATTATTATTATTTAGTTCGTTTTGTTTGGGGGAAATATTGTAAGTCTATTGGCTGATCCACACTCCGGAGCAGAAGGTGGCGGTAATGCACCAATGAGATGGATGCCAACCGCCGGAGAACCAGAAGAAGAAGAAGAGGTTTGACACGCTGTTTTTTCTACGGAGATCTCACTCAGCAGCGGAAAGCAGGCATATTTGTAAGTAAGCGTATGTTGCTTATGAAGTATTTTATTTAATCATGTTTGTTGTTTCGAAATAATTGTTGTTGTGTTTTTCCACTTTGTGTGACTGCAAATTTCAGGAATGCATTACTGTAATGGTATCTCATTCGTGTACGTTTTGATTTTACGTCTGTTTTATCGTTTAAACGAAAAAAACGGAGTAAAGGGAAATGCACAGCCGTTTTTTCCGTTTTTGTTATCTGGATCCAAAAATGAAAAAGCGAGAGAACCAAACTCAAATAAAGAACCGATTTTGGTTCTTGCGAATCTCTTTCTTGTTTTTGTCTTTGTCAGATGGCGGCGGAGGAAGAGGTGGCTTTGCTGCAGAGGGAGCTGACAGCCAGCAAGGCTGAGCTGGAGGTGTTGCAGTTGCAGCTTAGAGGTTATGCAGCTGATGGTAAGTGTTTTTTTGTAGTTTGAATGTTGTCAAAGATATGACTGTGATGGTTGTCAGGGCTGTACAGTGCGACATATACTGTATGTTGCAGGCGCCCTAAACACATCGGCAGTGGATTCACTTGAGCATTTTATCCTCGTGCTACAAAACGTTTAACCTTAGTAGCACAAGTGTTGTGTATAAAATAAGTTAAGGTACAGCCTTTGATGTGTAATAATATTGTATTTGATCAAATTAGATTTTTGGACTGCAGGAAAGTGCTGGCTAGCTCTATACACGCAAAAGTCTGTCTCTGTTTGAGGGACGAATGAAGTTACATCATTGGTCGGCTGGAGTATGCACACTGGCTGTTACTTTTTCAAAATGAGTAGAATATTAAAGCAATCTTCAATTATCAAACTCAAACATAGCCCAATATGATATGCTTCTTCGGCAAAAATAAGTATGGTAGCAGTAAAAGGAAAATTCACATTAGACACAACTGAATATCTAACAAATGTATCTCAATTTAGCACATTGGGTGTGAATTGGGAGGGTAACATGGACAGTGTTGATATTAAATTTGACATTGCTTTTTTCATGTTAATTCTTTTATAATGCAACCAACACAAAAAATGTGTCTGTATTTTTGTGTACAGATGTGTGTGATGCTGGCAGCCAAACAGAGATGGGAGGATGAAATGGAGGTCTGGGAGGAGCACAAGGAGGATGTTAAATAATTTGTGTTGGTAGTTATTGTTTTAGTTATTTTTTCAAATAAAAGTTTTTTTTGTTAATGTTTCATGTTTTTCTGTACTATGCACATAAAACATTTTGAAAATAAGAAAGGGATAACTTCCCAGAGCTAGCATCATACTGTATATCCAGAAATGCTTTACAACATCTATTCATATGCAGTTTCCCTACATTTTAAGAATTATCAGCAAAAAATGTATTATGTAAAATATGTCTTGTTCGCCATACATTTTAAGTGAATACATCATGATCACTCTCTTTGGTACACCAAAGGGAATACACTTACTATATTAAACACACTCCAATAATAATCCACTATAATGATCATGTCATGTTTTGAGTTGATTTCATGGTTTTCAGCTCAACGTCTAACTTCTTCTCTTTCTAACTATAGTTTTAATTGAATGAATGAACGAATGAAATTAATTTATATAGTGCTTTTCACAGACATAACGTCACAAAGTGCTTAACAGCAGAAATTTAAAAGCATAAAAAACACAATGTGACCCTAGGGTCAATAAATTACATACACCGAGAAAAAATATTAAAATAAAATAAAAATGTAAAACATATTTTAAGAGCAGGTCTAGGACATGGGTTTACTTTTTACTCAAACGGCTGTTTTTTAAAAGTATTCACAGTATCTGCGAGGCGTAGAGTTGCAGGCAGAGCATTCCAGAGCCTCGGGGCCACTGCCTCAAAGGCTCGGTCACCACGGGTCTTAAATCGTGTGCGTGGGACTGACAGAAGACCTAGAGCGTTTGACCTGAGAGTGCGGGCGGGTGAATAGGGGCGAAGTAGATCAGCTACATAAGTCGGAGCCTGACCGTGAAGTGCTCTGTAAGTGATGGTGAGAATTTTGAAGTGTATCCTAGATGCTACAGGGAGCCAGTGGAGAGATCGGAGTACGGGGGTGATATGAGACCGTCGATTTGTCCTGGTGAGTAATCTGGCAGCAGCGTTTTTGGATGACCTGCAGACGGTTAAGAGCAGATACACTGAGTGATGTGAAAAGTGAGTTACAGTAGTCAATGCGAGAAGAGATAAATGAATGGTGAATTATATCTACAGAGTGAATATTGACAGCCCCTCTCCAGTGATGAACTAAGATCCCAGGCTTCAAAATAAACCTCTCGACTGTGTTCATTCATTTATTCCGTCTTTATGATCATCTCTAATTCAGGTGTTGATACTACAGATCTCAGTTTAGTGATATTTCTTAGATGGAAGAAACATGACCTGGACAGCTGCTTAACATGGGGGTCAAACGACATGGATCGATCAAAGAAAATCCCTAGATTGCGCAGGTTGCAATGGGCAGCAGAGGAGAGTGGGCTAATAATAATTGTTAACTTTAGCTTTGCCATTACCTCAGTCTGCAAAAGATTCTAACTCCGATGAATTAGCCATGTGCTGCCCATGTCCCGGTTTGGAGTAATTTATATCCTCTTAATTAAGAACTGGGCGCTGCTGGTTTTTCGGGGATATTAAGTTGTTCCTGGGTCGCCAAGATACACATCAATGATGTCAACACATCTGGGACTGTACTTATGTCCTTTACAATAAGATATGTTTAAACAACTCCAAATTATGCATTTAAAGCTCCTAAATTTCCATTTTGAGTGTATACCACCCGTTGGATGTTTTGTAAATTCATCTCATTTCAATCACTTTGAAAATACCACCGGATGCATGGAATTGAACAGTTATGCACACATATTGTATACAACAATTACTATCATAACACACAGTGCAGAGTAGGAGTTTTATTACAACTAAAATCACTTTTATAGTATTCATGATTGAAAAGTTACATTGTTGAAACAAATGACAAATTATTGAAAAGATGAATATTTGAATACAAATGAGTCAAAAATGTAAAACATTACATCAAAAATCAGGACACATAAATCATTTAAAATCATCTTCATTATCCATATTATCATCCCAGATAAAAAGAAAGCATTTTATACAGTATAGTAACAAAAAGTAAGGAAAGACCATGACCAGACATAATATAATTTCAAGTGGTAGAAAAAGGCAAGAAGGGGGCATTTTCACTCAGACCTGCAGGAACAACACAGTTGGCATTTGACCAAGTCAAGGGGACCATGACTTGCAGTGAAATCTCCTCTTGTGTGAGTCACGTTACATGTGTGTGAGCGCAGGTTTGCTGTGTGTGAGAGAGAGAACTGAAGCATTGTATAATAATGCGCTATAATAATGTCAGAGCGACACTCCACCTTTATATCTGCCAAAAAGTGCCTTCAATTGGCAATGTGTAAACATTTTGGATAGAAAAAATTACCAGGGAGTCATGTGAACATTTACACAGTTACACCATCAAATTGTGAAATAAAGTTTTACTGCCCATTGTTATCGACCTATAATCAGTATAAAAAATGCAAGCTGAAGAGGAGCATTAATGCTTTTTAAGTCACCCATCCCTGACAATGCAATCTCTATTTACATTATTTTTATATATTAAAATATCAGCCTTGGTGTATCGATACCAGATCAAGATTTTGCGATACTATGCTGTATTGATTTCCGCCCCCCCACCCCCCCCCCCCCTAGATAACATCTTTCTAATTGGAGTTGAAAAACTCCAGCCCGGCCTGGAGCAGCCTTCCTCACACCTGCTAGACCCCAATAGCTATAGGGTTACTGGAGAGTGGTTTAAAAAAAACGTTTAATCCTTACTACATCAAACAGGTTATATGTTAAACCATTCAAACCACACTATATTCACACTAGTTTTCAGTATGCATATGTCATATATGTGAGTTTTAAACATTTGGATATAATTGATGGTGCTACTCTATTATGATAAATCAAACTCCGACACCCGTCTCTGCAGACTGTGGAAAGAAGAGTATCAGTTAAGAGTAGCCGTTGCCCTTTCAATTAGCCTGGTAATTGCTTATGCTAACCACTAGCTCTAATGCTAATTGCTAGCATACACATATTCCAACATTGCATGTAAAGTCATGGAGACACATTTTTGTAAATGTTTTATGTCTACATGTTAACGTAAAGTAAACCAAGCTCAGCAGTTCATGTGGTGCTTTTTATGTTCTATAATTGTAATGTGAATATAGCAAGGAATTAGCATGCTAGCTTGATAACTAGCCAGCTCCCTAAATGAAGAATGTAGGATTAAAACACATGGTATCGCCACATAATGAGTCTCCAACACCAATTCACAAGATTTAGCAAATCATGAATGGCTTAATTCTAAGTCCACGGGAAAGAGAGAAGAGGCGTGTGCTGTCCTGTGATTTTAATGCTACACTGGTAAGGGAAAATGCACCAAAGATACACCGGACAGGGTGTGTCTTTGCCCCCCTTCCAGCCCTGCCTATGTTTTCACGTTATAGAGGCGTTTTTGTTTTTTATTACCAGGGTAGAGGCACTTCAGTCAAAACTCTGGGGTTTATTTACTCTTTAAGATATCTTGAAATCATTTTATTATTTAAAGCTACTGCAAAGAACCTTCATGTTGTTTTTATTTTGGCGGTCCTTGTGAATGAACATGGTAGTGTTTCAGAGCACCATTTTACTACCATCTCAGGTACAGTGTGACGCGCATACTATTTAAATACAATTTTAATCTATAAAGTAATAAGTAAGTAAAGCTATAAAAATAAATATAGTATAATGTATAATGATGAAAATTTAGTGCGACAATTTATTAACTAAATCATATTTAACTTTACTTTTTAGATCTAAAATGTGTCCAGCAGAGGGTGGATTATAGAAAAGCAAACTGCTAAAGTTGCTAAAGTCAAGGAAAAAATGTGATTGCACTGTTTTTTTGTTCACATGTTCTGTAGAGCAGTGGTGGGCCGTCAGGGCCTGCAAGGCCTTCTCGGCTGGCCTAAACAGAATCACAAAGCTATATCTATTTAATAATTTAATAATTTTTCTTAAATACACCATATGTATTATAATTTAAAAAAATATTTTTCCCATTATCTTATTTTCTCATTGCACAGCTACTGTCTTCCTCAGTTGCTCTGCTTCCAGTGCAGCTTGTTTTAAGTAGAGCTTTTATCCAATCAGATCTCATTATGTCGTAGCGAAAATGAGGAGATGACAGGCGACGAACTGGAGTTGCAAACCAGCGGGAATCGTTTAATGCACATTCGTTAACATCACACGAACTTGGCATATGGAAACAGATTCAAAATCTTACTGTCCGAGGACCACTTTTATAGTCTAAATGCACGCCTCTTCTGCTGTGTTGCATCATTCAAACCTGTCTGTTCAATCAAAACAGGACACATCTGGACTCCTAATTTGGGCAGGTTCCTATTTTGTTCTGGGCACACAGAACACAACTCCATGTACGGAGTTGTTTTGGTGCACTTGAGAGATTAATCACTCTTTATCTGGCCCTGAGAATCATTTCCCAAAAACGATGCTGAGAACCAGAATAACACGTTATGTAACTGTTTACGTGTGAGCCCAAATGCATTCAGTTCAATTCAAGTTCAATTCACAGTTATAATGCTGATTTTCTTCTACAACCTCTGTGTCTCTAGGTAAGAAGAGAGGCCCGAGGCCTGCAGACTCTCAAGTGAATCCATGTGCACTTTAAGTGAATGGGGACGATATTGTTGATTGTCATATTCTTCAACCAATCAGATCTTTAGTTTGACATGTTGGGCGTATTCTTTGACGTGCCAGAGCCTGCTAGCTGGCCTACAAGTACGTGATTGGTCAGTGGGCTAGCCTGACGTGTTTGGTGGTGACAATCCCAATATCTGCTGCCTCTGTGGAGCCCTCAAACACATTAAAACGTATTCAAGAAATACAAGTGGGGAGGCTCGACTGTCTTCACTGGCGTCCATGAATGGAGAAGGACTTCTTACTGGAACTAAAACGCATGGATGTACTGAACAACCGTGAGATTAAACTCTTTGTTAACAAAGAAAGGAGGACGCACTTTGTCTTTAAATAGTGAACAGCAGCTCTGGTATGTTAAATGCGTTTGTTTTTACATCTGCAGTAGCTTTAATAGGCTTGTTTATATATTATTATTTGTACAACTTCTTTTTATGAAGATTTTTGTTTGGTTTTATATGTGAGAGGAACCATTGTTATGTTCAATGTTGCTCTGGGGACATATTTAGCAGGTGGCATTGTTGGCAACTTGGCGACTTTCTCGCTAAATCTGGCGACTTTCCAAACCCTCATGGAGACTTTTTTTTGTCAAAAGCTACTAGTGACAAATCTAGCGACTTGTTCTGGTGTTAATGGAGAATTTTCTGGTGTTTTGACGTTAAAGCATGTACGTTCTGCACTGTCGTGAACGAGCAGCGGGAGCTGCCGTGAGCCCCTCCGCCGCCGCCCACAGAAGCCTCGCTCTGCAGTCAGAGCAAAGAGGAGACGCACTCTCGGCAGTTAGTAGTGATGGTGAGATGAAGCCTCATGAGGCATCGAACCACTTCAACCAATTGGTTCGAGAAAGGGTTCATTTCTCGAAGCTTCATGTGCACACGAAACCACCTACTGGCCAAGTGTATAATCACAGGCAGCTGTATCTGAACCACATAATGTGATGCATTGAATTTTTGTGTCTGTTATGGCTGTTGGGAATGACTATGAATTACAAAAATGTATGACCAAATAATTTCTGTCCATAAATTATCACACATGTGCATAATAAAATATTTTTTGAATGTATTCTGTGTGTGTAAATTTTCCCAAAATGGTAGTATCATATGATATGGCAGGTTGTGTAATAATGTTATGTCACTTTAGGAAAATGGCATGGGCGTAAGCAGGCAGAGGACAGTGAAAGTGCTTGTGGAACTAGGAAGCGGGGACTGAATATGCTTGTGTAACTTGGACAGTGATGTACAGGACAGGGGACATTGTATTAATTTTTATTCAGAAATAACAGTTTCTCAACAGTTTTTGGTTTTAAACTATTCCTTTTTTTTGACACAACCTCTCCGGCCTTTGAAAACACCCTTTCACAGGGTACAGAAGATGCTGGCGTGCACAAAAACGCAAGACCAAGTCGATATAAATTTTGATACAGAAGTAAGGCTAACAGCAGCCACCTTTTCCACTTTAGCCTTAGCCTTCTCCTTAGCTGACTCATACTTGGCCTCCACCATGGCCTTCAGAGCCTAAAGGAAAAAATATATCGTGCTGAACTGTGAGACACAATAAAGTACTCATTTGTTTCATGCATGCACCCATACATACCTGCCTTGTAGGGATAACATAATTAGGATCCAGTTTGGACACAAATGCCCTGAATCCAACATCATCCACAATACTGAAGGGCTGTGTGTCCTTCACTATCATGGAGACGAGGGCTTCATCCAGCTCTTGTTTTCTGGTGGCTGGTTAAAAGAGAATAAATACAGTGTCTGTTACCTGTCTTTATTTGCACAATAAACAAAAGTGAACAGGGAAAAATTGTGATGGTGCATTTGTAATATTGTAATGACTTACCATGGCTGGGTGAAGCTCCAGTTTCCTCCTTATTCTCATGCACGGCACGGTAATGCCTTAACATGGATGAGGTGTTGTTACTGTACCCCAACTCCTTGGAGCACAATAAACACCTCACCTTTGAATAAAATAAGAAACTGTGAAAAATACAGTTCTTGATAAGCAAACCTAATGTGTCTGAAATAGAGTTAGATTTAGCTTACCTTATTAGGAGTTATCAAATCAAAGTGTTCCCACACAGGAGAAATCCTCCTCTTCCTAGCTGGCTCCATCTTATCACCTATCCTTCTCTCCTCACTCTCCTAACTCTCCAAACTATATAAACGCTGTCCAAACTATCCAAACTCTCAACTGACCGCAACTCTCCACCAACAACCCACATTTTGAATGGAGCCTGAGGGGTTTATATTGCTGTCAAACCTCCCGGCAAAATCTGTACCACTTCCCTAAGCAGTCACGTGGTACAGCCGGGCAGCGATGCTTCGGACGTCATCATTTTTGGCTCCTCCCCTAAATGAAGCAAGCCTCGATACGCGCTTCGAGGAAACGCCCCCTCCATTACTCGACACACGCTTCGAAGCGTCGGCACATCTCGTAACATCAATAGCAGTTAGTGTATCTACAGGTGTTGGCTTCATTTTTACACGAAACAAATAACAACCGTAGCTGTGTGTCAGCTGCAGGATGTGGTGGAAAAAAAATCTCTTTAACCTCTCTGTGAGAAATAATCACGATGGAACTTCTTAAAGTACTAAAAACATATTTAATGAACAGACACTTCAATAATAATTCAGCTGAATGGATAGAGCTCTTTCCCCACGGATGGTTCAGAGATCTAACAACAGTAAAAAGACAAAACAGAGTATATATGTGCGTTATCTCGTGTCCTCTCCCTTCACCCTCCCCCTCACAGATGTTGTCGGCCGCTTCACCCACCAAGGCCAGCTTCCCAGCCTTTTCGTGGGAACAGGGTTATGCTGCGTTCACACCGGTCGCGTTGATTTTTTGACGCACTGCAAAATCGTGTCCAACGCACTGCACAATCGCATCCAACGAGCCGCCGGTCGTGTTCACACCAAACGCCGCAAAATCTCGTAGCGCCGGAGAGGGGGCGTGGTTTATCGTCCTGGAAGCTGTTCACCTGGCCGCCATTTATTTCCGCTACAATTGCTGCTTTGTACGTGTTGTGGAAGTCCCTCAAACATCGGAATGCCAAACGCCGTCATGTCTGGTTCATAATATTGTTCAGAGGAGCTCCGTGGATTGTATCGAGCTGTATTCACTGTCTAGCAAGCCACCGGTCGCTGTTTACTACAGCTGTAGGAACACAAAATAAACTGATTTGGCTGTGATACAACGGCAATAAACCGACAAAAAGGGACTCCGAAATAACTACATAATGATGCCGATTTGTACTTGTCTTCTCCGACAAAAAGGGACTCCGAAATAACTACGTAATGATACCGATTTGTAGGTTACTGGTCTTCTCAATGGAGCTCTGATGGATCGGTGCTAGGCTATGCTAACATCGTAGCAGCTCCACCAGCACTCAATAACGTCACGTAGACGTAAATACGGCAGCGTCTATTCATTGTTTGTACCGTATGGTTTACACACACACATGTATACACATAGTTTGGTCCGGTCTCTGTTGATATGAGGTATCGTAGAGCTCTGGGTGAACACAGACGGCTACAGGATTTATTTCCTGATTCAACAACGGCAGGAAGCCAGTGATGACAGGGGGAGCAACTCAACGCTGATAGGCTATCGCGCCACAGCGTCACGCGATTATGTCGCTGAAGTTGAAAAATGTCAACTCGCGCGTTGGCGATTTTGCGGCGTCCACCGCGTCCACCGCACTGCAATAACGCGTCCAACGCGCTGCGCCATCGTCTGTGCATGGACTTTGTATGTAATCTTGACGCGCGTCAAAAAATCAACGCGACCGGTGTGAACGCAGCATTAGGCTGGTATATGCAGGTTTAAGTGAGACAAGTTATAACTAAAAGAACCATATGATACATTTCCACCACACAGGACAGCAGTGAAGGCCCAGGTATAAAATGCACGGCCCGCCACTGCTGTAGAGAGACGGTGGCAGTGACGGTGATATATTATTCAGAACTTTCACTTTTCATTCATGAACATTTCATTTCATTGCTTAAATGATTGAGCTGCTCATCAAAGAGCTGACGGTTAAAGTAGGCTGTACATTGGAAGTTACAGTTAAATTAAGCACGGGAGTAAAATGAAGCCGAGATGAGCGGTCTGCACACATGACATCTGTTGCACTTCTGTCCATCCTGATAGAGGGATCCCTCCTCTGTTGCTCGTCGGAAGGTTTCCTCCTTTTTCCTCCCGGTTAAAGGGTTTTTTGGGGGAGTTTTTCCTGCTCCGATGTGAGGGTCCTGGGGATGTCGCATGTGTACAGATTGTAAAGCCCTCTGAGACAAATTTGTGATTTGTGACTCTGGGCTATACAAAATGAATTGAATTGAATTGAATTGAATTGAATTGAATTGAATTGGTAGTGTGAAATGAAAGTTAATCTGACACAATTTCTTTTTAAGAAATGTCAGGTTAACTTCTGTGTAAATGTACCTAAATGACCAATGGCCAAAGTAAGTCGATGTGCTATACTGACCTGTTAGTTATATGGACATGACGACCCAGCTTATTTCCATACACGGTCCCCAAAAAGTGAGGTTCAATCCCAACATTTCCACATATTCCCCTCTTTTGGTATTTCTGATGCATGATTACTTTGAAAACCAAGACTGCTGCATATTATTTGCGAAATGTTTGATGGAAACCGTTTCAATAATGCCAATTTATTACCATATTTACATTTGAAAATCAAGAATTAATGCCACCTTTTTGTACTACTATATAATACATGCACAAGTATGGGAGCTGCTGCCTGCTCATCCGTGATTATCCAATGCTTGTTTACATCAGGAGTGGTGAGGGAAACCCACCAAGCCCAAAAAAATGAACCCCAACCATATCTGCTGAGGCCAGACTCAGAGCATGATGTTGCACCACCATCCATCCAATAATTAACAACTTTCTGGGTGTAACATCTATCTGACAACCCAACCTGGTGGTCACCAAACGTCTGCAGAGAAGAGATATACAATGTTTTGAAGATAGTAGCACAAGACTGCCCCATCCCCACAGATATCCCGAGTTTAACAACGAGGCAAACAAGCACAGCCCTCAAATGACTAGCTAAAATGTGCCAAGGACTTTGAGCCTTACGTGGTTTACTTTGTGTTTTTGGCCACAACTCAAGACAAAAGGAGGATGAGGTAAGAAAAAAATATATATATATATTTATATATTTTGTATATATATAAATTTATAATATAACTCTGCAATGCAATGCAAGTTTTCTATAATTCTCTAAATTTTAATTGCATTCCTACTCAAGCCTGTGATCTCATTGAAAACAGTTCTGAATTTGTAATATGGAAACATATTAATCAAGAGACCATGGTAAGTTTATGTTCATCCTCAAAATGATTACGTTTGGTTCTCAACCATACACATGCATGTATTCTTACTCACGCATGATCATCAGTAAACATACTGTCAAATGTTACAAACTTCCACTGCAACTCTTTGATGCATCTACTTCCACATGTTTGAAAGAATAGTTTCTTTTTTAGTTTGATTAAGTGAAAACCTACCTTGAAAACTGAAGGAACATTTCACAGATTGCACCACATTCTCGAATTCATTTGTAGTGGAAAACGTCCTGGAGGACTTCAGGGAGCAGATCATTGCTGGGGTGAAATCAGCTGGAGCCATCATAAAGGTCTGGATCTCACAGCAGCCAACAACCATCACTGAAGCTCTGACACCACAGGAGCAAATCAGGTCGCTGTTCTATTTCATCCTTACTGACCGCCAGAGGCAGTGCTTCACACTGGATATCTTCCGTCGCGCGCATGCGCAGGTCGAATATTTATATCAACAAAGTCACGTGTGACCTCGGATGACCCCCGTCGTCTATAAGTTCCGGTGTCATCCTGAGCTCAGTCCTTTTCATCTTCTCGCGACGCAGGTTAGCTACCATGGTAGCATAAACAAGGATGTGTCTACGATCAAGACATATTAGAGCTCGTCGCTGTAGCCTTGTGACCACCGGTCGGAGTTGCGGTTCTCTCGCCCTCCAAAGGCTGCGACGAGCTGTCCCTCTTCGGAGGGAACGGTGTGTTCGCCGTTCGGACATCGAGCACCCGGACTGGTGGACGCCCCTATCATCGGTCGTCACCAGTCTGATAAGGGCCAGCTAAGTCGTGATGACAGCAATCGGTAAGATCGATTAACATTGTTTTCTATAACAGTTGTTTGTTCCACGGTTGGCAGAGCGCTTCCGCTCTAGTTAATCGAGTGGCGCGCTAACGAGAGCGTAGAATTACGCTGTCGGCCCGCCCTTCACAGTGTTACGGCTATCACAGTTAGCAGAGTGTTCCTGCTCAGGCAAACTTTGTGAGACACTAGATCGGCATTGGCGTTGTGTCCATGGAGATTTAATCTTTACATCTGACGTAATTCGCAGTTAGCAGTGTCTTCACTCAGGCTAACTTGGTGAGATGCTAGCTGGGACTGCGTCCATCTACTTTGTAACCCTTACGGCCGTCACAGTTAACAGAGCGTCCCCGCTCAGGTTAACTCAGTGGAAAGCTTGCTAAACAGAGCTGAGACTGTGGCTGTGGCCATCAACTTTGTATCCTTACGGCTGTCACAGTTAACAGAGCGTCCCCGCTCAGGTTAACTCAGTGGGAAACTAGCTAAACAAAGCTGATACTGGGGCTGTGGCCATCAACTTTGTATCCTTACGGCTGTCACAGTTAACAGAGCGTCCCCGCTCAGGTTAACTCAGTGGGAAACTAGCTAAACAAAGCTGATACTGGGGCTGTGTCCATCAACTTTGTAGCCTTACGGCTGTCACAGTTAACAGAGCATCCTCGCTCAGGTTAACTCAGTGGGAAACTAGCTAAACAAAGCTGGTACTGGGGCTGTGGCCATCAACTTTGTAGCATTACAACGATCACAGTTAGCGGAATGTGCTCGCTCAGGCTAACTCGGTGAATGCTAGTTATACTAAATCAACATTGAGGTTGTGCCCATTGATGGTTTTTACGCATTACGGCTGTCGAGTTCGCTCCGGCTAACTAGACTAAGCTAATACTCGGATTGTGTCCATTGATTGTTGTAAACATTATGGACATATCGGTAGCGGATATCAGTTAGCAGAGTGCCCTCGCTCAGGCTAACTGGTAGCACACCAAGAGTTACAGCAACTGTCCAAGTGAAGAGAGTGTCCTCGCTCCCCTCTCACTGTAAGGACTGTGGTCTTTTTTGTCCGTTTTCACAGTAGCAGAGTGCTCTCGCTCAAGCTAACTGGTGGGGCACCAATATCTGCAGCAACTATCCCAGTGGAGAGAGTGTCCTCGCTCCCCTCTCACTATGCGGACTGTTTTCCTGACCTGTTCCACAGTGGCAGAGTGCTCTCGCTCAAGCTAACTGGTGGGACACCAATATCTGCAGCAGCTGTCTTAGTGAAGAGAGTGTCCTCTCTCCCCTCTCACTGTAAGGACTGTGTTCTTTTTTCCGTTTTTCACAGTAGCAGAGTGCTCTCGCTCAAGCTAACTGGTGGGACGCTAATATCTGCAGCAACTAGCTTAGTGAAGAGTGTCCTCGCTCCCCTCTCACTATAAGGACTTTGCCTGGCCTGTTTCCACAGTGGCAGAGTGCTCTCGCTCAAGCTAACTGGTGGGACACCAATATCGGCAGCAACTATCTTAGTGAAGAGAGTGTCCTCGCTCCCCTCTCACTGTACGGACTGTGTTCTTTTTTGTCCGTTTTTTACGGTAGCAGAGTGCTCTCGCTCAAGCTAACTGGGGGGACACCAATATCTGCAGCAACTAGTTTAGTGAAGAGTGTCCTCGCCCCTCTCACTATAAGGACTTTGCCTGGCCTGTTTCCACAGTGGCAGAGTGCTCTCGCTCAAGCTAACTGGTGGGACACTAATATCTCCAGCAACTATCTTAGTGAAGAGAGTGAGCTTAGAGAGTGTCCTCGCCCCTCTCACTATAAGGACTTTGCCTGACCTGTTTCCACAGTAGCAGAGTGCTCTCGCTCAGGCTAACTGGTGGGTCACCAATATCCGCAGCGGCTGGCCAAGGGAAGAGTGTCCAAAGGATCACTCGCCACTGACTGCCCCCTGCCTGTTCTCTCAACATTCAGCAGAGAGCTCCCGCTCGGACTGATTTGGAATTCCGCATAAACTAGTGGGACAAGGGTTCCACCAGAATCGCGGCCATGTTAAACTCTCCCGGCTGTAGGACCTGTATAGCTCCTCTTCAGCCGGAGGACGGCCCTGACCTCTTTCCCTAGCCTCGAGCTTCTGAGGCAGGGCCTCTCGGAGAACCCAGGCAGGACCTGCGGCGTCACGCCTTGAGCAGTAAGGTCTGCTAGGCTGGCCGAAGTGGAACACCTGATGCGGGAGGTCTATCTCCCCCTGTCAGGGCAGCTGAATCCAGCCCAACCTACCCTGGTCATTTGTATGGCGCTTTGTATGCACGCCTGGCATACACAGCAGCTGGAACATCCACCTGTGAGTGCCTTCTTCAGGCGCCTTCCCGCCCTCACCACCTTTTCTGTTCCTCCCTCCGAGGAATATCTGAGGGAGTTGCGGGCATGGTGGAGACACCAGGGCTCTCTCCCGCCTTACATCAGACCATGCAGGCGGTGGCAAATCTGGCCTTGCACGTATGCCAGCCAGTTAGACGACTATGGCGTCCATCAGTTTCCCCTGAGCAGACTCTGAGGCCCGATGCCAGGTGCCCTCGACCCAATGTCGGGTCAAAGATGACCTGCTATCCAGGGCTTATGACACAGCAGCGCTGTGCACCGTATCGACAACTGCCTCTCCCACCTCATGCTTTCCCTCGCAGATTCTCTGCAGCGGGCTACTTCGACGCTTCTGCTCAGTGATGCTTCATTGCAGGCGTTTGCGCTCATATCGAGGGAACGTGGATGTATGATGTCCACCCTGGTTCAGACTCGCCGCCAGGTTTGGCTGGCGCAGTCACCCCTATCTGAGACATGTAGGAGGACCCTCTGTACTGTCCCAGTGGAACCTGGTGAGCTGTTCGAGTCAGCTACTATACAGGCGCTTCAGCGGACTGTTAGAGCTAGCCAGACCAGGCAGCAGTTCTCTGGTCTTTGCAGGGACATGCCTGCACCCCCAGACCTAGGGGTCCCACTTTGGCCCCATAAGGCCGTTTTCTCAGCCTCCAGCTTACCCTAGTAGCCGCAACAGGCCTCGGCGTCCTGCTGAGAGGCCGGACCGCTACCTATACAACCCTACTTACGTCCCCGTCCCCCCGGCAGGGGTGCCAGGAGATGTCTCCAGGCTGGCTGTTGGGGTTCTTTCTCCCATCAGCGGATTTCCAAGGGAGAGTGGTTCACGTCTATCGACGCCTATTCCCATGTTCCCATGGTGCATCACCACAACTTTCAGTCCTGGGTGCTTCCATTCGGACTCTCCCATCTCCCCATGGGTGTTCACAGTGTGTTACTGCTGTCCTTTCCCCCTGCAATCGCAGGGCGTGAACATACTGCCGTACTTAGACGACTGGCTGACCTAGGCGCCATCCTGGCTTCAGGCGCCACAGGACACTGCTCGCCTTCTCTCACGTGGGCCTCAAGGTGAACATGGAGAGGAGCTACCTGAGCCCTTCTCAGAGCATAACCTTCATTAGTGTGGCCCTAGGAGGGCCTGTCTGTCGCCCCAGCATGTGGCCAACAGCCCCCACAACCTCTCCCTCTTCCGAGGGGGCAGAGGGTTGCCCTACATCCTTTTCTCCGACTATTGGGTAAACTGACAGCTGCCTCAACTGTCGTTCCCTTGGGTTTGCGGTTGGCTGAACAGCCTTCACTTGGATGCCAAGTGGCACAGATACAGGTCAATAATATTATCGAAACAGTGCCTATTCACTATCCCCATGGAGGGAGTGCATATCTGGCGAACAGTGTCCCAGGCTCGGTTCCATTCCACCAGGAGATTGTCACAACAGATACCTGCCTCTCAAGGCGGGGTGCAGTGTGACAGAACAGGACAGCCTGGGGGCAGTTGTCTGCTGAAAGACCGCAGGTCCAGGTTCTAGAGCTAGCGCTCGAGCACTTCCTTCCATGTTTGAAGGGAAAGCATGTGCTTGTCCGGTGGACAGCACCTCTGCTGTGATTTCCCATGAACTATCGATGGGGCACCAGATCTGCAGAAGTTGCTACGGGGATCACCGTGGCCTTCTGACTTGGGAGGCCCCTCGCCTGACCAGCCTGTGGGCAATGTACTCACCAGGAGAATGGAACAAGGTTGTGGTTTTCCTGTTCCGTTACAAGCCTCCACCGTGAGAGTGGCGGCTGCATCCAGACGTGTCAACCCACTGCCCCCACTGGGTCTCCCTGACGGAGGGGACCAGCCCTCTGGGCCAAGATGCCCTGGCTCACACGTGGCCAGAGGATCTTCTTTATGCCTTTCCACCATTCCCTCTGCTTTTGCTATAAGCTTGTCAGAGTTCTTCCCCGACAGGAGGGATCTCCTGTCGCAACTAGAGGGTCGGATTTGGCATTCCAATCCCTGCCGCCTTCAATTAGGGGTCACGGGAGGGCCCGACCGGATGCTGAGTGGCTGCATAGAACCAGTCTGACGGACTATTCTGAATGCCAGTGCGCGGTCTACCTGCCTGCAGTACAAGAAACAGGTGGAAGCTGTTCTCCGACTGGTGTGTGGCTCAGAACAAGGTCCCAGTACAGCGCCCCGTGCCTGCTGTACTGAGTTTCTACAGTCCCTCCTGGATGAGGGCCGGTCTCCCCTGCATGGGACCTACCCTTGGTACTGGACACCTTATGCTTGTCTCCTTTTGAACCCCTGGCACAGGCGGAGCCGAGATGGCTATCGGCAAGACGGTTTTCTCCTTGCTGTCAATTCAGCTCAATGTGGGGGCGAGCTGCATGCCCTATCAGTGGAAGAATCATGTCTGAGGTGGAACTCAGATGGCTTGGGTGTCACTTTCTGGCATAAGGCAGTGTTTCTCTCAAGGGGGTGGATACGTTCACATATAAACCGGCCTATCCAGCTGGCAAAGTTGACCCCTCCCCCATCGGGAGAGGAGAGGTCAAGGCTGCTGTGCCCAGTGTGGGCCCTCAGAGCTTATGTGGAAGCCACCGCCTGCATAGTCAGTTATGGTGAGCCTAAGAAGGGCTGTGCTCCTTTTTAAAAATGAAAAAACAGCACCTGTCCCACTGGATAGTGGAGGCCATTGCCGATACATACAAGGCAAGCGGCTGCGCTCGGCCATCCGGGGTGAAGGGTCACTACCAAGAGTGTCTCCACACCGAGGGCAAGCCTGAGTGGTGTGCCTGTGGGGGATATATGTGCGGCGGCCTCATGGGCATCACCGAGCACATTCACCAAACACTACAGAGTTAACGTTGCCAACCCTCACCCACTGGGGAGGGTTCTTTGGCCAATTTTCTCTGCCGGAGCTATAAGAGGTAGTTACTGTGCTTCCTCGTGACTCTTTTGGTATAAGTCATCCAGTGTGAAGCACTGCCTCTGGCGGTCAGTAAGGATGAAATAGAACGAAAGTTACGAATGTAACTACGGTTCTATGAATCCTGGATGACCGCCAGAGTTCTTGGTCACTCGGAATCCCGTGAACTCGCGAGAAGATTCCATAGGACTGAGCTCAGGATGACACCGGAACTTATAGACGACGGGGGTCATCTGAGGTCACACGTGACTTTGTTGATATAAATATTCGACCTGCGCATGCGCGCGACGGAAGATATCCAGTGTGAAGCACTGCCTCTGGCGGTCATCCAGGATTCATAGAACCGTAGTTACAGTCATAACTTTCGTTTCATCTTGTGGAAGAAGGAACATCCCAATCCAAAGTTCATTTCTATCAGATCCTTTCACAGGAGGAACCTGAGCTTATAGCTTATTTAGGTAAGACAAACCTGTAAATATGTGTGTTAAACTTCAGCATGATATGGTGGGCATGGATGGTATAGAAGATATAGTAAGTACACCAGTATGAATTTGCCATATGGTAATGTTTTTGACTGTACCGTGCTGATTGGTAGAGCCTTGAGATGGACCGATCCATCTGCTGCCAATCAAAACTGGCCGTTTTTCAGATGATCGGCCGTGTCATATTTCTTTTTTTTTTTGCGGGTCATACGATGTTTACACATGTAAATATCTCAGCCCTTTATGTGAAAAGATCAAATTTAGAGTTGTTGTCGGTTTATATTGATTTTAGGATGGTTGAAATTATGACATGCAATTACCTTACCCCTTCAGAATATTATAATATTATATATGATAGTATATTGATATTTTAGGAAAAATGTATATATCATGATACCATTCGTGCTTAAAAATTATACCGTAACATTAACTTTAGGCCATAGCCCCCAGCCCTATATCAGCATAGTTTAAAAAAAATTAAATTTGTTACCTAGGGATGTGGGGAATGAAGCGAAATACTAGAACTAGAAATACTAGTCAGTTAAATGTAATTATTTTGTTACTGTACACATTGAAATGCCATTGCTGTCTCATTTGTTGCTGTGGAGAGCCGCCCCTCCTCTGTTATGATCTAAACTCTGAATCACTTGCATCTCGGAGTGTTCTCTTGGCCCCCGTCTGCCACAGCCTCCTCTTTTAGAAACAGAGGTTAGAGTTCAGCAGTCCATCTGGTTCCCTCCTAATCTACTCTATTGGCAGTAGATAGGCTTTATCAAATACTATGTTTTTTACACACAAAGCTTTGATTTGTGTTCTCGAATGAAACTTTCAATATGAAGTCTGTTGTCATATTTTATGACATTATCATCCTGAAGAAATTGGGAAAAATAAGATTTTGTGTTATTGTGGTTATATAGATATAATTGAAATGCTGTTAGATTGGTGGTAGACCGCCATGTTATTTAAGTGCGTGCGGGAGATTAAACTGCTTTTTGACCGCAGTGCAAATGTAAGTTCTGAAAGGCTAAATGCCAACATATATGAATTAAAGCAGACTATTTCGTTAAATAAAAACATTTTGTGAATTTAGCGAATTATTACATCCATCTTTTTCAATACATTTTTACTTTTGGACTGAGGATTGCAACAATTGACGTTACAGGGATTAAGGCTGAGCACCGAGTTGCTCGCTGTGTGTGTGTTTTTGTTTGAGAGATGTGAAGAGAAGGTGGAAGGTAATACAATTTGCACGCTATCTTAGCGTGCAAATTGTATACCTTGGCATTGGTATATGCAATGCCAAGACATAACTCTTCTTAGTCCACATTCCCCACTGTTTTTTTAACCAAATATTTGGGTTTGGAGCGGACACTCCAAAAAACTACTGATTTCAGTGGCATTTAAAATACAATTTAGTTTTTGAAATATGTGATTAATAATTTTAAACAGATCTCATACACGATGTTTAACCTTAGAAATTAAACTGTGCTCAAATTTGACTGTGTTTGATTACTTTAAGACTTCAGCCCCCCTAAAATAGGCCGAACGACGCCCCTGGTGTGTCTAAATGGCCGAGAGGGGCAATACAATACATGTTGTTGTACTTGCCTTTATTTGTGTTTTCTTCCTGTGCTTTTGGTTTCACTTGGATTACATGCTGGACATACATTTGTTTTTCAGTTGGCTCTGTACCACCATCTTATCTGTTGTCAAAATGAAAGTTTTTTTTTCTGGCCTGGTTTAACACAGTATCGGATGCAGTACACTGGCAAGTGATATTCTGTTCTTTTTTCATGACCAACAGAGCAAAGACAAAAGAACAGCAGAATGACCCAAACCGAGCATAAGTGGATAATGGAGAACAGAACACGAGAAGACAAACAAACACAAGCCGTCAGAAAAACCAAGAGGGACACTATGAGAAGACAAAGACAATTGACATGTCAAGTATTGGGAGAGATTGAAAAACTTTTGGAGGAGACACAAAGAGAGAGAGATGAAATGAACTACCTGAAGACAAATACAGAGCAACAACAGGAGGACGTTGACAGACTGACAGCTGAAAACCATGAGCAGCACTTATTAATAAAGAGACTGAGATTTCAGATAGAAAATGTTGTTGAGAAACTCGAGCAGAGTAAAAATGAAGGTACTCAGGAAAAAATGCAACTTCTGAAAATGCAGTCTGAAATATACCAAGAGAGGGAAACTCTGGAAAGACGACGTTATGAGCTCATTAATGAGCGCCACAAGTTCACAATGACCAACTATGATCATACAAAATCGAAAGAAAGTAAGGAACGCATGAAGCAGATAAAGAGAGCCCAGCAGATAACAGAGATGATGATAGCCGACAGTCTGCTGAGTCGAATTAAAGAAAATAAGAAAATAATGCTTGAAGCAAAGCAGGCAAAAGAACAAGTGGAGAAAATCACGGCAGACATAAAGCAAGAGATAAAGAGAAATAAAAAAGTTATTTCACAACATCAAGATCACATTTACCACATTAAACATATTATGAATGTATATATCAACCAGATGAAGCAAGGGTGGACCAAAACTCAAAGCAGGGAAAGGCAGAAAGAAGACAAAGACAACTCTGAAACTGTCAAAATTGATCTCAGCAGAATCCAGGAAGAGATAGAGACAATTTGGGAGGTGCTAGAAGAGGATGAACTACAACTGGAAGTGACTGTGAGAGAGAAGCCGGAGCTTTGGACAGACAGTGGACGAATGGAAAATATCAAATCTGATTCTCAAAAGCAAAGAGAAAACACAGATGTAAGCATGAAGACAACACACTGGGAAATGGAGATAGAGACTGATATGCAGAAGCAAAATCAAAACCTAGAAAACAAGTTGGCACAGGTCCAATCTGAAGAAGATGACATACAAAACATCAAGACTAAAATACCCACTGACAGTGAAAACATAGAGATAGACAGGCAGGTAGCTCAAGCAGAAATGAATGCAATGACGTCTGTACAGGGGAGTTCTGAAATGGAAACACCGAAGCCAGACGACAACTTACAAAGGACAAAGAAAGAGATAATAGAGATGGAAGGGATGAACACTGGTCAAATCATAAGAATGAGCAGGAAAGCAAAGGAAGAGTTCAGTAGGATGAGGGAAGAGACTGAACCTGCTAAACAAGACATGGAGGGAAGACAAGCTAAGACTGAGGATCAGAGGTCAGAACATATCGAGGACAGATTTGATGAGCAGAAGATTCAACAGACGGACAGAACCAGAGACAAAATACAACATGAAGAAAATCACTTTGAGGAAAACACCATAGACCCAAGCAACAAGAATGAAGTGAACACTGACATGAAGAGAGGGATTCTTGAAGTAGAAGAAATCAGAAAGATGTTGTGTCGGGTAAGAGAAGATGCAAAGCGAAGCAGGAGGAACTTTACAGAAGAAAAGAGCCAAATCCAGTGGATGAATTTTACAGTGAAAAAAAAGAGACTAGAACTTGACCAATGGCTGGAGAGGACCATGAGAGAGAGGGATGAGGTAGAAATCATAAAGGTAAAGATACAACAACACAGGAAAGAGGTGGAACTAAAGCTAAAAGACACATTAACTACCATTCGGACTATGAGTGAGATAAAAGCCAACATGAAAAAAGCTGCTGCAGAGATGAACATCACCAGGGAGGATATGCTCAAAGTCCAAAGAGAGATGGAACAGAACAAGGAAGAGGTCAAAAAGAACATGGTAAGTAAATATTTCTCTTTTCATTTTCTTTTTAATCTTGGGCCAGTAATAAGCCATTTCCATATTTTAAAACGTCACAGTTGTATTCAATGTATACATTCATTATTTTGAGCATAACCAGCATAAAAGTATCTTTCAATATTGTTCCATTTCATTAATCATTACAATAAAAACATAAAAAATCTGAAGATAAGAGATTCAAATGACCTAGCCCCAACTAAGGATATTAAAGAAGCATTCAGATTTTTAATTACTTTATGCAATAGTTTCCTTTTTGTAGCTTTACAGAATAAGTATCGTAGAAAAACAGACATTTAAATGTAATTCAACATTTTCAATGAAAAGCTTAGGTAAAGCTTTGCATTGAACTGCATATATATAAAGTTGATCGATAGGCATAGCTTATTCAAGTCTGGTATTATTACCTTTACTTAAATCAAATATGTGAGGACTTCATCCAACACTGCTGCCTGCCACAGCAACATAGCAGTGAGTTTAATGATTTGTGGTGTTAGATCCTGGGGTACTTCTGGCCCGATACGGGGCTACTTACTGACTCAGCTCTCCATTAAAAGATTGTCGAGCTGGTGTTCTTGCGAGGGAACTCGCCTGGCTCTGCTAACTGCCATTAATCCCGACGTCTACCCTACTTCCTCCGGTCTCAGTGCACTCGGCCGAGAGGCCACCCTGGCCCCGGGCGCTCCTACCAGTCGCGTCGGTTATGGCAGCTTCCCTCTTCTGGATCCGTGATCTTGGTAAATGCCAGGTTAGGTTTTAACGGCTAGGATTACTTCTAAAGCCGCAAGGGATTGTTAAGTGGATTCGGTCTCTCGGATAACCTTACAGAACTCAGTTGTTAGACATACAATGGATTTAACTTTTTACTGCCACGAGGAACTTTTACTACTTAAGCAAATAAATGCACTTGAGAAATTTACTTTAAATGCAGATTAGATTTTTATTGCAGGTTATATTTAGTTAGTTAGCAAGGGTTAAGCTACAGCTCACATAAAATGTTACTACACTTGATTCGTTATCTTAATTTTCTTCTTTAGATTATACTCATTGGTTTATAGATGCAGAGACGGCCCAGTGGGAGCTGGATTTCGATGGTGCAATGAAAAGGTTATTTTGGAGTTGTTAGGAGCGAAGGTCTGGCCAGACCCTCGGCCCTCCTGCTCCCGCAGCAGAGTCCGTTCAACAGTCCTCAAGGCTCAGTACAAAGTCTTTCTAGGACTGCCGCGTTCCTCCGTTGTTCAGTTGTTAAAGTCGAGCAGTGGGGAGAGGAAAATCTCCGTCTTTCAATCTTTGTCCACGAACAGCGGTCTTCTTTTCGTGAACAGAGATGAAGTCCTCGAATACTTCAGTTGCAATCGTCCGTATCTTCTTCTCAGAGCGTCTGGACGGCTCGTGTAGAAATCCCAGCCTGCGTATCGCAAGCATCTCCTTTTATCCTTGATTTGGGCTGTCTGTTCCCCCCCTCCTATTCTGAACACATGATCTTCATCCCACCCTTATGTGTGTGTGCTTATGTATGGAAAGTACCGGAGTTCTCCTCTTGCTTCTATGAGTCATCTCTTGCAACAGACTTTGCTGCCGCGTGTCTGTTTTTCCGACCTACGCCCAAAACATCTGTTCCTGACTCACTTGTTTCTGGAAGGTTCCATATTTCCCCAAAACTTCTTTCATACACACACTTTTCACATCTCAACTCTGTTGCACAGAGCATTATTATAATCAGTTTTTACATTTGTTAAATCACTCTGTCTGTTTACACATTCGTTATATAATGATCATAAACCTTATCTTTTGATTACACTTTAACTATTGATTTCTGAGTATATGCTTCGTGCCTTTATATCCTGACTTTCCCCTGATCGTGTAGCATGTATCCAAGGCGGCTTTTTCTGGGATCTCAACTCTTCTCGACAGTGGGATGCATAACTATAACGCTCGCTTGTAAATAATTGAAGTGTGAGGGTCTATATTAAAAACATAGTGGTTTTTACTCAATTTATACAACCAAGATTAATATTAATTAAAGCTGCAAGCAGTATTGATCGGGCCCTCACAACTTCACGCTCGTTGAGGGTACTGAAAGGACTCTGGTTGACGCGGCCATGCATTTCTGTGACCAACATACACTGCGTGCATGAGTTAGATAATATTTCCTGCGTTTCCTGCGTAGACCAGCACCGTAGCAAGATCATGTTGCCAGGTCTTAAGCCTCAAATGTTTTGAGTGTACATCCGATACAATCATACATGTAAGCCTTTAAAGATCATTAAGAAAATGAATGTGTGTGAATGCGCTTCAGTGTTTGTAACATAACAGTCTGTCAGTTTACTGGGATGGGGTTCAACTCCCTGCAGTGTCCTGCTGATTGTATTTGAACTTAACTTTCATGTAACAGAGCAGTGGTGCCATTTGCTGTTACTTGAACACTTTAATTTAACACTGTTTTCATTTTAAGCTCTTCTGTAAGTTTAGATTTTAGTGTGAAGCATTCATTATAAGATTTAACCTGATTGTCATGAAGAAGCTCTGGACAGATCATTTATACTCATGCCCACTGACATGGTTTGAGATCCACTGTTATCTAACTGTTGCTCTCCAAACATCTCAGTTTGCACATATTTAGATCAGAGAAGTCTTTTTCTCATGGTGTACCCACAAACCCTTTCAATAAGTTCAGTGTTTGGGCCGCTGTAATTATAGAATCCTGCATACGTCCGTGCTTATCAGTAGGTGGCGCTATGACTATGAGTTAATATTGGCATCCAGAAGTCCTAAAATCATGACAGTAATCAAGCATGTCAAGTTTGGGACAGTTTTGACAAAGTACAGTTGAGTTACAAAAGCTTGATGGATGATGGTGAACCATGTAAAATGGCCATCACACCAAGTCCATGTTGTTCAATGAAACCTCAAGCTTTTAGTAACTTTTAATCGCTAAGGTCTTTAGATTGTTCTGACCAAATTCCAAGTTGATCGGATTAATTCCCTAGGAGGAGTTCGTAGTACAGCATCTGGAAATGGAAAAAAACACGAGAAATTCATACAAAATTCAAAATGGCTGACTTCCGGTTGGGTTTAGAGCATGGACCCCTTAGACTTTTTTTTAAGTCTACATGATGTGCTTACCAAATTGTGTAAATCTATGTGAAACATACTGTGAGGGCTGCTTCGTCGAAATTGTGTAGGGGGCGATATCGAACCGAATTACCAATCTGAAGCATTAAAACCATAATATATAACTATATTTTTTACTTTGAATGTGTATCCCAAGTTTGCTTCAGTTTCGAGCATTTTTAGCCCCTCAAGATCACCTTCGTTTTTCACGGCGAAGACTGCGTTGCCACAGCAACGGCGTTTGACAAAACATCAAAAGCTTAATGAACTGGCATTATGAACTTCTTACGTTTGTGTGGAACTAATTTGGTATTGATTTGATTTACCTCCTAAGAGAAACAAGCCAAGGTATAAAGACTTTAACTTCCTGTTACCAGGAGGTGGCACTATGACTATGATTCAAAATTGGCCTGCAGATGTCTTCAGGATTCTAATAAAACATGTGAAATCTGGTAAAGATCTGATGATGTGGAGTTGAGTTACATTCATTTATTTGTTCATGGCGAAGGATTGAAATTTGCCGAGCAGCCACGTCGCCGCCCTTCAACAACTTCTTACAATCTTCACACTGAAGCATTCTCAAGGTCTTAAGACTTTTCTGACAAAACTTTAGAGGGATCTGATTAATCTATGAGGAGCAGGATGTCAAAGTACACAACTTACAACTAGGTGGGACTATGATTCTAAATTGTCTTATAGATGTGTTCCGGGTCAGGATGTTATGACATATGAGAAATTTGGAGAAGATTAGAAAATGTACGGTCGAGTTACAACTTCCTTTTTCATGGCGAATGGTGTTTTTTGACGCCACGGATACATAGTAGGCTACCATAACTTTTTGATCTTTGAGTAACTTTTAAATGCCAAGGTCTCAACAGCATACTGACCAAATCTGAAGTCAATCGGGTCAAATCTCCCAGCACTGCCAGTCTTATCACCTCCATGCCATGCCGCATTGATGCAGTAATTCATGCAAATGGCGCCCCAACCAAGTATTGAGTGCATACTGTACATACTTTTCAGTAGGTCAACATTTCTGGATTAAAAATCCTTTTTTTAATTGATCTTATGTAATATTCTAATTTTTTGAGATACTGCATTTCGGGTTTTCATTAGCTGCAAGCCATAATCATCAAAATTAAAAGAAATAAATGCTTGAAATATATCACTGTGCGTGTAATGAATCTATCATATATGAGCTTCACTTTTGAATTACTGAAATAAATAAACTTCTCGATGATATTCTAATTCATTGAGATGCACCTGTATTGTGAGCATGCTGTTCCAACACACAGGAGTGAAAGGTGGCAAGTCAGGAAACCTGCTTTGGGCAAAGAAGTCAGGATGAACGAAACACTTCCAGTCTCAAGGTAAACGGTTGTTCACCTACCACCGCTTTGATGTGCTTGATATTCACAGGTGCTTCAGCAACTTACAGCATAGGGATGAAAAGAAAATCAAGACACAAACATGAGGATGTATTAAGACAGTTAAAAAATGTGTATTGGATCACTGTCTTTCAGCATTACATTCACAGACAAATAGAAAATAATTGAAACCACATACAATTCTTTCAACCATTATGAATTTCCTAAATTAGAGACTACCAGTGAAGGATGTTCAGAGTACAGGAAGGAAGCGGGAAAAGAGCCAAAACAAAAACTGAAATGATTTCAAAAGAGCACATGTGATAGAAGCTCTGTGAGCAACAGGAAGCAGGTTGTCTGCACCAGCTCTTTTATTTATTACCAGTGACTCATCAGTGTAGCACCAATACAATGTTGGGCACATATTCATGTACAGTATAAAACCCAGTATTGCAAATCTTAACGGTGAACCTCCCCTTTTTAACATTTAATGATGTGCAGCAATGAATAATAGATGGGAAGAACTGGAAATAATAAAAAGGCATACTTGCAAGTCATTGCACTCAAACACAAAATCTCACAATGGACCATGTTCATGATATACACAGCTCGCTGGATGACCAAGCTCTCCAGCTTGGTCAAGTGTGAGAAGCAGCAGTGGTGTGGATTTACAAAGAGATGACATACACAATAGCCAGGAGGACATTCAAACTTGTAAAGTTTCAAACAGGTTAAGTATCAAATGGTGAGTTATGATCTGAGGAAAGACTAATTTCATAGAAAGTCTACAAACATACATTATAAAACATGTATACGGGAACTGGAAATATTACAGGGGTAGCTTTGAATGGTAAGAAAGGATGACACTCCAAATATGAACATGTGGTCTGAAAGCACTGTGAATTTGTTTGCTTGGTGTTTTTTTCAGAAATAGTGCTGATACAACATCTGAGTTTCAGTAGATATACTTTAATACCTACTGTTTATGGTTTCTACTTACTTTTTTCATGTAACCAAAATAGAAGCCAAAGTTCTTGTTAAATGTTGTCTGCATTCAACCGTGCAAGTACTTTGGGGAAATTGAAAGTCAAAA